>NC_064849.1:89369263-89669763 GCF_024139225.1 Suncus etruscus
TCACACCCTCCCTGAACCAGCTTGGCAGCATCCCCAGGATGAAGATGAGGCTGGAACTGACATCTGTCCATCTGAGTCATCGCTATCAGGACAGACACTGCCAGAGAATGTTCTGGGTTCCGGAAACTGTTTTCCAGGTGTACTTTAACGTCTGCTAACTGGCTGTGGGCTATTTTTTTTATGTAAAAATTTAAATTATAACCTTTTCCAATGTGAAGGTTCTTGATATCTTGAATCACCAGGGAAATGCAAATCCAGCCTACACAAACCTGCCAGCACACACCCACTAGTGGCGCTAAAATTACAAAGACTGACAAGCCCAAATGCTGGTGCAGAAGCCTCAAGTTCCCAGCGGGTGGAAGTGAGAAGTGGCAGATAGAGCAGGGAGGTGGGGAATGGGCAGTGTTTCATCTCACACTCAACACATCTGCTGCCTTCAGACCCTGCACTTGCCCAGATGGGGGTTCGTGTGAGGCAGCAGCAACCACAGATGTTGAAAGATGCAACAGAGATGCTGTGGACAAGCCTCATCAGTGGAACCCAAACTGTAAACCAGCAAAAAAGCACAGCAAAGGACCAGGAGAAGCCATCTTGGAAGAGTTACTAGCAAGCCTAAAGCACATGGCACTGGTGACTGAGGCATTGGTAGAGTTTCCAACGTTTGGTGGCACAAAATAACTGAAATGAATGAAGCACAAGCTGTCAAAGGGCCCAGATGACAGCCTATGCCAAGCCATCTGATTCTCTAGGGACACAAACAATGAAGGACTCACTGGGAGGGGCCAGTAGGAACTTTTTAGAAAGATGTGAAGAGGCCCCATCTCTGCCTCTCAATGGACTGTAGCTGTGGGAATTTACTTGATAAAGTCACTGACCCCAGCTGCAGGGCAGCAGCAAGCTGAACAGGACTGAGCAAAGGAGAGTCCACGTGAAGGATTTCTTTGGAGAACAAATAAATATTTTTTTGTTTTGTTTTGTTTTTGTTTTTGTTTTTCGGGCCACACCCTTTTGATGCTCAGGGTTACTCCTAGCTAAGCGTTCAGAAATTGCCCCTGGCTTGGGGGGACCATATAGGACACCGGGGGATCGAACCGCGGTCGCCATCTTTTCTTGGCTAGCGCTTGCAAGGCAGACACCTTACCTCTAGCACCACCTCACCGGCCCCAGAACAAAGAAATATTTTGATTAAGATGCATGGGGAAGGGGTCAGCATGATAGCACAGCAGGGAGGGTGTTTGCCTTGCATGCAGTCAACCCAGGTCCAATCCCTGGCATCCCATATGGTTCCCTGAGCACCACCAGAAATGATCCCTGAGAGCAGAGCCAAGAATAACACTTAAGCACTCTGGAAGGAACCAGAGTGGCAGCAAAGCAAGTAGGGAGGTAGGGTATTTGCCTTGCATGCGACTGACCTGGGTTTGATTCCTCGCACCCCAATCAGTCCCCTAATCATGCCAGAAGATTTCTAAGTGTAACCCCTGTGTACAGACAGATGTGAACCAAAACCAAAATTAAAAAAGAAAAGATAGGGCTGGAGCAATAGCACAGCAGTATGGCTTTTACCTTGCACATGGCCAACCGTGGACTGACCCCAGTTTGATTCCTGGCATCTCATATGGTCCCCTGAGCCTGCCAGGGGCAATTTCTGAGTGCAGAGCCAGGAGCAACCCCTGAGCACCCCCCCCAAACAGACATAGAGACAATGACTCCCTCCAAAAGAAGCCTTTTTGCTATGCTGAAGAAATCCTTGAAGGCTGTGTGCTGACTGGTAATCCTGAATGAGATTCATCAGTCCCATTTTCCCTGGGAGGGGAGGGAGGGAGGGAGGAAGGAAGGGAGGGAGGAAGGAAGGAAGGAAGGAAGGAAGGAAGGAAGGAAGGAAGGAAGGAAGGAAGGAAGGAAGGAAGGGAGGGAGGGAGGGAGGGAGGGAGGGAGGGAGGGAGGGAGGAAGGAAGGGAGGGAGGAAGGGAGGGAGGGAGGGAAGGAGGGAGGAAGGAAGGAAGGGAGGGAGGAAGGAAGGAAGGGAGGGAGGAAGGAAGGAAAGGAGGGAGGAAGGAAGGAAGGGAGGGAGGAAGGAAGGAAAGGAGGGAGGAAGAAGGGAAGGAGGGAGGGAGGAGGAAGGAAGGAAAGGAGGGAGGAAGAAGGGAAGGAGGGAGGGAGGAAGGAAGGAAGGAAGGAAGGAAGGAAGGAAGGAAGGAAGGAAGGAGAGTATCCCCTTCCTCACCTGAATTCATCCCACCTGAATGATCAGAACTGCCCACACTTGGAATGGGCGGGGAGAGGAGTCTGCAGGGGGAGAGAGAGGGGATAAGGAGAGTTAGAGAGAGAAGTGGATAAGAGGCATCAAGAGGAGAGGCATCATCATCAGAGATTCAGCATCAGATTCAGCGTTATCACTTGAGCATCATCAAAGAAGCAGCAGCAGTAGCATCACCACAAGGAGTTAGTCAGCCTGGAAGTCAGTTAGGAAGCCTGGTGGAGGCAGCTGAAAGGGAGACAGAGGCCGAGAGAGTCAGAAGGAGTAGAGAAGTAGCTGCTAGGAAAAGGCTTAGTGTGGAGGCCATGTGTGGAGGCATGCATGGCAGAAGGGACTGTGAAATAAAGCTGGCTGACTCCTGAAACTTCATCTGACTGCTTTGTGAATCTCTTGGCCTTCACCCTGCAACCTCCAGACCTGCTAGAACATAGGGGCTGTGGGAGCCTGGCCAAGCTGAGAAAGGCTTCACCATACCAACACCAACACTAGGACTCATTATTTTATATTAAAACAACAGAAAGGGAGGGAGGGAGGGAGGGAAGGAGGGAGGGAGGGAGGGAGGGAGGGAGGAAGGAAGGAAGGAAGGAAGGAAGGAAGGAAGGAAGGAAGGAAGGAAAGAAAGAAAGAAAGAAAGAAAGAAAGAAAGAAAGAAAGAAAGAAAGAAGAAAGAAAGAAAGAAAGAAAGAAAGAAAGAAAGAAAGAAGAAGAAAGAAGAAGAAAGAAAGAAGAAAGAAAGAAAGAAAGAAAGAAAGAAAGAAAGAAAGAAAGAAAGAAAGAAAGAAAGAGAAAGAAAGAAAGAAAGAAAGAAAGAAAGAAAGAAAGAAAGAAAGAAAGAAAGAAAGAAAGAAGAAGGAAGGAAGGAAAGAAGAAAGAGGAAAGAAAGGAAGGAAGAAAGAAAGAGAAAGAAAGAAAGAAAGAAAGAAAGAAAGAAAGAAAGAAAGAAAGAAAGAAAGAAAGAAAGAAAGAAAGAAAGAAAGAAAGAAAGAAAGAAAGAAAGAAAGAAAGAAAGAAAGAGGAAGGAAGGAAGGAAAGTAAGGGAGAGAAGGGAAGGAAGGGGGAAGGGAGGGAAGGGAAGGAAGGAAGGAAGGAAGGAAGGAAGGAAGGAAGGAAGGAAGGAAGGAAGGAAGGAAGGAAGGGAGGGAGGGAGGGAGGGAGGGAGGGAGGGAGGGAGGGAAGGAGGGAGGGAAGGAGGGAGGGAGGGAAAGAGAGGAAGAGAGGGAGGGAGGGAGAGAGGGAGGAAGGAATTAGGAAGGAAAAAGGAAGGAAGGGAGGAAGGGTGGGATGGAGGGAGAAAGGAGAAGGAAGGACAGAGGAACTCTGGAAGGCCATCAATGCAGATGAACAGACTGAGGCCAGAATCTAAGCCCAGGCCCAGCTGTGGGTTTTGCGCCCCTCTGCAACAGGGGCCCCACTCACACACACTTCACAGAGGCAGGCACACACTCTGGAGTTTCTGTAGCTTTGTTTGCATTCGTGGTTTGGTTTTTTCCCTTTTCTCTCCCTCCTGGGAATAGCCTCCTTGGCTCCAGCCAAAAATAATAAATCACCGCAGCGCATGAGCCAGACCCCTGGACTGGACTTTGCCCGCGTCAGCGCAACTGCTCCTCTTTCCTGCGTGCTCTAGGCTGGGGACAGCCACCCCTGACCCTGCATGCCCAAGGCTGCACTATCCCCTGTGGTGCTGCAGGAACCCAAGGCTCGGCACGGGGGGCCAGTGGAGAGCCAGGAGGGAACGTAAAGAGGAACCAACAGAGCAGCAGTCACTCAGGATGCCCAAGAACACCCTCACCCCAGACTTATCTTCTGAAAAGGAAACTCCCTCTACTCAGGGTGTGAGCAACAGCCCCTCCATAAACCACCGGAGGATGTGTTTGGGTGCAATAAGGTACCTGTCTTGCAAATGTAAGGCCCTGGGTTCATCCCTGGCATATCACCAAAATATATAAAAGACAAGAGCAATAGGTAGGTAAGGTGCTTGCCTTGCATGTAGCTAGCTGGATTTAGTTCCGGGCAAGCCATATGGTCCCCCAGGACATCGCCAGGATTCCTGAACACAGAGCTAAGAGTAACTCCTGAGCATGAAGAAGTATGACCCCAAAACAAACGAACAAAAAAGCAATCCCGAGCCCGAGAGGTGGCGCTAGAGGTAAGGTGTCTGCCTTGCAAGAGCTAGCATAGGACAGATGGCGGTTCGATCCCTGGTGTCCCTATGGTCCTCCCAAGCCAGGATCGATTTCTGAGCGCATAGTCAGGAGTAACCCCTGAGCGTCGAACGGGTGTGGCCAAAAACACAAAACAAAACAAACAAAAAAAAAAAGCAATCCCTGGGATCAGAGATATAGCACAATGAGTAAGACATTTGCCTTGCATGCGGCTGACCTGAGTTTGATTCCTGGCATCCCATATGTTTCTCTGAGCCTGCCAGGACTGATTTCTGAGCACAGTGCCAGGTGTAACCCCCTGAGCACTGATGGATGTTGCCCCAAAGCAAGCAAATAAACAGGGGCACTGCCACTTAGCATCCTTAATGCCACAGTAAAGCATGTGACCCTCTGTTAGGGCAAGCACAAAGAAGAAGAAAAGGATACTGGCAGAAAGAAACTCTCCAGACTGTCCCTCTTGTGCTATCAGCAGGCAGGCTCTATCTTGGGCTCTCGACACTGGCCACATCCTGATATACATTATTACATCTATGTCCTTGTTCTCGAGAACATTGACTCCGCAGCTGGCCACACACAACACCCACAATCCATGCTTAAATGGCTCACGTGAAGCAACACTTCATGTGAAGCACCAGGAACCCTAAAAAAGTCTGTACAAAAGTTTCTCTGAAATTAAATAATATTAAGAACCAAAATCTTGAAGACAAAAAGTACAATAACTAAACGTTTGGGACCAGAGCAATATAGCACAGTAGGACAGGTGCTTGTTTTGCATGCAGCCAACCTGGGTTGCTATCTCCAGCATCTTATCTGGTCCCCCCAGCACTTCCAGGAGTGACCCCTGAGTACAGAGCCAGGAATCATCCCTGAGTATAAAAATAATAATAATAATATCCACGTGTTGGGTGAGGCCACCCCAGGCACCCAGGCACCATGTTTCTAATCTCTCACACCAACAGGTCTGAAGAAGCAGGGTAGAGACAGAAAAATAATAATACCAAGGCAGTCAAAAGAACAAGCAGTGCTGACGGGGATGTGGAGAGAAAGGAACTCTTACCCACTGCTGGTGGGAATGCCGACTAGTTCAACCTTTTTGGAGAGCGATATGGAGATTCCTCCAAAAACTGGAAATTGAGCTCCCATACGATCCAGCTATACCACTCTTAGGAATATACCCTAGGAACACAAAAATACAATACAAAAATCCCTTCCTTACACCTATATTTATTGCAGCACTATTCACAATAGCCAGGCTCTGGAAACAACCAAGATGCCCTTCAACAGATGAATGGCTAAAGAAACTGTGGTACATATACACAATGAAATATTATGCAGCCGTCAGGAGAGATGAAGTCATGAAATTTTCCTACACATGGATGTACATGGAATCTATTATGCTGAGTAAAATAAGTCAGAGAGAGAGAAAGACACAGAATGGTCTCACTTATCTATGGGTTTTAAGAAAAATGAAAGACATTTCTCAACAATTTTCAGAGACAAAAGAGAGGAGGGCTGGACATTACAGCCCACCTCATGAACCTCACCACAAAGAGTGATAAGTTAGTTAGAGAAATAACTACATTGCGAAATATCCTAACAATGAGAATGTATGAGGGAAACAGAAAGCCTGTCTAGAGTACGGGTGGGAGCGGGGAGGGGAGGAGGGATATTTGGGACATTGGTGGTGGGAATGTTGCGCTGGTGATGGGGGGTGTCATCTTATATGACTGAAACCCAACCACAATCATGTTTGTAACCAAGGTGTTTAAATAAAAAATATTAAAAAAAAAAAGACTAATCAAAGTTAGTCTGCTTTTTTTTCATGGCCTTTCTGCCTCCTGGCCTTTCTCTGCCATGTGCTCATTCTCTAGTCCTAAGGGCAGACTCCTTTCGTGTGTGTGTGTGTGTGTGTGTGTGTGTGTGTGTGTGTATGTGTGTTTTGGGGCCACACCTGGTGGAGCTCAGGGTTTACTCCTGGCTCTGAGCTCAGAAATCACTTTTGGAATGCTTGGGGGACCATATGGGATGTTGAGGATTGAATCTAGGTGCCTCCCAGATTGGCAAAAGCCCTACCACTACGCTATCACTCCAGTCCCAGATTCCTTTCTTTATTCAAACCAACACTCAAACACAGCAAGGGGACTGCCTTGTAATCCAGGTGGGCATTTACATCTCAAAGGAAGAGGTTAGGAAAAAAGGAAGTTGGGGGAAGGAAGAGTTATAACTGAGCACTGCTGGGTGTGGCCAACAAACAAATATGCCAACAACCAAAAAACTTATTGTCTGACCAACCTGCTTCCAAGCATGTGGTCCCTAGTCCAAACCCTCAAGTAAACCCACATGTGCAAAGCTCTTGTGCAATGCTCTTGTGCAACACTCATCTCACCAGGTCTTAGTTGGCTTCAGTTCCACAACCTACAAGTGTAGATTTACAGATGTGGCACCCAAATGTGAGCTCAGCCCTTACTGGGCACACTTAGCACTGCAGAGCTATAAGAGAGACAGACCCACAACAGGTCACCCTGATGGTGCAGGAGTGGCCACCCAACTAAAGAGCCTTGGTGAGCCAGTGGGCTCATGGGTGAGTAACACAACCTGGCATGTGGCTCACAGCCAAGTGCCACAGCTGAAAATGACAAGCACCTCAGTCAGCCATGAGTGCCCGCTCCATGTGCCACAACGTTCCCACCAGCAGCCAAGGGAAGGAGGGGATAAAAGAAATGTTTTGTTTGTTTGGTTTTGGACCACACCTGGCTCTGCTCAGGGCTTACTTCTGGCTCTGCTCAGGCATCACTCCTGGCAGACTCGGAGGACCATATGGGATACTAGGGGTCAAACCGAGGTCATCTGCTGTTGGTACTAGCTGGTTTTTCTCTCTCTGTAATAAGAGGCCTTTGGATTGGTCCTCATATTGCCTTCTAATTAGATGTCTCTCAATTGGTGCCTTTAGTTTACATGTTAAAAAGATGTTTCTCCATTGCCTCCTCATCTGGCTTTTCCCCTCTCTTGGGGGTGGGCTTTGTTTATCCCAATAAAAGCTACTCAGGAGGCCTAGAGGAGGAGCTGCCATCTTGGATCATGGTTCCACGTGGTGGAGCAACTGGCTTGTGGGTGAACAGCTTGCTGTGTGAGTTTCCAGCCTGTTATTCCTTCCCAACTGTGTGGATTATTTCCTGCAGCAGAATTGCTGCTAGACCTGCGTCTCTTATCCTATCCAGATTGGGGGTATGGGGATTCCTCTCCCTCTATGGAGATTATAGAACACACAACTAACAATTTCACAATCTGCGTGCTGGTAAATGCCCTACCTGTGGCGCTATTACTCTGGCACCAAAAGAAAATTTTGTTTGTTTGTTTTGTTTTTTGGGTCACACCTGGCAGTGCTCAGGGGTTCATCCTGGCTCTACGCTCAGAAATCGCTCCTAGCAGGCTTAGGGGACCATATGGGATGCCAGAATTTGAACCACTATCCTTCTGCATGTAAGGCAAATGCACTACCTCCATGCTATTTCTCTGGCCCCCAAAAGAGAATTTTTTTATTAGAAATAAAAGCGTGGGGCCGGGCGGTGGCACTAAAGGTAAGGTGCCTGCCTTGCCTGCACTAGCCTTGGACGGACCGCGGTTCGATCCCCCGGTGTCCCATATGGTCCCCCAAGCCAGGAGCGACTTCTGAGCGCATAGCCAGGAGTAACCCCTGAGCGTTACTGGGTGTGGCCCAAAAACCAAAAAAAAAAAAAAAAGAAATAAAAGCGTATCATTCAAGAGTCATAAATCGATTAGGGAACAAAGTGATAGTACAGTAGGTAGGGCTCTTGCCTTACAGACAACTGAACAGGATTCTACCAACAACACCTGCCATGGTAAGCTTGAGCACCACCAGGAATGATCCCTGAGTGTAGAAAGAGCCAGAAAAAGTCCCAAGCATCACTGGAGGTGGCTCCAAATAAAATAAAGTCAAACCAATTGACTTGATATATATTAAAAGGTTGCCATTATCTGCATGGAAAGTAATTCAAAAAGAAGCAAAGGCAATGGAAATCTGTGCAGTTGATAGAAAAAAATGAAGCCATGAAATTCAATTCTTCATGGATAGATCTGGAGAGGATTATGTTGAGTGAAATGAGTCAGAGGGAGAGGAATAGACATAAAAGGGTTGCATTCATTGTGGGATATTGAAAAATAAGATAGTGGGGCCAGAGAGATAGCATGGAAGCAGGGCATTTGCCTTGCATGCAGAAGGACAGTGGTTAGAATCCCAGCATCCCATATGGTCCCCTGGGCCTGCCAGGAGCAATTTCTGAGTGTAGAACCAGGAGTAACCCCTGAGCGCTGCCGGGTGTGACCCAAAAAACAAATAATAATAATAATAATAATAATAATAATAATAAAATAGTATGATAAATAATATCCAGAGACAATAGAGAGGAGGGCTAGGAGGACCATTCCCTGGGAGAAAGTTTGCCACAATTAACATGGGAGTGCAGTTAGGGTAGAAAAGGGACCATTATGACAGTGATGGTTGGAAATGATCACCTTGGACAAGAACTGGGTGCTGAAAGGAGATAATGTGATATGCATGGTACCCTTTCAGTAAAAGTATTGTAAACCACAGTGACAAGAAGGGGGAAGGAAGTGAGAGAGAGGGAGAGAGAGAAAGAGAAGAAAACTGTCTGCCTCATACTAGGGAGGGGGAAGGGTGGGAAGAAAACTGGAAACATTGGTTGCAAGAAATGTGCCCTGGTTAAAAGTGTTGGACATGGCACAACTGAAACTCAATCATAAATAACTTCATAACTGTAAAAAAAAAACTATATTATGAAGAAAAATGAAAGAAAGGTCAGGTTGGAAGGTGTAAGATAACCTGAAGTCAAGGGAAACAGAAGCCTGAGTTCCCCTTCGAGTCTGCTCTGCCTGAGTCTCATGGCATCAGCAAAGAAGCAAAAGGGCAACAATTGGGTAAGAGGAGGCACCACTCGGGCATGGGCGGGTAGAGCCACAGTCTCCTTGGCTACCCTCCATTCTTGTCAAGTCACCTCAGGTGCTGCCCCCAGAGCCCTTCCCAGGGTCACCTCTGCCCCCACCTCAGGGACATTGGCCACTGGCATCTGGTGTGGACGTGGCAGAACTGTTTTATGCATCTGCAGAAAAATACACTCCAGCTGCACCATCCGCCCAGACATGCAAAATGCCAAGTGGCTGGTTTTGTTTTCATTCCTCCAAACACTGGTAACCTCAACTTTTCATAAATGTTGAAGATTTGAGAAATGGGGGCCGAAGAAATAGCTCAGTGCCTAAATTAGGGGATGTTTGCATAGAGAAGGCCCAAAATCATCTGCAACACGTCTGTCCATGAGCACCAAATCAACTATGGCCCCTGAGCACTGCAGGCCCCCGAAATGAAATCAATTAGGACAGAACAGACACTCACAGGGGTGATGGGAAGTTGGTGTTCTTCCTGCCAAGTGGCGCAGTAGGACCAGAGAGTAGGACCAGTAGCTCACAGAGAGGTTAAGGGGCTTGCCTAGCCTGTGGCTGACCAGGTTCAAGGCTCTGAGTACCTCCAAGTGTGGTCTAAAATATCTAAACAATACAAAAATGCCTTCTGCACACTTAAATTAATTGCAGCACTATTTATAATAGCCAGAATCTGGAAACAATCCAGATGGCCACAACAGATGAGTGGCTAAAGAAACTGGTACATTTACACAATGGAATACTCTACAGCCATCAGAAAAAATGAAGTCATGAAATTTGCCTATACTTGGATGGACATGGAGACTATTTTTTTTTTTAATTTATTTAAACACCTTAATTACATACATGATTGTGTTTGAGTTTCAGTCATGTAAAGAACACCACCCATCACCAGTGCAACATTCCCATCACCAATGACCCAAGTCTCCCTTCGCCCCACCCGACCCCCGCCTGTACTCTAGACAGGCTCTCCATTTTCCTCATACATTCTCATTATTAGGACAGTTCAAAATGTAGTTATTTCCCTAAGTAAACTCATCACTCTTTGTGGTGAGCTTCCTGAGGTGAGCTGGAACTTCCAGCTCTTTTCTCTTTTGTGTCTGAAAATTATTATTACAAGGGTGTCTTTCATTTTTCTTAAAACCCATAGATGAGTGAGACCATTCTGCGTTTTTCTCTCTCTCTCTGACTTATTTCACTCAGCATAATCGATTCCGTGTACATCCGGACATGGAGACTATTATGCTGAATGAAATAAGTCAGAGGGAGAGAGATAGACACAGAATAGTCTCACTCATCTATGGGATTTAAGAAAAATAAAAGACATTATTGTAATAATGTCCAGAGATATTAGAGGTGAGGGCTAGGAGGACCGGCCCACAGAGTGGTGAGTTCAGTTAGAAAAATAACTACACTGACAACTTTCATTAAAATGGTAGTGAGTAAGAGAAATAGAATGCCTGTCTCGAATACTGGAAGGGGTAGGGGAAGAGGGAGTTGGGGGACATTGGTGGTGGGAAGATTACACTGGTTGGGGGGCATTAGTGGTGGGAAGATTACTTTGTTATAACTGAAACCCAACTACAAAAATGTTTGTAAACATGGTGCTTAAATAAAGATATTATTTTATTAATTACATTAATAAAATAAAATACCAAAACCCAACCAATAAACGTGTGTTTGGGTCAGATAGTACAGTAGGAAAGGCTCTTGCCTTGCATGCAGCCAATGCAGTGTGGATCCTTGGTGTGGCCTACCCCACAAAAAATAAAAAATACCCAATCTCAACCCAAAAAAGTGACTAAATGCAAATTCAGGAAAATAAAGCAGTTGGGAAGGAAGAGACTCAGGCACTCCCAGCTTCCTTGGAGCCTCTGAAGGAAGATCCTAGAATGCAGGGATGTAAGCATGGGGACACAGAGATCCCCCACAAGGCCCCACAGCTCATTCAGTTCTGCAGCATTCAAGGCCCCTGCAGCATTCCGTTCTGCTTTCTTGAGGATCCACAGCAGTGCACATGTGCTTAGCCTCCTATACCCTCATACTGTGGGCTCAAGGACTCACACTCAGCAGCTTCTGGTTTGCAAGATATTCAGTGGCTGGGTCATTTTTTTTTTTTTTACCTAAAATGTCCTCCAGAGCCACATCTGGACTATTTCAGGTCCAAGTGCCACCAGGGAAATCTAAGGCCAGTTTTTTTTCTCCCACCCCACCTTGTTTAGAACACCAAGGTTCAAGCATGAATACTTTGGACTAAAAGAATAAACACAGAGGAAAATGCTTATGTTGCCATCATCATTATAATGAAGTGGGGTTTTCTAGCCATAAAAAAGAAATATTGTAGGGCTGAAGCCACAACAGTAGAACATTTTGCCTTGCACGTGGCCTACCTTGGTGGACCCAGGTTCAATGCCCAGCATCCCATATGGTACTCTGAGCTTGCCAGGAGCAATTTCTGAGCACAGAGCCAGGAGTAATTCCTGAGTGCTTCCGGGTGTGGCCCAAAAATAAAAATAAAATAAAATTAAGATGTATTGGATAGGAGCAATATCATAGCAGGGAGGGTGTTTGGCCTTGCACACAGTAAACTAAGGTTTGATCCCCAGCATCCCATATGGTCCCCTAAGTACTACCAGATGTAATTTATGAGCGTAGAGCCAGGAGTAACCTCTTAGTGCTGCTGGGTATGGGTCAATAAATAAAAACAAAAACAAAACAAAACAACAAAATCAACATAATTAGCTGACTTCAACAGAGCAAGCGTTGGAGTGTGTGAACAGAATACATGTTTTCAATCCAGAGAAAAGGCAAAGATGCCGATGAGTAGAACTCCAGGGTAGAGAACATGATAGTATTCTCGTCTGCAGGGCTGGAGAGATAGCACAGTGGTAGGGCATTTGTCTTGCATGTGGCCAACCCAGCAGGGACCCAGTTCGATTTCTGTCATCCCATATGGTCCCCTGGCCTGCCAGAGGTGATTTCTGAGTGCAGAGCCAGAAGTAACCCCTGAATGCCATTGGGTGTGGACCCAAAATAAATAAATATATAAATAAATAAAGTTTAAAAAATATTAGTCTCATCTGCAGACAAAGAACCAGGGCTGGATGTGGAGTAGACACATGAGGAGAGAAAGGGGAAAAGGCTACAATATCCTTCCTCTTTTGGGGGCGGGGGCTGTATTGGAGTGTGCATGCCTAGAGGGGGTAATTTTGGTTGTACTTTGGAGACCATGACATAACAGGGGTCCAAGCTGAGTTCCACAAGCAAAGCTTGTGTCCCCAACCCTAAATGGTCCCTTTCTTAAGGCAAAGTGGAGAAATTCTGGCCAGAAACTGCAGGGCAGGAAGGCTGGCGGCATTACATAAGGAACCAGAACTGTTAACTGTGCCTGTGAAAATAGGGGTGTTTGGAGAGAGGGGAGGAGAGAGAAGGAGCAAAGACTCCACCAATGCCAGTCACAGCAGAACTCTCTGGCCTGCCCCAAGGGGGTGACTCGGGGTGGCCGTGTTTCCAATGTACCAGCAGAGGGTGACACCCAAGGGAATGAAGGTGGCACATCTAAAGAGTCACCTCTAAGAGGCAGATGGAGGGCAGGGGCGGGAAAGGCTGACTGTCCTCCCCCACAAAGCCAGCTCCATGGTTTTATTTCCAGCAATTTTGTTTACTTCTTTAACCAAGAGCTGGAGAGGGAGGAAAATAACTATGAATCTTTTATATATATATATATATATACATATATATATGTGTGTGTATACATATATATACACATATATACATATATATTAAATATATACTGAAGCAATCAAGGGTTACTCCTGGTTCTGTGCTCAGGAATCACTCTTGGCAGGCTCATGGGAATCCTATGAGATGCCGGAGATCAGATGAGTTTGGGCCAGAGAGATAGTACAGTGGTAAGGCATTTGCCTTGCACGTGCCAACCTTGGACAAAACAGGTTTGATGATGATGATGATGATGATAATAATAATAATAATAATAATAATAATAATAATAATAATAATAAAAATAGTAATAATAATAAAAATTATAGG
Source organism: Suncus etruscus (assembly GCF_024139225.1). Taxonomy (NCBI): domain Eukaryota; kingdom Metazoa; phylum Chordata; class Mammalia; order Eulipotyphla; family Soricidae; genus Suncus; species Suncus etruscus. The sequence continues at coordinate 89,382,707 of NC_064849.1, forward strand.
AAGATTAATGGGGGAAACATCAAGTTCCAGAATAAGAACTTTGTAGGATCAATGCAGGGCAATCTTGAAAGGGGCTGTATTGACTAGTAAAGCAACATTGTTAGAAACTCACCACCCGCTGCCATATTTTTTAAATCTCAGTTGATTTCTTGGGGCTGGAACTTGGGAAACGCATGTTTGACAGCTGAGTATGTCTCTGGCTCATATCAGTCTCTGCCGTGACTTCAGAGTTGGCTGTTTTCTATGGCTGTTCTCTAAAATATTGAAATGCAATTTATGGGGAGTGTTGGACACACTTGGCAAGGGTCAGGGATTCCTCCTGCCTCTGTACTCAAGAATTACTTCTGGAAGTGCAGGAGAACCATCCTGCAGAGATGCTGGGGGCTGAGCTAAGGTTGGCATGTAAGGCAAATGCCCTACTTGCTGTACTACAGCTTCAGTCCCGGGAATGCAATTTAAAAGGACTAAAGCAGAACACCACCTAGGCAAAACATACCAGAATAATTATCTGCTCATCAGACAAGAAAGAGATTTAAAAGCATAAAAACAGTAAAAAATAATAATAATAATAATAATAAGGCACAAAAGTACTTGCCTACCTGAAAACATAGCATCATTTCTACCCTGAACCAACATTGGCTCAGTTACTCTGTAGGCACTTGGCCTACACATGTGTGGTCCTAGATGTAAGTTCTAGCATGATATTATCAATAGAGAAAGAGAAGGAGAAAGAGGAAGAGAGGAAGAGGCAAGAAGAAGAAGAAATGGGGGTCGGAGAGATAACATGGAGGTAAGGCATTTGCCTTTCATGCAGAAAGTCATCGGTTTGAATCTCGGTGTCTCATATGGTCCCCCCTGCCTGCCAGGAGCAATTTCTGAGCATGGAGCCAGGAGTAACCCCTGAGCACTGCCGGGTGTGACTCCCCCCAAAACAAAACAAAACAAAACAAACAAAAAAAAAACCACCAACAAAAAAGAAGAAATGAAGAAACACTGGATTATTTCAACACCAATATGAATACTACCAGCATTACAATTTTTTACTGTTTAAACAGTAAAATCAAAAAAAAAAATACTAAAATCCAGCCATGTAAAAAAAAAATATATATATATATAAACCTCACTAATATGCAAAGTCACCAAAATTAAAATAAGAATGAAACAGCATGTATATAACAAATAAAAAGGTTATATTTAAGATTATTCCTAGAGAAAAATTTACTCAATTAATGATCTTGGACAAACGCCCCACCATATGAGAAAAAATAAGATTGGATCTTCTTATTTATGTCTTGGGCCAAAAGGAATCATTAAATAAGCAATCAGGAAAACACTGGGAGCAAATTCCAATGGCAACTTCTAGAAATTTGGCTTTCGAAAGGCATTTAGAAGCATGAGGGCCAAGCCAGAACCCTACAGAAAAGCACGTGATGATCGGTTGACTGGAGACATCCAGGCCTCCTCAGCAAACCACAATCTACACCAGCAAAAAGTGACCTTTGGCCTTCAGCTTGAGCAAAGACAAGCGTCGTCAACCCACCCACACTTCCATTAAGATACACCGATACAGACTGAGTTTCTTCCTTTGGGTTTTGTTAAAGTTTGGGGGCTTCCTCCTTGCTCTGTGCCCCTGGAGGGGACTTGGGATCAAAGCCGAGACTCCTGTGTGTGAGCATAGCACCTGCTTCCCATTTCTCACCCCTCTGCAGGCATGAGACTTCCTGGTCAGAGAAACACAGGCATAACCTCCTGAATTGAAGGGGTAACGCTGAGAGCAGTTTTCCACTCTTGGGCACTTTTCCCCTCCTTGGGGTTTGTGATTCTTAAATCCCAGGGGATGAACAACCCAGTAGAGAGCAGAGTTTCAGGGAGGAAGAGAGGCTTTGAGTACTGAATCCCAGAGCCAGGGTTAAGGATACAAAAATCAATTGTATGTGTTACTAGCCCATCTCTCTCTCTCTCCTCTCTCTCTCTCTTCTCTCTCTCTCTCTCTCTCTCTCTCTCTCTCTCTCTCATCTCTCTCTCTCTCTCTCTCTCTCTCTCTCTCTCTCTCTTTCTCTCTCTCTCACTCTCTCTCACTCTCTCTCTCTCCTCCTTTCACACACACACACACACACACACACACACACACACACACACACACACACAGAGTCCCATGAAGGCCACATTCCCCGTAGAAATCATCAAGACTTACCCAGAAATGGACCCATTCACTACCTGGGTTGGCTCTGATCTACTTGAAAACAAAATTAAGGCCTCCCTCTCTCCTTGGAAGATTCTAGAAAGCCACTTCCATTTCACACAGTGTCTAACATCCAAACAGTATAAGCAGACATGGCAGGAGACAGCACCAAAGAAAAAACATGACAGAAGACCTTGACAGGAGCTCCGTACACCAATTTAGCAATCGCCGATGAGGGGTCATAGGATGTTCAGGAGGGCTGAGCACATGCGGCTGGGGGCACAAAAGGAGGCCTCGTTGTAAGATCCAGGGAACCCTGAGTACTGCCATGATGTAACTCAGGAGCCTTGAGCGTGTGTTCCCAAAGCAGCCATAAGTTGTGACCCAAATGCCAAAAAAAAAAAAAAAAAAAATTAAAATTAAAATAACACAGATGAATGTGTCATGGAGCATAATGACAAATGGAGACTCGCAGCCAGATATAAGCAAATCACTTCTTACATGGGGCTGGCCAGAGCCAGCAGCCAACTGATGTTCTGGGCCAAAGCTTGCTCCTAGGGGCTGTGGGGAGAGGCTGGAACAGAAGGAGAGTCATGAAACTACCAGAACTGACCCATGGCCAGACACAAGACCAACTTCAAATAACCGCAAGTTGCTCTAATGCTCTCCAATGACAATCCAATAACCACTTCCTGGTCCATCACACGCTCATTCCCTCATGACCTGAAAACAGGGAAAACAGCCAACTCTGAAGTCACGACAGAGACTGGCATGAGCCAAGACAGACTCAACCATCAGACATGTGTTTCCCATGTAGGAGGCCCTGGGTTCCAGTCCCAGGGCCACAGGAAAGCAATCAAATGAGATTTTAAATAGTCTGTTGGGGCCAGAGTGATAGCACAGTGGTAGGGCATTTGCCTTGCACAAGGCCAACCCAGGACGAACCCAGGTTTGATTCCTGGCATCCCATATGGATCCCTCTACCTGCCAGGAGTGATTTCTGAGCACAGAACCAAGAGTAACCCTTGAGCACTGCTGGGTGTGGCTCAAAGTCCAAAAAATAAAATAAAATAAAAATAGTCTGCATTGCTGACATGAAAAAAATACCTGCAGAAAGTTGGTAACAAAAAACATAACAGATAATGTTCATTTTATGAGACACTTTAAAAAATATACTTACATAATCTAATTAGTATAAGCAAAACTTTTTTTCAGTGTTTTGGGTCATAGCTAAGGGCTTACTTAGTTCTTAGGGCTTACTCCTGACTGCTCAGGGATCGCTCCTGTACAGGAGGTACCTTGTGTGGTATTGGGGATCAAACTCAGGTCAAATGCTTGCAAATCAAGCACCTTACCTGCTGTGCTAGTCTCTCTGACCCTATTCATTCATTCATCCATTCACTTATTGAATTGAACTCCAGTCTCAATAATGCAAGGCCTGTGCTTTACTGTGGAGCCACATCCCAGCTCATGTGATTAATTATCTCTAGACCAATCACTTTCGTTTTTGACACTTTAATTTCACATGTCATCTAAAGATTTCACAACAAACATGTCCAGCATTAAAAATGACAAAGTCAACAATGCTATTGTCATGGTTTAATAAGAACTTTTCAGAGGCACTGGAGCGACAGACGGTCCAGCAGGGAGACTGTTGCCCGGCATGTGACCACAGGCTGTCGCTCAAGCCCCAGACCCCTTATGGTGCCCTGAACCCTGCCAGGAGTGAGCCAGGATTGGACACAGAGCCTGGAGTCAGCCCTGAGCACTGCTGGGTGTGGCTCAAAGACCAAAAAAAAAAAAAGGAAAATTTTTGTTTTGTTTTGTTTTGTTTGTTTTTGAGTCACACCCGGCAGCACTCAGGGGTTACTCTTGGCTCTACGCTCAGAAATCGCTCCTGGCAGGCTCGAGGGACCATATGGGATGCTGGGTTTCGAACCACCGTCCTTCAGCATTCGAGGCAAATGCCTTACCTCCATGCTATATCTCCGCCCCGGAAACAAAAATTTATTCAGATGGGCCAGAGAGATAGCACAATGGTAGGGCATTTGCCTTGCATGCAGTCAACCAAGGATGGACCTGGTTCAATTCCTGGCATCCCATATGGCCCCCAAGCTTGCCAGGAGGGATTTCTGAGCACAGAACCAAAAGTTACCCCTGAGCATCGCTGGATGTGGCCCAAAGACTAATAAATAAATAAATAAATACACAAACAAATAAATAAACTGCTTTTAAAAAAATCATTCTGAAAAAGCTTCACGGTGAGAACCATGCCACTGGCGAAGTGTCATTGACTCCCATGGGAGACAGGAAAGGAATGGGGAGGTGCAAAGGCACTCAAAGGTCATCAGGTGTGCAAAGGGCCTCAGGGGTCAGGTTCATTCAGGTGGAGGCTTAGCCCCTGATCCTCTTCTTCCACTTCCAGGGTCCTCAGGTATGTCTTTTGCTCAGTTAACAACCCTAACCACCTTTTACAGTTTCCCCACCTTCCCATCTGGGCTTCTTCCAGGGTGCTCCATAACATTCCAAACACTCATAGCCCTGCTGTTGCTGCTGCATCGCCCTGAGCAGTGTCTTCCTCTGGGGACCAGGGAGAGACTTGCTTAGCTCAGAAACAAGCTGCGTTCTGGGTCAGTCCAGCTCTGCGCAAGCCAGGATGACTGAAGCAGCTAACCCTGCAGGGGCTCCCCAAGTGGGCTCAGTGCTACCTCCAACCCCAGCACAGGGCTGGAGCAGGGATGCAGCACAGCTGACCCACGCATGCACTAAATGGGAGCATTTCACAGAAATGGGGCCACCTCGCACAGAAGACAGAAGCACAGGGAGGGCAGATGGGTACTCTGCACTTTCCTTTGTCAAGGAAGAAGGATAAGGGAGATCAGGGGTGACCAGTTAGCCCCGTGTGCTTGGTTTCTCAAAGGACATTTCTCAGCGTGTGGCATCTTATTAAGAGCTGGCCAAGGTGAGATGCACAAGCTAAGGTGAAGGCTCCCAAGAGATCTCTCCAAGGAGAGAGACAAGGATACACAGGACAGAGAGTCTGTGGGCCAATGGACAGCATCCTCAGGAAGGGCACCCTGCACATTCCTGCAGCACGCTGGGGATCTCCTTCCAGAGCAGCCTGTCCCTGCTCTGCAGGGCTGGATGGCAAGTTGCTCCCAGTGTCGGGGTCCAGAGCAAGGCCCTTTGCACTGCCCCCAGAGTATGTCCCTCTGCACACAGCCCGGATCATGGCCCTTTTTGTGCTGCAGCAGCTATGTTTAGCTCCTAAACATTGTCCTCTGCTCCCACACAAAAGTTGGGAGGTCTAGAAGGAAGCAGGACAGACTGAGCCTGCTGGAACATCTGCTGGGTGGAGTCTCGGAGCTGCGCACAGGGGAGAAGCTTCCAGAAGCGAGGGCAGCAGCTGAGGGACTGGAGCATCCTGACAGCATTGGGCGCTGAAAGCCAGCCAGGGTCCAGGTGCCCTGCACACAGCTCTGCTCAGAAACCATGTTCCAAGGCAGCTACTGGTCACTGCAGGGACCCACAGCCAAGATGGACAACTGAGTGCTGGGGGGGGTGGTGGCTGGGGGTGGAGAAAGCCGGTGTGTCTACACAGCAGAATTCTACACAGAACTTCAGGGTCTGCAAGGGCTCTGGGCACTTGCCTTGCATATGGCTGTCGCCAATTGGTTTGGGGTTGTTTTATTGTTGTTGTTGCTGTTTTGGGAGCCGCACCTGGAGATGCTCATGGCTTACTCATGGCTCTGCACTCAGGAATCACTCCTGGCAGTGCTCAGGGACACTATGGGATGCCAGAGATCGAACCTGGATTAGCCACATGTAAGGCAAGTGCCCTCCTTCATGTGCTATGGCTCCAGCCCAGGATTAACCCCTGTTGGATCTTTGGCACCACTTGGTACTACAGGCACTGCTGGGATCAACCTCCAAAGAGAGCCAGGAGGAGCTGGTGAGCACCACAAGATGTGCCCAAAAGTCCAATGGGGGCAAAAATGGTGGGACTAGAGTGACAGGATAGCAGTAATTTGCATGTGGCTGACTTGAGCTCAATCCCTGGCACTCCCTTCATATGGTTCCCTAAGCCCCAATAAGAGTGAATCCTGAGAACAGATCCAGGAGTAAGCACGAGCACTGCCCTGAAGGGAAGAAATGAGATTGGAAAAGTAACTAACTCAGCAGTAGAGAGCATGCCTTGAATGCTCACAATAGAAAAAGGAGGAAGGAAGGAAGGAAGGAAGGAAGGAAGGAAGGGAAGGAGAGAGGGAGGGAGAGAGAAAGAAAGAAAGAAAGAAAGAAAGAAGGAAGGAAGGAAGGAAGGAAGGAAGGAAGGAAGGAAGGAAGGAAGGAAGGAAGGAAGGAGAGAGGGAGGGAGGGAAGGAAGGAAGGAGGGAGGGAAGGAAGGAGGGAGGGAAGGAAGGAATGAGTAGTGAAGGCGGAGAAAGAAAGTGGGTCACTGTACTTATGACTTAATTTGTGCATGCAACATAAAGAGAATAAACCAATGGGCAGACACTGAAATAAAAACAAACCTATGGAATTGCTAAGGTTGGAGTTAACTTGAGGGGAAAGTGGAGGAAAAGAGCTGGGGATGAAAAGGGGATGAGAATGGGGCATTGTTTGGAAAGGTGGGCTCACCCTGGAGGTGCTCAGGCAACCTAGCTAGTTGTCGAGTTGTCGCACCTGGAATCAAGCCAGGGTTTGGTGAAGTACCTGCAGACAAGGCAAGTGACTGCAGCGCTATATTAGCTCTTGGATAAAATGTTTTCAAAAGAGAAGAAAGGAGAAGGAACTAGACCGGCCTTGGGCTTGCAAATGCTCCTCTTGCTGCTCTGTGCTCAAGAGTCACCTCTGCCTATACTGAGAGACCATGCAACACTTGGGTATCGGACCATAATACGGAGGTATCAGACCTAGGCATTCTGCCTACAAAGCATCAGCTCAGCCATTGGAGCACCATCCCCGGTCCCCTCTTAGCAATTTTGAAGGAACAGGACAGTTGGGGCGCTGGGACTGAACCCAGTCCCATGCAATCAAGGCAAGTGCTTTCTCAACAACTAGGGGGACCAGCAGGGACCTATCATCCTTGCTGGAACTAAAATGGAGGGCCCAGAATTGCCCAATTTCCAGACTCCATTTACCCAGCAAGGCTGCCCTCCTCTCCCCTACTCCAAACCAGCTCCTCAAGTCTTGTAGATGGACTCAAACAAGGGAAACAGAACCCCACTGGTGAGGTCCCCAGACTGGTCTTGGAGGAAGGGAAACTCCAGGTTCCTCACACCCATCAACTATATCCCAGACTCTTCTCCAGGGGTACAGGGTCCCACATTCATAAATTCTCCAGCCACACATGCCCTGCAAGCCACGGGCCAGGCCTAGGGTTTCCCCAAGGGCCCTATTCCCTATTCTCCCTATTCCCTGCATCTGCACAGGCTCTAGACCCCAAAGCCAACACAGTCCCATGAGGAAATTTTGGAGCCAGGGTGAGGCAAAGTGCCCTCCCTGTGTTTCACTTTCTTTGGGGGGTGGGGGTAAAACTAAGCCAGACAGGGCTGCCTAGTGCTGCTTCCCTTCATGGTTTCTGGGGGATTTTGAAAGAGCTGCGGGTGACAGGAAGCTGCACCTCTGCCTATCCCTGCCCCCCATGTCAACATCTTGCATCACCACACAGACTTGGCATTGTGGCAATGCCAGGATGTGGCCGTTGCCGGATTGCGTGTGTATGTGTGTGTGACCACATGTCCCTCGAAATCAGGGGACAGGGCAGGAAGGGAAGGGTCAGCAGAGCAGCCTTCTGTTAAAGGGACACCCAGCCCATCCCCCAAGCACCCTCTAATCTCTTCACCATCAAAGCAGCACCCACAGTGCTGACTCAGGCTCTTTGGGGCAGCCCTGATCTTCTGCCTTTAGTGTGGGGAAACAGGGCAGTGTTTGGGGCCACACTAGGTGATGCTCAGGGCTACTTCTGGCCTGTGCTCCAGGATCATTCCTGGTTCTGTACTTTTGGATCACTCCTCACTCTGTGCTCCACAATCACTCCTGGCTCTGTGCTCAGGGATCACTCCTGGCTCTGTGCTCAGGACTCTTTCCTGGCTTTGTACTCAGGGCTCACTCTTGGTTCTGTGCTCAGGGATTATTCCTAGCTCTATGCTAAAGGAACACTTCTGGCCTTGTGCGTGGGGCTTATTCCTGGTTCTGTGTTCAGGGATCTCTCCATTCAAATATGATTCCTGGCCCTTTTTTTTTTTTAAGGGGAGCACACCCGGTGATGCACAGGGGCCACTTTTGGCTATGTGCTCAGAAATCGCTCCTGGCTTGGGGGAACACATGGGACACCGAGGGATAGAACCATGATTTGTCCTGGGTCAGCTGCATACAAGACAAACAACCTGCCTCTGTGTCATCATTCTGGCCCGGATTGCTGGCTCTTTATTCTACTCTATTCATTCCTCATAGTGCACAAAAAACAGAGTGAGAGAGATGAGGCTGTGTGTGGGGCGGGGCATCAGAAGGAAGAGAAGGTGGGCAGCACATCAATCCTTCTGTTCCTTAAAAATCCACTTCCAAACGGGCTGGAGTGATAGCACAGGTGCAATGTAGGTTGCATGCAGCCAACCTACGTCCAATCCCTGGCACCTCGTACAAGTGAGTGTCACCAGTGAGCACACAGCCAATAGTAATCCCTGAGTACTGCCAGATATGGCTCCAAAACTAAAAGCTACAAAATATAAAAAATAATAAGGGGCCAGAGTGATAGCACAGTGGTAAGGCATTTGCTTTGCACACGGCCAACACAGGACAGACCCTGGTTCGAATCACAGCATCCCATATGGTCCCCCGAGCCTGCCAAGAGTGACTTCTGAGTGCAGAGCCAGGAGTAACTCCTGAGCACCACTAGATATGACCCAAAAATCAAAAATCAAAGAGAGAGAGAGAGAGAGAGAGAGAGAGAGAGAGAGAGAGAGAGAGAGAGAGAGAGAGAGAGAAGAAAAGAAAAATAGGGGCCAAAGCAACAGCATATCAGGAACAACACTTGCCTAGCATGAAGCTGACCAGTTTCGATCCCTGAGTTCTCCTAGGGCCCCCAAGCACTGTCAGGAGTGATTCTTGAGTGCAGAGCTAGGAGTAAACCCTGAGCACCACTGGGTGAGGCTCCCTAAAAATAAATAAATAAACAAACAGTTTTCCACACTTTTCCATATGCACACAACCTGAATGGTATAAACTATGGGTAGCAGTCTGCCTACAGCTTCTTCAATCCTGACTTCCTATGGTTGAGGCAATAGCTAAATGACAGGGGTGCAGGCTTTGCATGCAGAAACCCAGGGTTCAGTCCCTGACACCGCATGGTTTCCTAGACACTGCTGGGAGCAACCCTAAGCACCACCATATGTGGCCCAAAAACAACAAAAGGAAAAAAACTAGCCTTCATATAAGGACAGATACACACACACACACACACACACACACACACACACACACACACACACACACACACACACATCCAATCCATCCACCAGTCTCCCCAAAAGAGTTATATCCCAACTGGCTTGAAGGAGTCCTATTTTCTCTGTTCACATTTTTATGACAATACCACATGCTTCTTATTTATTTTTAATTAAATGTATTTCTATATTATTTTACATATGGGATTGTTTTGGTTTGGCGATTTCCTTGAATGTTTATAATTGAGAATTTCTTCCCCCCCCTTCACCCCCCCCCCCGTTTTAAAGTCCTTCCCAAGAAGTGGCTGGAGAGATAGTGCAGCAGGTAGGGCCTTGGTTCGTCCCCAGCATCGCATATGGTTCCCCAGTCCTGCCAGGAGTGATTCCTGAGCACAGAGCCTGGAGTACTAATCATAAAAAAAGCACAAAAAATAAAAAGAAATTTCTAAGATATAGTATCCTATTCTCTGAATTAGTTGAACAAGTTTTTTGTTTTTGTTTTTGGGCTACACCCAGTGCTGCTCAGGTGTTATTCCTGGCTTTGCACTCAGAAATTACTCGTGGCTCAGGAGTACCACATGGGATGCTGGGAATCGAACCCGGGTCTGTCCTGAGTTGGCTGTGTGCAAGTCAAACACCCTACCACTGTTTTATCTCTCTGGTTCCTAGGTTAACACTTTATTTATTTATTTATTTATTTACTTTGGATTTTGGGCTACATCCAGTGACGCTCAGGGGTTACGCTTGGCTATGCGCTCAGAAATTGCTCCTGGCTTGGTGTACCATATGGGATGGGGGGGGGATCAAACCACGGTCCATCCTAGGTCAGACGTGTGCAAGGCAAATGCCTTACCACTGCGCCACCACTCTGGCCTCCTAGGTTAACACTTTTAATAAAATTTAATGCATATTTATAGCTAGCAAAATAATAAGGCATTTGCCTTTCACACAACCACCCTTAGTTCAATCCCCAGCACCACATATTGGTCCCTTGAGCACCTGCAAGAATGATCCTAAATTTAGAGCCAGGAATAAGCCCTGAGCACTGCTGAGTAAGACCTTCAAACCAAAATCAAAACCGAAACCATAACAAAACAGTCCATCCCTAAAGAAACAGTCTGTTGGATCAATCACTTCTCAAATCTCTTCATGCCCTAAAGTTCTGAGACCTTCTAAGTTTCTGAAACTCTGGGAGGGAAGGAAGGGGGGGAGGAAGAGGGAAAGGGAGAGTGGGAGAGAGAAAGGGAAAGGGGGGAAGGGGAAGAGAAAGTGGGGGAGAAGGACCGGAAAGATGCAAGGACAGTGGTTCGAATCCTGGCATCCCATATGGTCCCCCAAGCCTGTCTGAACGATTTCTGAGCATAGAGCCAGGAGTAACCCCTGAGTGGTGCCGGGTGTGACCCAAAAACCAAAAAGAAAAAAGAAAAGAAACAGCAAAGCTAAAACTAAGCACTAAGCCCTTTCACAGGGCTGGGGGACAGGCCTTAACCCCAGCCACAGATGGAATAAAAGGCCAAGACCTGCTCAGTACCCAAACCTCTCAAACATCTGAACCCCTGGGTGGGAGAGAGGAGCTTTAAGGAATTCTTTTTTGAATGAAATAGCTCCTGGCAGGCACGGGGTACCATATGGGACACTGGGATTCGAACCAACCACCTTTGGTCCTGGATTGGCTGCTTGCAAGGCAAACGCCGCTGTGCTATCTCTCCGGGCCTGCTTTAAGGAGTTCTAAGGAGCAGGTGGGTGCTGAAATTAGCACCCCACACCCTGGGATTGGAACACAGAGGAGGAATGCAGAGGGCAGCAGTGGCCCCTTGAACCTGGTTGGACAGTTTTTTCCAGAGATTTCTGCAGACTAGTGGCCAGCAATAAAGGCAGCACAGACATTTCCGTGGGACTTTCTTCTCTGGCTCCAGGGCCTGCTGGCCGGAAAGGTGAGCACGAGAGATAAGGAGAAACAGGGAGGAATCCGGGCTCAGAATTGTGGTGTCTTCACTTTCCCTGTCAGGAGGAAATGGAGTCATCAATCTAAGAGACAGCCAGGAGGGAGCAAGCGAGGGTGCTCAGAAAGTGCTGGAGAAGACAGACAGGATACGACAGGGGCAGGGGCATGCAAACCCAACAGGCATTCCATCAGGGCACCCAGCACTGAAAGAGAGAGAGACAGAGACACAGAGAGAGACAGAGACAGGTAGACAGAGACAGAGAGAGAAAGCAGAGAGAAAGAAAGAAAGAAAGAAAGAAAGAAAGAAAGAAAGAAAGAAAGAAAGAAAGAAAGAAAGAAAGAAAGAAAGAAAGAAAGAAAGAAAGAAAGAAAGAAAGAAGAAAGAAAGAAAGAAAGAAAGAAAGAAAGAGAAAGAGAGAGAAAGAGAGAGAAAGAAAGGAAGGAAGGAAGGAAGGAAGGAAGGAAGGAAGGAAGGAAGGAAGGAAGGAAGGAAGGAAGGAAGGAAGGAAGGAAGGAAGGAAGGAAGGAAGGAAGGAAGGAAGGAAGAAGCACCCCCCTCACACCCCCTCCTGATTCTTAAATCAGGCCACTTATTTGGTACTTAAGCTTTCCTCCCTGGTCTAAATTGGATCTGCCTGGAGTCAGGGTGCTGGACAAGGCTCTGGCCCCAGGGCCTTTGCTCAGGTAAGGGCTGCCCAAAACCTGTCCCACAGCTCTACTCCAAAGCCTCCATCCTCCGCTCCGCATACAGAAGTGAATAGTTTCACAACAGAGTCCTGCAGGCAGCGTGGCAGTCCATGAAGGTGAGGAGTGCCCAGGAGGCCCAAGTGGGCCCCGGGTGCTGTTTGTCCTACACCTAGACTGTGTCTCAGGCCAGCTCCACATTGACCTATGCACGGGGTACTGTTCTGTGGCTAAATACCAAGTACTGTTCCTCTCTGAGCACCGAGGTATCACCAAATTCCCTCCACCAAGTCTCCTTAGGGCACCATCCAGGTCTTGCACACAGTGCGTCTGCAGTGAGCTCCTCCGCAGACACTCCTGGAAGGAGCGCTGACTTCGGACCCCAGCACACCTGTTTCTTCCTCGGTTTTTCCAGGAACTGGAAGGCTTTTGGCCAGGCTACTAGAAGCCTCTGGAAGGCTGGGGAAGCAAGCAAGCTCCCTGCCTCCCTCCCAGGAGGCTCTCTCCATCCGGGCAAGAGCAAAAAATAGCAGACAGCCTGGGGGTGGAGGAGGAGTTGGGGGGCCGTCATCTCTCCATCTTGCTTTTGGGGGTGCAGAGAGGAGCCACACAGCTGAGAAACATTGGAGGTTGCATAAAACTGAGGGGGTAGAGCTTCACTGGCAGCAAATACAAGCCCACAATGGGCTTGTGCCCACCAGTAGTAGGCAGCTGAGGAACAGCATGGGACCACAAACCAGGCCCTTCCCAGCACAGCCAATGACTCTGGCATCAGTGCTCACTGCCCAGAGGGGTAAGATGCTGGGGAAACATAATGGAGGGTCTGGAGCCAGCCTCCCACTGCAGTGCCCTTCTTGTGCACGCGTGGCAGAGGTGCCTAGCAGGGGCCGGAGAGATAGTATAACGGTTAGGCTTTTGCCTTGTATGTCCTGACCCAGGACAGACCCGGGTTCGATTCCCGGCATTCCACATGGTCCCCAGTCTGCCAGGAGCAATTTCTGAGAGCAGAGTCAGGAGTAATCCCTGAGCGATGCCCAGTGTGGTAAAAGCAAAAAACAAACAAACAAACAAACAAACAAAAAAGAAGTGCCTGGCATTCAGCAGATCCCTTTCCCCAGGCACGATCTACAGCTTCACGCAGCTGGTAGAATTGCAGCTACTTTCAAACTTTGATTTCCCATCCCACACCCCCATCCTTTACCCATCCACCCTCCCCCTACCAAGGACTAGAGCAAGGACATGAGCTGAGCACAGTGGGAGGTCTTGAGCTGCCCAGGGCCTAAGGGGACTATTCCGCACCCCTGAACACACAGCCACACGCCCACACGGCCACACGGCCACACACACACACACACACTCACTCACACACACACACTCACACACACATTCACACACACACTCACTCGCACGCAGGCACACACACACACACACACACACACACACACACACACACACACACACACACACACACAAAACACAGAGCCACGGAAAGAAAGCAGGTCATTGCTGTCATAACCGCCAGACAAAAAAACCCAAGCCCAAGTTTCAGAACATGCTGGAAACCGCGCCAGCCCTATCTAGGGTTTGGACACCCCAAAGAGTCAGAGTCAGCCAGGGGTCGGGGGAGAGGATGTGACTAACTGAACCAACCAGAGATGAGGTGTGTGTGGGGGTCTCCTTCTTCTGTCCACTGGCCCCGGAGTCACCGTGTCTGCCACGGGTGACCAGAGCATCGCGCCTTTCCCCAGGTCCCAATTCGGGTCCAATTGTGCGCGCGGGGGATGAGGGGAGCAAAATCAGTGAGAAGGGGCCGCGCACAAACTCCCCGAGCCCACCCGGATCACACTACGGGGCTGACGCTGAGCCCACACGGGGCCAGGAGGGTCCCCAAGCCGGGTCCTGTGCACAGACACAGTTCGCTGCTGCGGGTCCCCGCGTCCCTCTGCGTCCTCTCCTGCCAAGTCGGTCTTGCGTGTCTCGTTCTTCGAGCCAACTTTCATTTTTCAAGTCCCCCAGCCCCTCTGCGCCAGCATAGACGGACACTCCTGGGTCGGTCCCTGCCTGCTCTTTTGGGACACCTCCCCGGGGTCACCGGGCGCGGGCGGTGTGAAAGGAGAGGGTAGAGGACGCTTATAAAAAATGAGATGAGGAGGGTCGGGGCCTCCCTGGGCAAGCGAAGTCGAGGGCAGGTGGTTTGAGGAACCCCAGAGAGTGTCCAAACCTAACCAAGGTCCTCGCGGGGTTCCCCGCGGGTGATGTCTCCGCCAAACCCCGTCCCCCAGGGAAGACGCGCGCAGCGCTCCGCGGTCCCGGGAAAGGCGCGGCCGGACCCCGGAGAGGTTGGGGAGGTCGTGATGGGGGGCGCGCGGGAGCTTACCCTGCCGTTGCGATCCGTCTCCCGCACTTCTTCCTCGCTCGGTCCCCTCCTCACCAACGCTCTCAGCAGCCCCACGTCGTTGGCGCCCGCAGCTCGCAGAAGGGACGCTGCCTCCGGGATGCCCTCTGTCGCGCTCGTGGCGCTCGGCGCGCCCAACTCCTCCTGGCCACCGGGAGGATAGAAGGAGTCGTCGGAGGCCAAACTGCGGGTGTCCGGCAGACGCGAGAAGTCCTCGTAGTCCTCCTCCTCCTCCACCTCCTCGGGGTCCTCTCGGGCCTGCGCGTCCCGGGGTGGGGACGGTGGCGGCGGGGACACGCAGCGCGCCCCGCCGCCCTCGAGTCCGGGTCCGGCCAGCAGCACCATGCGGGCGGCCGCGGCGCGGGGTCAGCAGCGGAGGGGACCCCTTGGAGAGCCGGGCCGGACGCGCTTGGAGCGCGGAATCCCAGTTGCGCTCGGAGCTGAACGCTGCGCGGCTGGAGGGAGACGAGCCCCCGGGTGGGAGGAGCGGCGGGGACTTTCCGGGCGCAGCGGGAGGAGGAGGAGGAGGCGCGGCCCAGGGTTCCCCCCCCCCCCCCCCCCCCCCCGCTCCGGAGAAGTGGAGCGTGGAGCTGGAGGTCTCCGAACTCTGCCTAGCGCGACACTTTGGCACTCACCCGCAGGGGAAGCCCGGAGCTCCAGGGAACCTGCAACTCGTGCGCCCCCGGGGAGCGCAAAAATGAGGGGTTCGCTTCCCCCGCGCCCTTGGGGCTGGAGGCGTATCTTAACCTGGGGTCTCTGAGCCCCAAGTATCAGCCACCTCCAGGAGCTATAATCAAGACTCAAACCCGGCCACCTGCCACCCCACGCACGCGCGCCTCCCCGGGTGCGTGTGGGAGGTGGAGGATGGGATGCGGGGGTACAGGGGTTCCACCCGGACAGGCCCAGATCCCGGGTCCCAGACTGGCCTGAAACTCTTTACAAAGCGGTGGGACACCCCAGGCTACCATCTGGGGGTCTCCGGGGAGACCTAGTACGCATGAAGGGGGCGGATTCCCCTCTAGGAACCTGGATCTGCGGGGTCCACGGTGACCTCGGCACGCCACGACGCGGCTTAGACCCGACCCTCTACGCTTTTAGCGCGCACTAGGGCACTCTGGTCCAGGCCTCGAGCATGGCGCCTTTAGTTAATGGGAGTTTCCAGGTGGGAGACTCAGGAATCCTCCCCTTCTGCCTGACTTGGGAAGGAAGACTGGGCTGCTCACTGGTGGTGCTGTGGCGTGGCTCCCCATGGCACCAGAGGAAAGAGGGCAGGGATCATTCGCAGGTAGGTTGCGAGTGTACAAGGAACTTCTGGTGACCCACATCGCGAGGTCTCTGCCACCCCCTGAGACCTGTCTGACCTGGGTGGGCGCTCTAGGGCTCTAGACCCTTTGATTGATTGATTGATTGATTCTTTTATTAAAATTTATTTTTATTTTCTTTTTTATTTTATTTCTTGTTTCTAGATAGCAAACCATTTTAAAAAAAGTTATTGATTGATTGTTTTGGGGTCACGCCCAGCGGTACTCAGGGGCTACTCCTGGCTCTGCACTCAGAACTCCC
Source organism: Suncus etruscus (assembly GCF_024139225.1). Classification (NCBI taxonomy): domain Eukaryota; kingdom Metazoa; phylum Chordata; class Mammalia; order Eulipotyphla; family Soricidae; genus Suncus; species Suncus etruscus. The sequence continues at coordinate 89,398,921 of NC_064849.1, forward strand.
TGGCAGGCTGGGAGACCCTATGGGACGCCGAGAATCTAACCGGGTCCCTCCTGGGTGGCTGCATGCAAGGTAAACGGCCTACCTCTGTGCTAGCTCTCCCATCCTAGATAGCAAACCTTGATAATACCAAAACACGAGAGAAAAAAAAATCACATGATGTGATGGATTTGCAGCTTAAGTTTTCTTTCCTTTTTTAAAAATAATCAAATTAATTCTTTAACTGAATCACCGTGAAATTTGTAGGACTTTCTTCTGTAGCCAGAAATAGCCCACGCAGAGATTTGCTCTTCGCCCTCTCTGGAGTCATATGTTTGGATCAATTCCCAGGGGAATTTTCCCTCTGAGGGTAAAGGTTGCCCTCTGGGGGTTTTCTAGAGGTGACGCCCCAAACCCAGCACTCAAGCAGACTCAGACACAGACTGAGGTGTCCCTCCCAAACTGGAAGGGTCCAGAGTCCTCAGGAAGGAAGGAAGGAAGGAAGGAAGGAAGGAAGGAAGGAAGGAAGGAAGGAAGGAAGGAAGGAAGGAAGGAAGGAAGGAAGGGAGGGAGGGAGGGAGGGAGGGGGAGGGAGGGAGGGAGGGAGGGAGGGAGGGAGGGAGAGCTGGGGAGGGGAGGGGGAGAAAAGAAGGGGAGGAAGGAAAGGGAAGAAGGAATAAAGGGAAGAAAGGCAGAAAGGAGAGAGGAAGATTTTAAATCCTGGAACAATAGTACAGCAATTTGGGCACTTTCTTTGCACGCCGCTGACCCAGTTTTAATCCCCAGCACTCCATATGGTTCCTTGAGCCCCACCAGGAGTAATCCTTGAGCACAGAGACCAGAGCAAGCCCCGAGAACTGCTGAGGGTCTCCTCGCTCCCAATAGAGGAGACTTCTCTCAGCTGTGTTTCACTTTATTATCTGACTAGGCAAGCTTGGAAGCATGTTAACGTAACAATAAATCAGAGTTTTCTAGAAACATCCCATTAGAGTGCCTTATTTAAATCGGTTATGGGTTGGGGGTTGACCACACTGGTGGGGCTGGGAGCCTCTCTCAGCTCTGTGCTCAGGGGTCGCTTCGGGCAATGCTCAGGAAACCATGTGGTTGTGGGGTTAAGCTAGAGCTGGACATGCAAAGCAAGTACCTGTCCCTATGTTGTCTGATTTCAATGATGCTTAAATATTAAGATCTATCAACCATCCCATTTTTCACTTGAAATTTGCTGTTGAACCATTAAAAGAAATTTAGGGAGAGAGAGAGAGAGAGAGAGAGAGAGAGAGAGAGAGAGAGAGAGAGAGAGAGAATCAACAGACTGAACACAGAAATGGCCCCCAAAGACCACCTGGTGTGACCTAAAAATAAGAAAAGATGGGGCCAAGTGACAGAACAGATGGTCGAGTGCTTGTCTTACATACAGTAGACCCGAGTTTGATCCCCAACACCCCTTATAGGCCCTTGTGCCTCACCAGTAGTGATCCCTGAGCCCCACCAGATGTGGCTCAAAACAAAACAAAACCCAAAAAAAGGCAGAAAGAAGAGAAAAGAAAGGAAAAAGAACAAGTGCTGTTATAGTTCTGGGGCAGGCCACTCACCAAAGCAGTTCCTCAGAAAAGGACCCTTTCAACATCACAACCGTGCATTCAGAGACGGAAATGTACATTTATTTTTAAAGAACTAGAGAAAGAACTGGATACACCTGCAATGGTTCCCTTCACCCCCAAATGTCTGTGGGGTGAATCATCTCACTCTTTAGAGCAGAACCCAGCCGGGTGCTAGCCCAGGAGAAGGGACTGAGGAATTAGAATGGGATCCCCAGGATGGAATCTTAAGAAGTTCTCCATGTTCTGTGCCTGGAATTGTGGAAGCAGCCAGTGGGACCAATCACCTACCCTGATGTTTGTAGTGATGGAACATTTCTCACTGAACAGAAGTGTTATTATCTGATGTCAAAGAATTGGAACTATGGCGCTGGAGCAATAAATAGTACAGCAAGGAAGGTACTAGCCTTGCATGAGGCCAACCCAAGTTTGATTCCTGGCCCCTCCTATAGTCCTCAAAGCACCTCCAGGAGTGGTTTCTGAGTACAGAGACAGGAGTAAGCCCAGAGCATAAACAGCTCCAGATCCAAAAACATAACAAGCCAAAACATCATAACTTCAGAGGGAGGTTCAGAGTGGTGGAGTGAAGTTAGAGCAGAGAAGGGGCCACTGTGACAATAATAGTTGGAAATGATCACTGTGGACAAGGACTCAAAGGAGGGAAAGTGATGTATTTAGTGACAATATTGCAAATCAGTGTCTAAAAGGGAGGGAGGGAGGGAGAGAGAGAGAGAGAGAGAGAGAGAGAGAGAGAGAGAGAGAGACAGAGAAAGAGAGAGAGAGAGACAGAGAGAGAGAAAGAGAGAGAGATGTCTGCCATACAGCCAGGAGAGGGAAAGGACAGGAGGAAAACTGGTGACACTGATGGCAGGAAATGTGCACTCACTGGTGAAAAGGTGTTGGACATTGTATGACTGAAACTCCATTATGAACAACTTTCTGTTTATCTCATGGTGGTTCCATTAAAATTTTATTTAAAAAAACTAAAAAAAAAATTAATACCAGGTGTGGGCAATTGACTAAAAGGATTGGAAGGAAAGTTCCAGGTTTTGTCCACAGGAGATCCAAATTCAATCCTTGGCACCAGTGTTGTAGAAAAAACACAGGAACTTCTGCAACAGGATAACAACAGCCTCTACTGGAGATGGAAATGACTGACTGAAGCTGGGAAGGGTGTCCAGTCTCAGACTGGAGAAGAGCAGCAAAGACAGGAGTCAGGACTGTGCAGAGAGAAAGACAGACATTAAACAGGCTCTGGTCGCTGCACAGAGACTCACATATCTTCATGAGGCAGGCAGGCCAGCATGTGCAACGGAGAAGCATGCACAAATCATATCCATTGCTCGGAGAGAAAACAACCCAAAAATGTCAGCAGAATGTATGTGATAGTGGGGAGGAAGAATGCAGAGACCAGAGGCCCAAAAGGTGTCCCTAGCCAGAGCCATGGGGTTCTTATCAGTGCCAGCTGTCCTTGATCAGGCCGGAGTGATAGCACAGCAGGGAGGGCATTTGCCTTGCAGAGAGATCACTCAGTGAGGTGGAGTTAGGCTTTGGGCAGAAAAATCCCAGGTTCCAGATAGAAAGATGGTACAATGAGGTGTTTACCTGCCTTGTACACAGCTGACCCAGCTTTGAGCCCTGGCATCCCATAGAGTCCCCCAAGAACCACCAGGAGTGAAGTCTTAACACAATCATAACACCCTGGACACTGTCAGGTGTGGCTCAACCCCCCAAAATAAAGAACTCAGGGGTTGAATTCCTGGCTCCACATGGTCCACCCCAGTGCTGAGTCAGAAGGCACCCCCAATGTCACTATTTATGGCTTAAAAGACAGAAAAAAATGACAAATAGGTACATTGATAAATCAATAAAAGATTCATACGTTATTTCTCTAACTGCACTTATCATTCTATGTGGTGAGCTTCATGTCATTAGCTGCACCTACATGGGAGGATGGGGGGAAGTAAGGGTTGGGACTGAGGCAGTAAAATATTAGAAATGAGCTTTGTAGGGCAGTATCAAGGTCCCAATACAAGATGGATATTATGGATATATAGAATATATGCACACAATACTATCAATATGAAAACAAAGAGAAAAAATTTCCACTGACTGTCCCAATTTAAACCAGTGCTAGAACAGCCTCCTCCCAGAGCGCATTCCCATTAGTGTAAGGAGAGAGAGGGGGGAAGCCTATCATAACAATGTGAATGAATGAGGGAAAAAGAAAGCCTGTCTCGAGTACAGGTATGGGTGGGGTGGGGAGTAGGTAGATCTGGGAAATTGGTGGTGGGAATCCTGCACTGGTGAAGGGGGGTGTTCTTTACATGACTGTAATCATACAACTACAATTATATTTGTAATCATGGTGTTTAAAAAAAGATAATTAAAAAAAGGATTCATACGTCTTGAGAATTTCAAAAAGCTACTTCTTGGGGGAACCCCCAAATGTTGCATCATTTTTTCTTTTTTTTTTTTCAGTTTTTGGTTTTTGGGTCACACCCAGCAGCACTCAGGGGTTACTCCTAGTTCTGCACTCAGAAATCTCTGAGCAGGCTCAGGGGACTATATGGGATGCTGGGATTCAAACCACCATCCTTTTGCATGCAAGGCAAATGCCCTACCTCCATGCTATCTCTCCAACCCCCCAAATGTTGCATGTTAAAAGTTATTTGTTTTGTTTTGTTTTGCTTTTGCTTTTGCCACACTAAGCAGAACTCAGGACTTACTTCTTGCTCTGTGCTCAGGATACTTCTTGCTTTGTGCTCAAGATTATTACTGGCTTTGTGCTCAGGGATTACTCCTGGTTCTGTACTCAGGATTTACTTCTTGCTTTGTGCTCAGGATTTACTCCTGATTCTATATTCAGGGGTTATTCCTGGCTCTGTACTCAGGATTTACTCCTGATTCTATATTCAGGGGCTATTCCTGGCTCTGTACTCAGGACTTACTCCTGGCTCTGTGCTCAGAGATTACTCTTGGCTCTGTGCTCAGGACGTACTTCTTGCTTTGTGCTCAGGATTTACTACTGATTCTGTGCTCAGGATTTATTATTGGCTTTGTGCTCAGGGATTACTCCTTGCTGGGATCTGAGGACCAAAGCTGGTTCAGCTACATATCATGCAAGCATCGTTCCTGCTGCACTATCACTTAGCCCTTGCGTTTCAAAAGTTCCCAAGCCATGTTGCCTTCCCCCACCCCCAGCTCTCATGTTCCCTCCCACTCTCTCTCAGGACCCAGCCTTGGCCGGGGAATTTCAAGAATCACTTCCACGCCTTTCTCCTGCATCACGTGCCTAAGCGCACACTCAGGAAAAACTTCCAGTGAGTGAGGAAAGAGCCAGTTTCCAGGGCCCAGAGATGGAAACCAGCTTCCCCAACTTTTCCAGCCCAGGGATCCTGAGTGATCCCTTAACAAAAAGCCAGGAGTAACCCTGAGCACCACTAGGTGTGGCACCCTGACCCCTAGCATACACACAAAGAACAGGACCTCAATAAATTTTCTGACTCCTGTCATCTAAACTGTACCTTCATGGAGATAGCATAGCGGTAGGGCTTTTGCCTTGCATGCGACTAACCCAGGACAGATCCAGGTCCAATTTCCCAGCATCCCATTCCCAGACACAGTGCAGTTCCTGAGCCTGCCAGGAGCAATTTCTAAGTGCAGATCCAGGAGTAACCCATGAGCGCCACTGGGTGTGGCTCAAAAAACAAAGAACTGAACCTTCTTACCCTGCCAGAGACCCTGGTCCAAGGGAGAGTTTGAGCCCTGCTGTCCCATCCCACAGCCTGAGGATAAATACAGACTCACTGTCCTTCCCAAAGTGAGTCCCACTGCTTGTCAGTTTGTAGAAAAGATGGAGTGTACTTGGGACTGGGGAGATAGCCCACAAGGGGGACCATATTGTGCACTTAGGGATCCCCTTATTTCCCTATAAAACCCATTATGACATGCAACACGCTGATGCTTTGAGGCCTGTCCATTTCCCTGTCACTGTGTCCCTGTCTGATTGGCCCTTGGGCAGCTCTAGAATCAGACCCCTATGGTTCTACCCAGCGGACCAGTGTCTACGACCTCACAGAAAGCCAAGGGCATGGGCTGCTTTAGCTGAGGGATTTGAAGCAGGCAGGTAGGGAAGGGCCCCCATGGCAATGAATTCTCAAAATGTAACACAAGTTTTTGGGACCTAATCAAACCAAGAGATGTATTGGAACAAGTAACTCTTGACTTTAGCCCTGAGGCTACAAGAACCCACCATGGGGACATAGGAACTCAGGCCTCATAAGAGAAACTCTAGAGGGAGCAAAGACAGGACAGGAAGATCAAAGAAGGTCAACTGATTCCCACCTTTCCCCTGGCAACCACCCTACCAAATGACTCTTCCCTAGGTAGAGACCTACATGGGCAGGTGGATAGAAACCCTATATAAGCCAATTTGGAACAGAGGAGATATGCACATATGCTCCCAGCCCATGTGTCGGTGCTGTCCACATGGGTGTTTCTGACCAATACTCATGATGCCAACATGTGTTGCATATGTGGCCCACATCTCTCTTAGATGTGGACTTCCTACTGTCATGCTGGGTTGTGTCCTAGGAATCTCTCTGCCTTTGGAGAAACCTAAACTCTCTCTCTCTCTCTCTCTCTCTCTCTCTCTCTCTCTCTCTCTCTCTCTCTCTCTCTCTCTCTCTCTCTTTCTTCAGCCTCCCCTTCCCTCCCCCCCATCCAGACTGGCATTGCACCAAATGGTGCTCATAGAAGCATCAAGAGGGCTCTAGATATGGAGCATTTAATGACCACAAGGCTAAAATCACTGGTTGGAACCCAGGGTTGTTGAAGGACAGTGATTGGAGGTATCTGGCATCTCATGACCTGCTGGGTCCTCAGAGAACTAATCCCAAGGTGGTTCTATTGATGGAACAGACCAATCTGTCTAAGCAGGAGTATTCCAAACAGACACAGTGCTGCAACATTTTTGATTTTGTTTAATTTTTGATTTTGGGGTCATAGCTGGTGGTGTTTCCTCCTGGCTTTGTGTTCAGGGATTACACCTGGAAGTCTCAGAAGACCATGTGGGATGCCAGGGATTGAGCCCTGGTTGGCTGCATGCAAGACAATGCCCAACTTGCTGTACTATCACTCTAATGTCCAATTTTGTTTTGTATTGGGGAGGGTTATTGTTGGAGAAGCACACCAAGCATTCTTCAGGACTTACTCCTGGCTCTGCACTCAGGGAACAATAACTCCTGGAAGGGCTCCTGGGGCCATATGTGATGCCAGGTATTGGACCTGGGTGGCTGCATGCAAGGCAAGTGCCCTACCACCTGTACGATCACTCTGTTTCCACACACCCACTTTTTATAAGCTAAAATTTTTTTAACATGGGCTCACTATTTGGCTTTGATATTTAGTGCTTCCTACCCCTTCTAGACACAAGTATCTGCCTTATGGGTCACCCAAGACAGAAATATCAATGCAAAAACAGATGTGATGTGGGCTGACACTGGGTTATCTATGGTGTCAGGAATCAGTGTTTATGAGTGTTAGAAAACACCCAACTATTAACCCAAAACAAGGGTGTTCCCCCATCCTCCTCTTTTCTTTTAAACTTCTTCCTTTGATATGTAAAAGCCCACCTGGATCACTTGACCTGGTGAATTGGTATTGGTTTAATAAGCAGAAAAGAGGAGCCTGGGTTTGGTGCACAAAGACACTACGAGAGAGAAGCCATCTCCCTCCTTGACTCTCTCCTGACTGGCTTGGTTTATTAAGTCTTTACAGTTACTTACCTGCATCAGACTAGTCCACCTGGGGTTAGAAATAAGGTGTGTGGGCTGATTTCATAACAAGCGGATTTATTTTACAAATGAGCTTCCAGCAAACTCCATGGAGGGAAACCTCAGCCTAGAAATGCAGCCTCTTCCCACCCCAGGAACCCTGGTCCTGGGTCCCTGCAGAGCAGGAAGCAATGATGCCCAAGCCCCAGGTATTGGGGTTCCCCCTTTCCCTCTCCCTTCCCTAGCACTTCCCCCTCCCCTACTCAGCGGGTGGAGATCCAGCAGGTCCCGAGTTGATCAAGCAATGGCTCAGGCATTTCTACTTGGCTCAGAGTTTAACCATTACTCAGGCCATTGTTTACTCCAAAGTCCTAGGTCACATCATCAATGGAGAAATTGCAGCGCCCCACCCCATTGTGTCCTTGACCTTTTACTCCCCGTTTTTTTCCACGCAGTGGCTGATGAGGAAGGAGCTAGAGGCTGCAGGATCAGCCAAGAGGGTGTGGAGGAGGCTCAGGAGGGGTCCCTCTCTCTGCCCTCCCCATTTCTACTGCCAGGGCCTAACCATGGAGCTTCTGCCTAGTTTTGCTCAGGAAGGCCAGGAATATAGTATAGTGGGCAAAGTATAACCATGCCTGCAGCTGACCCATGTTTGATGGTGATCCATAATCCCATATGGTTCTTTGAGCCTCAACAAAAGTGGTCCTTGAGCACAGAGCCAGGAGTAAGTCTTGAAAATCTGGCTGTAGACCAATAAAAACAAGAAAACCAGGAAGAAAAGAAGAGAAGAGGAAACCAAGAGAAAAATCAAGAGCCATGTAAGGAGAGGGGAGCCTCATCTCTGCCCCTTTGCAGGCCTCCCACTGCCATCGTTATGCAAAAATAATAAGCAATTCAAGGGCAAAAATAAATATTTTATCTAAGGCTTTCTCAGTTTGGAAGAGCTGACTTTCGAATTTTTTTAGCTTACTGCATGTGGATAACTCAGAAGAAGCAATTAAGCAAAAAAAATATTTTTTTTTGTTTTTGTTTTTGTGTTGGGGCTATACCCAGCAGTGCTCAAGGCTTACTCTGGGCTCCACATTCAGGATCACTCCTGGTGGTGCTCAGGGAATCATATGGGATGCTGGGGATTTAACCCAGGTTGACCATGTGCAAGGCAGGTGCCCTACCCACTGTTCTATTGCTCCAGCACAACCAAAAAGAAAAATGTTAAGGTAGAAAATGAATTGAAGGAGCCGGAGTGATAGCACAGCAGTAGGGCTTTTGCCTTGCATGTGGCCAACCCGGGACAAACCCAAGTTCGATCCCCAGCATTCCATATGGTCCCCCAACCCTGCTAGGAGTCATTTCTGAGCACAGAGCCAGGAATAACCCCTGAGCACTGCTGGGTGTGACCTAAAAACAAACAAAAAAAAGAATTCGGGTTAGGCCAAGACAAAAAATCCTGGAAACCTATTGAATGGAACCTTTCAACGCATTAATTACAAATAAATTTACATCTTGGTTTGGGCCATACCTTGTAGTGCTCAGGGGCTATTCTCAGTCTATGTTTGGTGGGAGGGGTCTTTTCTGCAGTGCCAGAACTGTACAGAGCTGGGCATCGAACACAGAACCTAAATCCCACAAGCAAATCCTGTGCTCAGCCTGGCACACTCTCTCTAGCCCGGTATTATTATTATTATTATTATTATTATTATTATTATTATTATTATTATTATTATTTTATTATATTTTATTCATCCTTTCCTTTAGAGGTTGCCTGCTTGGTTGTGCGTTGAGCCCACTCACATAGGGTCACACTCTGCTGCCACTGGGCATCAGAATGGCAGGGCCACCAGGCCCATGTGGGTCTCAGCTTTGCAAAGCAGGGTCCTAGCTATGCCTTCTGCAGAGAGAACTGTCAAGAGCTGGGAAAGGCCAGTGTCTCCTCATGTTACTCACACCAAGAGGCTGGGCCTGAGTGTATTAGGGGGCCCAGGGCTTAGCATTTATACTAGGTCACTCAGGCTACAGCCATTAGGGTACAGATGGGGAGTGTTTGGGCATTGTACATCCACTGGGGTGCTGAGAAAAGTCACTCAAGATAGCCATGACCTAGTTCTGTGGTTTGCTGAAGGCTGGCTCAGTCGGCAGAAGAGGCAGTGAATTCCCTCAAGCCTTTTTATCTCCCTTCATGCTGTTAAAAAGCCATTTTATTCTAAGATGGGGGCTCCCACCATTTTTTATAGAACCTTAGAACTTTTTTTTTTTTTTTTTGGTTTTTAGTTTTGGGGCCACACCTGGTGATGCTCAGGAGTTACTCCTGGCAATGCACTCAGAAATCACTCCTGGCATGAGGCAGAAAGATAGCATGGAAGCAGGGCATTTGGATGATGGTTCAAATCCCCGGCATCCCATATGGTCCCCCGGGCCTGCTAGGAGCGTTTTCTGAGAGTAAAGCCTGAGCGCTGCTTGGTGTGACCCAAAAACAAAACAAAACAAAAAAAGAATAAAAGAAGAAAGAAATCCTGGCTTGAGGGACCATATGGGATGCCAGGGGATCAAACCATGGTTCATCCTAGGATAGTGCGGGCAAGGCAGATGCTTTACTGCTTGCGTCACACTCCAGCCGCATTTGAATCATCTTGTTCTGCCTCATATTTCTATGTCTTCCTATAAATTGAGAAAAGAAAAAAAAGGTGGATGGGTCCAGGGGCCAAATGGTTTCAGGAGCATTGAGTGGAAATTAAAAAAATGGTCAGATTGGGGCCAAAGATATAGCACAGCGAGAGGCATTTGCCGGAGGGACCCGGTTTGATTCCCAGTATCCCTTGTAGTCCCTCCAGCCTGCCAGTGGCGATTTCTGAGTGCTGAGCCAGGAGTAATCCCTGAGCGCCACTGGGTGTGGCCCAAAGATCAATCAATCAATCAATATAAATAAATCAAGTTTAAAAAAAAAGGTCAGATCTAATTACCCAAGTCAAAGTCAATGACAATAGAAAAGAGACCCAAACTACAACCAGCTAAACACAAAATGAACCTGTTACACTAATGGTCCAGGGGGTTAAGAGGGGAGATATAGAATGCATGCTGGGAACTCTGATGGACTGAGGTCAACACTGGTGGTGGGAATGGCTCTAATTCACTGTCACTTTGTGCCTGAAATACAACTGTGAAAGACTTGTAATGCACAATGGTCTTTTTTTTTTTTGGTTTTGGGGTCATACCCAGCATCACTCAGGGGTTACTCCTGGCTCCATGCTCAGAAATCACTTCTGGCAGGCTCGGGGGACCATATGGGACGCCGGGATTCAAACCGATGACCTTCTGCATGAAGGGCAAACGCTTTACCTCCATGCTATCTCTCCGGCCCCGCACAATGGTCTTAATATAAAAAAAAAATGTTGTTTTCTTGGGGCTGGAGCTATAGGGGAGCAATATGGAGCTATATGGAGCATGGGGAGGGTGTTTTCCTTGCACATAGCTGACCTAAATTCAATCTCTAGCCCCCATATGCTCCCTGAGCCTGCCAGGAGTGATTCCTGAGCACTGCTAAGTATGGCCCATAAACAAAACACAAACAAACAAACAAAAAGTTCCAAGTTAGAGAGAAACAGGCCCCAGCAATGTTGTGGGTCTGAAGCTTCAGCTCTGGTTTGCTTCCTTTTACATAATTCCCTCTGGATCACTGGCAGCAACTACTGAGAAGTGAGTCAGAGAGACACCACCTCAAGAACAACTGGGTGATTCCCCTTCAGAAAACGCAAGAGAGAGAAAGAAATGGAGACAGAAACATACAGAGGAGAGACACTGGGAAGTGGCACAGGCCTAATCAAAGGACACCAGGCTTCGCCACCTCTGGAGCCCACGTGTAAGGCTGCTGGTTATTATTATGTCTTGAATTTAGTTTTAAATTTTACTTTCTTTTTTAAATAACTTTATTTAAACCTCGTAATTACAAACATGATTGTAGTAGGGTTTCAGTCATAAAAAGAACACCCCTCTTCACCAATGCAACATTGTCTCCCATCTCCCTCCTCCCCCATTCCCTGCCTGTATTTGAGACAGTCATTTTACTTCTCTCATGCATTAACATTGTCAAGGTAGTTGTTTTTGTTTTTTGGTTGTTTTTTTGTTTTGTTTTGTTTTGGTAGTTGTTAGTGTACTTATTTCTCTAACTGCACTCACCACTCTGTGGTGAGCTTCATATCATGAGCCTGTCCTTCTGGCCCTCATCTCTATTGTTCCTGGGCATTATTACAATAATATCTTTAATTTTTCTTAAAACCCATAGTTACCATATTTTCCGGCGTATAAGACGGCTTTTGAAACAAAAAAAAGTCAACCAAAAATTGGGGGTCGTCTTATATGCTGAGTATATCCCGAAAAACGTTTCAATATGCCACTAAACGAAAATTATCTGAATATTGCCACAAAACGAATTTTCCAACTCGATCCTGCACCAATCATTGCCAGGCTGATCGACCGCCTCTCTAACTCAGCCAATCCAAGCAAGCTTTTTATGCATGCAAATTAGACAATGTTTTGAACCTGAATCTAAGCCTGCTCAGATTGGCCAGAGTCAGAGAGGAAGTCTATTACAGTATAACCTTTGAACCTTTGCTTATTGTGATTGGCTCACTGTGGTACATACAGTTGCAGCACAGGAACATTCTGTCTGATACAGCGAATATAGGCCTAAACCTATGTTTTAACTGCAAAATTAGGGGGTCGTCTTATACGCCAGAAAATACGGTAAATGAAACTATTCTGTCCCTCTCTCTCGCTCTGACTTATTTCATTCAGCATAATAGTTTTCTTTCTTTCCTTCTTTCCTTCTTTCCTTCTTTCCTTCTTTCCTTCTTTCCTTCCTTCTTTCTTTCTTTCTTTCTTTCTTTCTTTCTTTCTCTTTCTTTCTTTCTTTCTTTCTTTCTTTCTTTCTTTCTTTCTTTCTTTCTTTCTTTCTTTCTTTCTTTCTTTCTTTCTTTTCTTTCTTTCTTTTTGTTGGTTTTTAGGTCACACCTGGCAGTGCTCAGGGGTTCTCCTGGCTCTACGCTCAGAAATCGCTCCTGGCAGGCTTGGGGGACCATATAGAATGCCAGGATTCGAACCACCGACCTGCATGCAAAGCAAATGCTCTACCTCCATGTTATCTCTCTGGCCCCATCATAATAGTTTTCATGTCCATTCACGTATAGGAAAATTTCATGACTTCATCTCTCCTGATGGCTGTATAACATTTCATTGTGTAGATGTATCACAGTTTCTTTAGCCGTTCGTCTGTTGAAGGGCATCTTGGTTGTTTCCAGAGTCTGCCTATTGTAAATAGTGTTGCAATGAATACAGATGTGAGGAAGGAATTTTTATATTGTGTTTTGTGTTCCTAGGGTATATCCCTAGGAGTGGTATAGCTGGATCATACAGGAGTGGTTTTTGGGTCACACCCAGCAGGTACTCAGGGGTTATTCCTTGCTCTTCCCTCAGAAATTGCTCCTGGCATGCTCGGAGGATAATATGAGATGCCAGGAATCGAAGCCAGGCCTGTCCTGGATTGACAGCATGGAAGGCAAATGCCCTACTACTGTGCTATTGCTCCATCCCCCCACATTTTCATTTTTGAAGGGGCAAGTTGGGCCACAGCTGGCAGAGTTCAGAAGCTGTTCCCAGCTCTGTTCTCGGGGTGACCCATGGTAATATTCAGGCCCCGTGGGCAGTGCTGGGATTCAAACCAGGATCAGCGATATGCAAGGCAAGTGCCCTAACCACAAAATCATTGCTCCCACTTAGACCTGCTAGTTCTCCTTTTTTTTTTTTTTTTTCTTTTTTTGTTTTTGGGTCACACCCGGCAGCGCTCAGGGGTTACTCCCGGCTCTATACTCAGAAATCGCTCCTGGCAGGCTCAGGGGACCATATGGGATGCGGGGATTTGAACCACCGACCTTTTGCATGCAAAGCAAATGCCTTACCTCCATGCTATTTCTCCCCAGACCTGCTAGTTCTTATCTCCCTGCATGAGTGTATATGTCTAAGTCCCTTGATTGCTCAAGTTCCGTTTCCATCATTTATAGCATCTTGATGATAATTTCATGTTCCACATAAGTGACTAACAGCATTTATATTTATCTCTCTCTCTTTTTTCCAATCTCAGAATTAAACTCAAGGTTTCATACGTGCAAGGCAAGTGATCTATCACTGAGCCGTATCCTTGTCCCTTATGTCTTGCAGGAGGCCAACCCTGGAAAGACCCTGGTTCTATTCCCAGCAACTCATATGGTGCCCTGAGCCTGCTAGAGGCAATTTCTGTGTGCAGAGCCAGGAGTAACCCCTGAGCGCTGCCAAGTGTGACCCAAAAACTGAACAAAACAAAAATACCTGTTTTTTTTTTATCTAATGTTTTTTTCTTTTCTTTTCTTTTTTTCTTTCTTTCTTTTTTTTTCTTCCTGGTTTTTGGGCCACACCTGGCAGTGCTCAGGGATTTCTCCTGAGTCTGAGCTCAGAAATCGCTCCTCTCAGGCTCAGGTAACCATATGGGATGCCAGGAATCGGGAGTCAAACCCTGGGCCAGCTGCATGCAAGGCAAATGCTCTATTGCTGTGCTATCTCTCCAGCCCACCCAAAGAACATTTTCTCAATTATTTCAACACCATGGATACACAGTTGTTCATAATACAGTTGTTTCTTTCCCCTAAGTTACAAAATTGTTCATGATTGAGTTTCAGCCATACAATGCCCAAGACTCTTCATTAGGTCACATTTTCCACCACCTATGTCCCCAGGTTCCCTCCCACCCTCTTGCTCTGCCCTCTGCCTTGTCTGTGTCTAAGGCAGACATTTTTCTCTTCTCTGTTTCTCTATCTCTTTCTCAAGAGCATTTTAAACATTTTTTAAATGGGGGAGGCATTTGTGGGCCATAGCACTGAGGATCTATTACTAACTGCACAGAAATGAATGAATGATCCCTGGAGGTATTCAATAAGCCATATGAAATGCTGGGATGGGGCTAGATTTGGAAATAGGCCATGTAAGAACTTAACCTTTGCCCTCTTTCTCTCTTGCTCTCCAAAGCACACTTGGAGAAAGACAAGTCACTATGTTGACAGGCCTATGTTGACAGTTTGCTGCTTTTCCATTTATTTATGAAAATCCACATTCATGAAATTCACATATCAGCTCTTTCTACTCCAGGCTGATGATTAGGGAAGTAGTGGGTGAGGAAGGAAGCCAGAAGGAGGATGGCAGGAGTTAAGGTAGGAGGTACCCAAATCTCAGGTCGGGCTAAGGAAATTAAAAATACCTCTTTAGGGGTTGAAGCAATAGCACAGAGGTAGGGTTTTTGTCTTGCAGGAGGCCAACCCTGAACAGACCCTGGTTCTATACCCAGCAACTCATATGGTGCCCTGAGCCTGCCAGGGGCAATTTCTGTGTGCAAAGCCAGGAGTAACCCCTGAGCGCTGCCAGGTGTGACCCCAAAACAAAACAAAAATACCTCTTTTTTTCATCTAATGTTGAGATGAAACCAGAAGATGTTCTGCATGACCCTGACTTTGACATAGGATTTGTATCAGGATCTCTAACTATAGAAACCTGACAGCCAAACTATGATTGTGAAGAGCTTTTCCTGGGACCACAGAAAAAGGCTTTGGGGTTGGACAACTTAGCATGCTTGGAGCCTGGAGTTGGTCTTATGCCGGTTGCTTCATGGGTAAGGTCTCCCTGTTTCTAGGCCAAAGGTTTTTATAATTTTTCCCTTTTTTTTTTTTCTTGGTTTTTGGGCCACACCCGGCATTGCTCAGGGGTTACTCCTGGCTGTCTGCTCAGAAATAGCTCCTGGCAGGCACAGGGGACCATATGGGACACCGGGATTTGAACCAACCACCTTAGGTCTTGGATCGGCTGCTTGCAAGGCAAACGCCGCGCTGTGCTATCTCTCCGGGCCCAGGTTTTTATTTTCTATTTCTCCCATATTTTGCTCTGCCACACACACACTTTTTTATTGTTTCTTTTTTACCTCTTATCTTTTTTTTGGGGGGGGGGGGCCACACCATTTAATGCTCAGGAGTTACTCCTGGCTATGCGCTCAGAAATCACCCCTGGCTTGGGGGGACCATATGGGATGCCAGGGGATCAAACCGTGGTCCGTCCTACGCTAGAGCTTGCAAGGCAGACACCTTACCTCTAGAGCCACCTTCCCGGCCCCTTTACCTCTTATCTTTAAAAAAAAAAGAGAGCTTACTAAACCTTCTGCTATTGTATTAATGACTTTATTGGAGATATAATACTTTCCACAAATATACTTGCTACTGAGCTTTCTCTTCTTTTTTCTTCTCTCATTTTATTTTTTAATTTTTTCTTTCTATTTTCTTTCTATTGTTTTTTTTTTTTAATTTTAATTATGACAACAAAGATGCAAAGAAAGAGGACAGGGTAAAGTTACAGTGGAAGCCCAATCACCCATTAACAGGATTCTCGGTAGTCCTCTTTCTATTGTTTTTAATAACTTTGCTTTCCCTTATCTTGAAGCAAATGTATTACGATCAGTTATGTCAACTATGTGACGCATTTTCTTTAAATTAAAAAAAGTTTGGGGGGCCGGGTAGGTGGCGCTGGAGGTAAGGTGTCTGCCTTGCAAGCGCTAGCCAAGGAAGGACCGCGGTTCGATCCCCCGGCGTCCCATATGGTCCCCCCAAGCCAGGGGCGATTTCTGAGCGCATAGCCAGGAGTAACCCCTGAGCGTCAAATGGGTGTGGCCCAAAAACCAAAAAAAAAAAAAAAAAAAAAAAAAAAGTTTGGGCCCGGAGAGATAGCACAGCGGCGTTTGCCTTGCAAGCAGCCGATCCAGGACCAAAGGTGGTTGGTTCGAATCCCGGTGTCCCATGTGGTCCCCCGTGCCTGCCAGGAGCTATTTCTAAGCAGACAGCCAGGAGTAACCCCTGAGCACTGCTGGGTGTGATCCAAAAACAAAAACAAACAAACAAAAATTAAAAAAAAGTTTTTCAAAAAAAGTTAATTCATTGAAAAAAAAAATAAAAATGCCTCTTTTTCAGCAGAAGCCGCAAAGAATTCATCACCCATCTCGGGAGCCCACAGAATCCAAGGTTTTCTGTAGGGATTGGCAGAAAGAAAGAAAGAAAGAAAGACCCACAGAGACTACCCCTGTGTTAACAGAAAATGTCTGAGTCCAGGGAGTTATACAGTCACTTCTGTACCTTCCTGCCACAGAAGAGATAAGCTCTTTGTTTACATCCGAGTACATTTAGTCTTCAGCTGGTTCGTGTATTTTGTGAGGGCTTGAAGGCCACATTTGGCAGCACACAGGAACCACATGGAGTTTTAGGATGGGGTGTGGGGGCAGTGGGAGTGTGATTAGTGCCTGGGTTTAAACCAGTGTCTCTGGCATAGCCACAGGCCTGGCAAAGTCTTACCTGCACTGTCTCTCCAGTCCAAAACCTGAATAGTTTTTATTTTGTTGGTTTGTTGGTTTGTTTTGGGGCCATATCCAGCTGCATTCAGGGTTTACTTCTGGCTCTATACTCAGAAATCATCACTGACAGGCTGGGGGACCATATGGGATGCCAGGAATTGAACCTGGGTCCGTCCTGGGTCAGCTGCATGCAAGGCAAATACCCTACAGTTGTGCTATCTCTCAAATCCCTGAAACCTGAGTGTTTGACTTTTTGACTTTGGCTGGAGGACAGAAGAGTGTGGAAATAGGCATTGGCTGATCCTTTGTCTCTACTCATCAACTTTGTTTCGACCTTGTAAGAGTCTATACTGTTGTCAACAAAAAGCAGATAATGTGGTTACAAGCCCCTAACTGAGGTGGCAAGAGAACTCCACATTCAGTTGCAAACAGGCCTCAGTTCATAAGTATAGAAAAGAGGAGTGATGTCTAAATCTTGTTTTCATGGTTTTTCTTTTACTTTACTTTTTTTTTTTTTTTTTGGTTATTGGGTCATACCCAGCGGCCCTCTGGGGTTACTCCTGACTCTATGCTCAGAAATCACTCCTGGAGGGCTCCAGGGACCATATGGGATGCCAGGATTCAAACCACCATCCTTCTGCATGCAAGGCAAACGCACTACCTCCAGGCTATCTCTCCAGCCCCCAGATCTTGTTTTCATGGTTTTTTAATTGATTTATTTATTTTTGGGTTTTTTTGGTCACACCTGGCAGCACTCAGGGGTTACACCTGGCTCTGCTCTAAGAAACCGTTCCTGGCAGGCAAGGGGGACCACATGGGAAACCGGGAATTGAACCACCATCTGTCCTGGGTTGGCTGCATGCAAGGCAAATGCCCTACTGCTGTGCTCCTTCACTTTATTTTTTAAACTCTCTTTGTTTTGCTGCTGTTGCTGCAATTTTTTTGCCATTGGCAACCCAGGCCAGGCCTCATATACAAAAGGGCAAGAATTTTGGCATATAATTGAGTCTCAGGCCAAAGCAGGAGGGACACCCCACCCCACCCACCCCACCCACCCCACCCACCCCACCCACCCCAGCCTGCTGAAGTTTCAAAGGTTTCAGAAGAAAGGTTGGGGACCAGAGCAATAGTGCACCAGGTAGGGTACTTGCCTTGCATGCAGTTGACCTGAGTTCAATCCCCGGCATCCCATATGGTCCCCTACCAGGAGAAATTTCTGAGCACAGAGCTAGACGTGACCCCTGAACATTGCAGGGTATAGCCACACACACCCCAAAATAGTGAATGATGGGGCTAGAGTGATAGTACAGCATATAGGGTATGAGGCCTTGCATGAGGCCAATTCAGGTTCAATTCCCAGCATCCCAGCAGATAGGGTACCCTGAGCCCCATCACAAGTAACTCCTGAGCACAGAGTCAGGAATAATCCCTGAGCATCGCCAGGTATGGTCCCAAAGATAAAAATAAATAAAAACAAAAGATGTTGTGTAACTACAACAATTCTTGGCTGATGCGACATTTTAGCCAACATGCTTAAAGCCAACTTCTGGTATTGCTCAGACTTTTGATTTGCTGCAAATGAGAATTTTTGGCTGTACAGAAAACTGAGCAGAATGAGCACAGTTCAGGAATCTTGAAGGTGTTGAAGGTTTTTTATGATTCAGCTTTTTCCATCACCACAATTAACACCACTGCTGGAGCCAAGCTTTCAGTTGGAGAAACTTGTGAAAATCTGCATTCCAACCACTGCCAAAGTTTTCTTTGGAGAACAAACTAAGATTTCCCCCCCTCCCCCAAATTAATATGTGGTTTGAGCTGGTCCAATTTTTCAATCAAGTAAGGATTAACTGAATTAGCTTCGGACATCAAACTTGAGATGTTCGCCCAAGACTGATTGGATATATTTCTTCTGACTTATGCTTAATAAGCCAATAGAGGAATTTAAGCATAATAATTGGATTATGTATCAGGGTTCCAGATACTGTGGGAAAAGCCATTGAGATTTGCTCAGAGATCCTCAGGAAATGGAATAGAAAAAGGAGTGTGAAAGTTTTTCAAGTAAATTGGCCCTAGGGGTAAATTTGTTAATAAGGTACTGTGAGCATGCTGGATGTAGTAAGAATCAAAGGGAAATAGTGATTTCTTGAACCCATCATCTCAGGAGAAGTCCCTCAAAATTCAACTCAGGAACGAATAAGAACCCAGCAAGGGGGCCCGGAGAGATAGCACAGTGACGTTTGCCTTGCAAGCAGCCAATCCAGGACCAAAGGTGGTTGGTTCGAATCCTGGTGTCCCATATGGTCCCCCATGCCTGCCAGGAGCTATTTCTGAGCAGATAGCCAGGAGTAACCCCTGAGCACTGCCGGGTGTGTGTGGCCTAAAAACCAAAAACCAAAAAAAAAAAAAAAAAGAACCCAGCAAGGGAACCAGAGCATGATAACATAATGGGTAGGGTGTTTGCTTTGCAACTGGTTGACCTGGGTTCGATACCTGGCATCCCAGAACCTGCCGGGAATGATCCTTGGGCACAGAACCAGGAGTAAATACCACTGAGTATGGTCCTAAATAATTAATTAAAACCCTGACAAAGAAGAGGGATCATTTATATGAAGAACTCTGGTCAGGATCTGAAAAGCAGCCAAAATAGGTCCTTTCCGCTGAATTTTGATGATTGGCCAAGAACAACTTAAAACGCTTTTCTATCTCTGTCTCTGTGACTCTGTGTCTGTCTCTGCCTGTCTGTCTCTCTCTTGTCTCTCTGTCTCTTGTCCCTGTCTCTCTGTTTCTCTATCTCACTGTCTCTTGTCTCTGGCTCTGGCTCTCTCTGGCTCTTGTCTCTTTCTGGCTCTTGTCTCTGGCTCTCTCTTTCTCTCTCAGTTTTCTATAAAATTTGAATATTCACTTCCCCTTAGGAAAAGCCAGATCGCCCAAATGGAGCTACTGCATGGCTGCAGAGATTTGTTCCCCAGAAGGAACATCCAATAAGACTTTCCAGCGACAATTCACCAGGACGAGGTCCTTGAGAAGTGTATCGTCATGGATCTCATTCTCGCCAGCGTGTGGGCCTAAGGAGCTGATCTCGCAGACGTCACAGCTGAAACGTGGCTCTTCTGAGCTTATCAACACACTTCCTTCCCCTAATACTCCATCTGGGCCGGAAAACTTCCCTGAGAAGAAACGCAAGACTCAAGCATTTGCCAAAGATAACTTCCTGAATCTGCCATTGGGGCCAGCCCTCTCCTGAGGTTGGGGTGCACATGGCCAGCTCTGGTGGCAGCCCTGGTCTGAGGGCAGGTGATCCCAGACCCAGGCTGAGGAGCTAAAATGGCTTTAGCCCATCAGCACCGCATAAAGCCCCTGCCATCACACTGGTCCCAGAACAGTAACCCATGGGTCTCATCTACCAAGGCAGCTCCCATCTCCAAGGTTTAGAATCGGGCCCCTTCTCAGTTCCGCTCCTGGGAGTCAGGAAGGAAGGAGGCGGCTTCTGTTTGTTTTCAATGTCTGCCCTCTTGACTTATTCATTTGGCTTTGGGGGGGACACACCCAGCAGTGCTCAGGGACGATTCCCAACAGTGTTTGAGGACCAAAGTAGAATTCTGGCTGCCTGTGTACAAAGTCTTTATTCAGCAACCCCCCCCTTAGCATAGCCACACAGCTATGCTCAGGGGCTACTCCTGACAGTAATGGGGGTGGGGGAGATATGGAATGCCAAAGATCAAACCCAGGTTGGCAGCGTGCAAGGCAAATGCCCTCCCTGCTATGCTATTCCTCAGGTCCCACAGCCCCTTTTAAAGTTGTTGTTTTTGTTTTTGGACCACACACAGTGCTCAGATGTTACTTCTGCTCTTCAGAAATTACTCCCTAAACAATGAGAGTGTTTGCATCACATGCAGCCAACCTAGGACCACCCAAGTTTAATACCTGGCATCCCATATGACCCCAAGCCTGCTAGGAGAGATTTCTGAGCACAGAGCCAGGAGCAATGAATGCTGTCAGGTGTGACACTTTTTCTATGGCATTGTAAAAAAAAAATTGGTCATATTGGATCTGGCAAAAGAGGACAGTGGGCAGGACACTTGCTTTGCATGTCGCTTGATATGGGCTCAATCCCAACACTGTAGAAAGTCTCCTGAGTACTACCAGGAGTGAGCCCTGAGCACAGGACCAGGCATATGTCCTGAGCACTTGTAAGTGTAGCCCAAGTACAAATATAAAGAAGTGAAAAGTAAAAGCAATGGGCCACATTTCTTCTAAGAAAACACCAGACATTTCTGGGAGGTATTCTGGGACATGAGGGTGAATTTTTGTAGTCTTTTATGAGTTTTTAGTTTGGTTTGATTTGGGGTTATACCTGAGATACACAGAGGTTACCCCCAATGCTGGAGTTGTTCTCAGAGATGCTCGAGGGACCATGCTATTCTGGGGATTGAAGCTGGGCCTCCAGCAGGCAGAGTCTGTATTCAGTTCTTTGATATCCCCTTGCCTGGCATAAGGTTCTAAAAGAAAACTCAGATGCAAATAGTTCCCAGTATGTGTTGAGGGTCTAAGCAGAACTGGACTAATAACCCTGTAAATCCTAACAGTTGGGTTAGGGAAATGGTACAAGACTTAGTTCAGGCATTTGTCCTGCTGTGGCCAATCCTATGTTTGCTCTCTGGTACCATATGACTCCCCAGCACTTCTCAGAGCAGCCCCTGAGCTGGTGAGGCCATCTCCCCTTTCTCCACATTCCCCAAAATTCCAATACATGGTGCAGTCACTTGGAAGGGTTGCTAGCTTAAGTAAGGGTCTCTCCTGGGTCCAAAAGTATTTAGGAAATAAGGTACTTTGTAGAATAAAATATAAAGTATAAAGAGATCCACATGTTAGGTGAGGCCACCCCAGGCACAGTATTTCTAACCCCTCAGGCAATAGGTCTGAAGATGCAAGGTAGTGGTGGAGAAATAATTCACAAGCAGTCAGTTAAAATTTCATTGGAGTCAGCTTGCCTTTTATTTCATGGCTTTTCTCTGCCATGACCTTTTCCTCACATGTACTTCTCTGCTAAACTTTCTTTCTCTCTCTCTTCTCTCTCTCTCTCTCTCTCTCTTCCTCTCTCTCTCTCTCTTCTCTCTCTCCTCTCTCTCTCTCCTCTCTCCTCTCTCCTCTCTCTCTTCTCTCTCTCTCCTTCTCTCTCTCTCTCTCTCTCTCTCTCTCTCTCTCTCTCTCTCTCTCTCTCTCTCTCCTCTCTCTCTCATCTCTCTCTCTCTCTCCTCTCTCTCTCTCCTCTCTCTCTCTCTCTCTCTCTCTCTTCTCTCTCTCTCTCTCCTCTCTCTCTCATCTCTCTCTCTCTCTCTCTCTCTCTCTCTCTCTCTCTCTCTCTCTCTCTCTCTCTCTCTCTCTCTCTCTCTCTCTCTCTCTCTCTCTTCTCTCTCTCTCTCTCTCTCTCTCTCTCTCTCTCTCTCTCTCTCTCTCTCCTCTCTCTCTCTCTCTCTCTCTCTCTCTCTCTCTCTCACTCTCTCTCTCTCTCTCTCTCTCTCTCTCTCTCTCTCTCTCTCTCTCTCTCTCTCTCTCTCTCTCTCTCTCTCTCTCCTCTCTCTCTCATCTCTCTCTCTCTCTCTCTCTCTCTCCCCACCTCCCCCAGCCTGCCCCATCCCAATTGTGGGTGGATCTGATTATCCAAGTGGAGTTAACATCTCCAAAGAAACTTTAGTTAAAAAGGGCATTGGGGACAGGATTACAGTCACTTGCTTTCACTGCAAACTTATTTCCTTCTCACAGTACCACATATAGTCTCCTAAGCACTACCAGGAGTGATCCTTGAGCACAGAGCCAAAAGTAAGCCCTGGGCACTGCTGGATGTAGCTCACAAAAAAAAAAAAAAAAAAAATCCGGATCTTGGGGCCAGAGCTATTGCTATTACAGCAGGGAGCTATTTTCTTGGCATGTGGCCAATTTGGGTTCAATCTCCCTCATCCCATAGTGTCCCCCAGGCACTGGCAGGAGTGATTCCTGAGTGCAAAATCTGGAGTAATCCCTGAGCATCACCAGGTGTGGCCCCAAAACAAACAACCAAAAAAAAAAAAACTCAGGTCTTTTTTCCCTGGAAACATCTCATCTTTCTTTCTGTCCCCCCTATATTTCCCTTCTCTGTGAGCTGCAGACCCAAGATGGAGGATGAGGGTGGATGCCGGCACCCACTTTTAAGGAGGAAGATTGACTCACACTCCTTTAACATTCAGTTGTGCTGGCACCTCTGCTAACGCATCTCTAACGCTCCAACCCCAATTTTCTGCTCTTACTGTTGCGTCAGCTCACTTCTGAACTCGTTGTTCTAAAGTTTCCAAGAACATTTGAGAAAAGCAAGTGATTCTCCAAACAGGGAGGTTTCGAAATTTTGAGACTTTTCTGCTCAAGAAGCCTGAGGCAGAGCCAGCCATGATCTATTGTTCAAGACAGCCCAACCGAAAATAATTAAGAGATCAGGGAATCGAAGCGTCTGACAGGAGGAAGCGGAGAATTGTGATTTACCACCTTGATCATTTCTTTAATCTTTCACGTCTATGGAGCCTCTATTTGGAAAAGCAGCAGTAATTGAAGCGAATCCCACTCGTTTCGCTTCCCTGCCCAAGTGTTCCAAGCTCGCTTATGCTAACGATGACAATACCTGTCCCTTGCCTTTCGGGAGCTCCAGGGAACGGGGGCACTTTGCAGACATTATCTAATTAGCTCTGCTGCTCTCCCCAGGTACGGGAGGTACATGATCCGGCCGCTATTGTTACCCAGAATGGAAAATGACACCATCTCTGCCGATGCTCTGTTTCAAAATACCATGTGTGAATTTAGGAACGCATCAAAAGAGAGCCCAGCTCCTGGGCTGGCATGGTGCTTCCACTGCAGCCAGCCTCAACACCAAAGGGGCTTTATTCCTCTTGGGGCCAGAGAAACAACACAGCATCAAGGTAGTTTGCCTTGTAGGCGGATGACCCAGGTTTGATCCTCAGCATCCCAAATGGTCTCCTGAAGCTGCTGGGAGTGATTTCTGAGTGCAGAGCCAAAAGGAGTAACCCCATGAGCATCGCCAGATGTGGCCCAAAAACCCAAAAAACAAATAAACAACAACAACTAAAACAGGATATGATTCTATTCTCCAAAATATTGGTGGAGCCTGACTTTGTCTCAGGGGCAGGCAATCCCAACCTGGACCGCAGGACTGCAGGGTTTTTGCTTCTTTGCTTGCTTGTTTGTGTAATATTTCATTTTCCAGGTAATTTTAAACTTTTGCAAATATAGAGCAAGTGGAACCCATCCATGCTTTGCGTGCTAGGAGACTGAATCAGGCTCCTGTGTGGGTGCAGAGAGACCCCAGAGCGCAGAGTTGAGAGTGGCTCCTGCTCACTACCCATCTGGCCCCCAAGACAAACAAAATTTCAATTTAAAAGTAATGAGCACAGGGGACAGAGTGATAGCACAGAAGAGGGAAATTTGCCGTGCACGCAGCTGATCCCAGACAGATCCAAGCTCCATCCCCACATCTCTTATAGTCCACCAAGCCTGCCAGGAGCGATTTCTGAGCACAAAACCAGGAGTAACCCCTGAGTGCCATTGGGTGTGGCCCCAAAACAAAAAATATAATAATAATAATAATAATAAAATTAATAAGCAGAGTACAAGGTTTTTGGTTTGTGTTTAGTGTTTGGGGGAGTTCTAGAGAGGTGGCCACACCTAAAGATGTTCAGGGATTACTCCTTATTCTGTGCTCAGAAATCATTCCTTGTGGTGCTCAGGGAACCCTATGAAATGCCAGGGATAGAACCTGGGTCAGCCACCTGGAAGGCAAATGCCCTCCCTGCTATATTGAGGATTCTTTTTTTTTTTCTCCTTTCTTTTCCCATTACAACACCATGGTTTACCAAGTTGTTCATAATACAGCTGTTTCAAATATTCAAACTTTAAATATTTAAATATTCAAAATTTAAATATTCAAACACTAATTCCATCACCAGGGTCCCAAATTTCCCACCCACCACCTTTGCCTGCCTCCTTGCAGGCACAAACAAATTTACTTCCTATTGTTACAACACAAAGGCAAATGGAATGATCTAAACTTAGATCCACAAGGGTCCTTTGGAAATGATATTCTGTCTCTCCAAGGTATTACTAAATTGATGTTTGGGGATTTACTGAGCTCTGTTTGGTGCTAGTTGAGCTTTCGTGCTACTTACTGTTTAGGCTCTCTGAGATTGGACGAATACTATGGAACTTTTCCATCCGATTTCCTGAGATACCACTGAGCTGACACTATTATAAAATTTTGAGCAATCTCCCACCATCCATTTTGAGAAGACCTCAAATAATCAGCTCTAAACAGCCTACCTGAGAACTATTCGTCACCATTATTTTCTTTGGAGCTTGGTGGACGAGCTGGGCTGGTTTATTTGCCAGGAAGATGGCAGGTATGGGCAGAGGTCAGGACCAGGAGTTCTTATAACCTCTCCCTGGTCTTCCACTATAAATATTGACTATTAATTGGTGCATTTTTGTTTGTTTGTTTTCTGTTTTAACAAATAATAGACCTACTGGGTACGGGTCTGTAGACTGTCCAAATTTCTTTAGGTTTCATTGTTTTTATTTGGGCTACATCAGGCGGTGATCGGGCTACTCCTGGATCTGTGCTGGGGATTAAACTCTAGGGATTAAATATAGGAAACAATTCTATGTCAGATTTTGGAGTTTACCCTCCAGATTTCCTTTTTTTTTTTTTTTTTTTTTTTTTTGGTTTTTGGGCTACACCCAGCGATGCTCAGGGGTTACTCCTGACTGTCTGCTCAGAAATAGCTCCTGGCAGGCACGGGGGACCATATGGGACACCGGGATTCGAACCAACCACCTTTGGTCCTGGATCGGCTGCTTGCAAGGCAAATGTCGCTGTGCTATCTCTCCGGGCCCTCCAGATTTCTTTAGTCTCTTTTTATTTTTGTTTTGTTTTGGAGGTTGCACCAAGCTGGCAGTACTCTATGCTCTGTGCTCAGAGATAACTCCCAATAATGTTTTCAAAAGGACTCATAGACACTGAAGACCTGGGATTCCTCTTCAAAGACTAGGAACAAATGCAGTTCATGATGCTTCTGTGAGCAGTGGGGCAAAGTTGGGTTACAGGAGAGAAGTGTGATTGGCTGGTGGGTTACAGGAGAGAAATGTGATTGGCTGATAGGTTACAGGAGAGAAGCTTGATTGGCTGGTGAGTTACAGGAGAGAAAAGTGATTGGCTGGTGGGTTACAAGAGAGAAGCATGATTGGCTGGTGGACTATAGAAGAGAAAAGTGATTGGCTGGTGGGTTGCATGAGAGAAAGTGATTGGCTGGTGAATTATAGGAGAGAAGCATGATTGGCTGGTGAGTCACAGAAGAGAAATGTGATTGGTGGGTTAGATACAGGCTAGAAGGTTGACTGGGTGTGTGTGTGTGTGTGTGTGTGTGTGTGTGTGTATGTGTGTGTTGCTGCTGCTGCATAAGGATTGTGTGTGTGTGTTGCTGCTGCTGCATAAGGATTGTGAGTGTGTGTGTGTGTGTGTGTGTGTGTGTGTGTGTGTGTTGCTGCTGCTGCTGCATAAGGATTGTGAGTAGAGATCTTATTTTTCCAGCCAGTTTCCTCACTCTGGATTTTTGCTGCAGGAAGCTGCTCATTCCTGATTTCAGTTGCATGCAGACCAGGTAAAGCTGTGATTTGCCACAAACTTTAGCATCCTGGCAGGGGGCAATTCCCAGCAAGCCTGGCCTGAAGGGAGCACTCAGGAGTCTCATCTGAGGAGTCTCAGACCACATATTTTCCTCCCAGATACACAGGATAGTGGGGGCAGCCCCCAGCAATGCAGAGTGTCCTGGCAGCTCCTGTGAGTCACACAGATCCTGTCACCATTGAGCCCTCGTACCAGGAGCCCTGGCCACCCACCCAACCATGCCAGGCTTGTCCCTTCTGTGCCAGAACTGGGGGTCAAGGGGCAGCGCCAAAAGGCAAGGAGTCTGCAGAGATATGGGTGCAGCTGCACCTCAAAGCCAACGGCCCTGGGCCAGCTCCTGCTTGCAGAGTTCTGTGTGGGTCGAGCTTCTAAAACGACTTCCTAAAAAAGAATGCCAGCAGATCCCCAGCCTCTGCCTTTTATAGCGCAGCAGCCCTGGGTTTTAAAGTAGCAGCCCTTAATCTGCCCCCGGTCGAGTTGGGAAGCGAATAACTGTTCAGCTGCTGAGTTGGAGCTCTTGTCTTCACTCAGATCTGGGGATGCATGTCGCACACACCTCTGAGTCCCAGAACAAGAGGGGAAAGCTGAGAGCTCAGACTGCAGCCAGAAGGAGGCCAAAGTATTACCCTGCCTGACCCTGGGATCACTCACTGCGGAAGCTCCCGGAAGTCTGGCAGGCAGGAGGAGAAGGAAGAAGGAGAAATTTGCGAGCAAAGCCCAAAGCTTGCACAAGTTCAATGACTGACCCTCCTGGGGGGGCAGAGGACCTGCTGCCTTTTCAGGGCATTCTAGAGCTCTCTAGCGCCGCCCTGCTGGCTGAGCAAGCATAACCCCCTGGGAGGAACCTTTCAGTCCTCATAATCTTCCAAGTCCACTCTGCCTCCATGACCCAGTGCCCCAAACAAAAACAATGCCATATATACATAAATAAATATATAGTTTTGTCATATATATGTGTAGTTTTTGATTTGGGGCCACACTCAGTAGTGCTCAGGGATTACTCCTGCCTCTGCACTCAGGAATTAGTCCTGGTGGTGCTCAGGGGACACTATGAGATGGATGCCAGGGATTGAGCTCGCATCAGCTGCATGTAAGGCAAATGCTGTCCTCACTGTACTATCACTCCGGCCCTCAGTGTCTTTTTTTTTTCTTTTTTCTTTTTGGGTCACATCTGGTGATACTCAAGGGTTACTCCTCAGAAATTGCTCCTGGAAGGCACGGGGAACCATATGAGATGCCAAGATTCGAACCACCACCCCTCCTGGATCAACTGCTTGAAAGGCAAATGCCCTACCGCTGTGCTATCTCTCAGGCACCCTATTTTTATGTTGGGGGGCTCTTGGGGGGTTGTTTGTTGTTGGATCACACCCAGTGGCACTCAGGGGTTACTCCTGGCTCTGCACTCAGAAGTCGCTCCTGGCAGGCAAGGGGGACCATATGGGATGCCAAGAATCGAACGGGAGTCTTCATGCAAGGCGTGCAAAAGCAAGCATCCTACTGTTCTGCTATCACTCTGGTGCCTATTTTATTTTTTAATTTTATTGACTTGGGGACCACACACACACACACACACACACACACACACACACACACACACACAAAACAGGATGTGGCTCAGAAGTAAACTATCTGCCTCCCAGATGGGTGGTCCAAGTTCGATCCCTGGCATCAACACCTACCTCACCTGCTCAAAGCAATCATAATAAAAACAACAATTTGCACTCATTCAGCTCTTAGTTGGCTGAAGGTTGTTCCCAACTTTCCTGTCCAGATACAAATCTATTATTCATCAGTCACAGCCCAACAGCAGGCAGAAGCCCTGAACAGGAGTTTGACCAGCAGGGGACTGGTTAGATGCAGTGTCTGATTCTGTCCTCCACTAGCTGACATGAGACTGAGCCTCAGGTTCTGGGGTTGCATAATTAGGATTATGCGGCTGCTCTATGTGGGGAGAGAGTCAGACAGATGGGCCCTGTCTGCTGGGAAGAAGGCGGCCACGCTCCATCAGGATAAAAATGCCACGTCTATTAATGTCATTCCCAGCAGCTCCTGATTCACATCCGCACGAAACAGAACACATCGCCACACTTTCCTCCAGTTCAAAAACAGCCTCCGAGAAGTTGAGGTGCCTCCAGAGTTATGACTTTGCCCCACCCCCTAAAAAAAGGAACCCTCAACTCCTAAGGTGAGAACTGAGCTCTTCTGGGATCAGTCCAGAAATAGTGACTCAGGGCCGGAGTGATAGCGCAGAGGTTAAAGTGTTTGCCTTGCACGCGGCCAAGCCGGGTTTGGTCCCCGGCATCCCATATGGTCCCTCGAGCCTGCCAGGATTAATTTCTAAGTGTTGCTGAATGTGGCCCAAAAACCAAAGAGAAAAAAAAGACAGAAGCAGTGACTCGTGTAGAGATTCACAGGTCTGGGGGAAACATCAGTACCAACAGGAAAGGAATTTCAGCCAAGAACTGTTTGGTTTTTGTTTGCTTGTTTGTTTTGGGGGTAGGGTCCACACCAGCGATGCTCAGGGCTTACTCCTGGCTCTGTTTTACCCCCCTGGCAATGTTCTGGAGGATGCTGTGGGATGCCGAGGGTTGTGTCCCAGTTGGCCACATGCAAAGCAAGCACCCTCCCTGCAGGACCATAGCTCCAGCCCCAAAGAATTCCTCTTCTGAGATGTGTGTTCATGGAGGAGAGAGGACAGGAAGGAGGAGCTATGTGCTGTGTACCAGATCAGTCTTCCATCCCCTGAGCAGGAGTCTCAGGCAGCACCCAG
Organism: Suncus etruscus; assembly: GCF_024139225.1. Taxonomy (NCBI): domain Eukaryota; kingdom Metazoa; phylum Chordata; class Mammalia; order Eulipotyphla; family Soricidae; genus Suncus; species Suncus etruscus. Next base: position 89,428,166 of record NC_064849.1, read on the forward strand.
CCCTCCTTCTTGCACCCAGCAAGGATTCATGCACATTTTGAATATTTATGTATGACTGCCTGCCTGGGTGTATGCTAAGTAAAAAAGTGAGTTATGTTCAGACTCTTGATTCCAGAAACCCATCAGGGAGGCTGGAGTGATAGCACACTGCCCACCCGGGACAGACCAGAGTTCAATCCCCAGCATCTGGTCCCCAATCCTGCCAGGAGTGATTTCTGAGCACAGAGCCAGGAACAACCTCTGAGTGCCACCAAGTGTGGCCCAAAAACAAAACAAACAAAATAAAAAACAGAAACCCATCTGGACACACACATCCCCAAGCCGGACAGGTTCAGCTGAGCTTTTGGAAATGCATTTGCTGACCCACACTGGGCCTGCAGGTCACACAGCTGCCCAGACCATGTGTCTGTTGAATAAATGTCTGAATGTGTCAAGAAGGTGTCTGTAGCTAGCAGTAGAGTCCCTGACTGCCTGAGCAGATGGTTTCATGGTTCCTGGACACTAAGAAGCTTAGAAGTCGGAGGCATCTGGCCTTGATTCTACTCTTGAAGGCTGCCCTGAGGAAATTCAGGCTCAGCCTCATCTTTGTCAAGTAAGCACTTCCCCCCTCTGTCTCATTTCCTTTGGGGATCAAAAGGGCTGCTGCAGCTTTGGACATTGGGGTCAGCCTTCAAGACAACAAACAAGAAGAGGGAGAAAGTCATGGCCATGTCTACATCTTTGGATCAGGAAAGGCAAAGAGCTTGCAGGAGCTTGCAGGTTTCTGTTGTTATGCAGTAGAGCAGATACTGCCCTGGGTTGAATAAGGTTTCTCTGTTAACAAGATCATGAAGTAAGAGTTGCGGACTTTTTATTCCTGGTCTGCCAGCAAAGCTCCAGAGGACTTGAGTGTGACCATATCACAGAGAAAGACAGGAAATGAGTCGCTTTGGGCGCCTCTGTAATGGGACAGCAGTTAGGGATGACTTTGTAGCAAAAGTGCTATCACTCAGGGACCTTTGTGAAGACACAAAGAAAACAAAGCAAGGGCCAGAGTGATAGCACAGAGGTAGGGTGTTTGCCTTGCACGTGGCTGACCTGGGACGAACCCGGGTTCGATCCCCGGCTTTCCATATGGTCCCCTGAGCCTGCCAGGAGCAATTTTTGAGTATAGAGCCAGAATAACCCCTGAGTGTGGCCCAAATAACAATAAATAAATAAATAAATAAATAAATAAATAAATAAATAAATAAATAAATATAAACAAATGGCTGAAAATGGGTGGTAGGCACATTCTCAATCTCTCTTTTTGGTTTTGTTTTGTTTTTGTTTTCTTACTCAGAGGTGCTCAGGATAAAGTGCTCAGGCAGTGCTCCTGGCTCTTAAGTTCAGAAATCACTACTGGCAGGTTTAGGAGACCATATGGGATGCTGGGGATCAAACCCGGGTCAACTGCACGCAAAGCAAATGCCCTCTCAGCTGTGGTATCATTCCAGCCCCATCCTGAGTGTCTTAAAGCAAGGAAAAAGCTAAGATGTGTCTCAGAGTTAGTGTCTCAGAGTTAGTTACTAAGGTAGAATATAGCCAGGACTAACGCTGGAGCTACAGCACAGCAGGGAGGGCATTTGCTTTGCACACGGCAGACCCAGGTTTGATCCTCAGCATCCCATAGGGTCCCTCAAACACCACCAGGAGTAATTCCTGAGAGCACAGCCAGGTGTGGCACATTCTCCCCCCACACCCCAAAAAAAAAAAAAAAAGAATTAAACAAAGACATCTTTATAGTGTGCTCTGTAGTCTTAGGGGCCTTGCTCTAATCTTTCTGATAAATTTCCTCTTTTTATTTTTAAACAGCGGTTGTTGTGACAATTAAGAGAATAGATCTTGCTAAAAATACCCAACCTGGTTGCGTTTTCCCATTTAAATATAAGTCATCGTGGGTTATTTTGGGGGAGAGCACTTTGAAATCACATGCCTGCCTGTGCCCAGAACGTTGATATGATGCTTCAGCAGTGCTGGTGAGTCACATATGGAAACGTCTGATTGCTTCAAATGCTCTCGTCATCCGGCCACTTTCGTAGCTCAGAGACTCCAGATTGGATTTGACTCTGAGTCCCAGCTTGAGATGCCTCAACTTTCTCTAGAATTCCAGTAAACCCTTAAAATCAGAATTTTTTTAAATATATATATATATATATATATATATATATTTGTTTTAAGAACCAAATTAGGGGACGGCGAGGTGGCGCTAGAGGTAAGGTGTCTGCCTTGCAAGCACTAGCCAAGGAAGGACCTCGATTTGATCCCCTGGCGTCCCATATGGTCCCCCCAAGCCAGGGGCAATTTCTGAGTGCTTAGCCAGGAGTGACCCCTGAGCATCAAACGGGTGTGGCCCAAAAAATCAAAAAGAAAAAGGAAAAAAGAAATAGGGAAACCCATTTTCGAGTCGGAGAGATAGCATGGAAATAAGGCGTTTGCCTTTCATGCAGAAGAACAGTGGTTCGAATCCCGGCATCCCATATGATCCCCTGTGCCTGCTGGGGTGATTTCTGAGCATAGAGCCAGGAGTAACCCCGAGCGCTGCCCGGGTGTGACCCCCCCCCAAAAAAAAAGAACCAAATTAGTCTCTAGCTTTATTCTTTTTTTAAAATAATATCTTTATTTAAGCACCATGATTACAAACCTCAGATACATACCCTCACCTCAGATACTTTCATAGGCTCGCACGCTCACACATACCCACTTCTATCCTCACCTCAGACCTGCTCCCTGATGCTCATACACTCAAACACACCTTCAAACTGAACCTCAGACCCGCTCATAGGCACTCAAGTGCACACACACCCCTTCCACCCTCACCTCAGACCTGATTATAGACTCACACATTCACAAATGCCCCTTCTACTCTCACCTCAGACCTCCTCATAGACAGACGCTCACACATTCACAACTCCTTCCACTATCACCTCAGACCCATAGGCCATTAACATGCACAGAATAATGCAGCTCTGGAGCCTAGGTAGGAAGGGGACTGGAAAGGTCTTGGCTGGCTTATATCCCTGGGATTACAGGCAAAACCTCAGAGCTTTGGGGTTCTTCTAGGAGCTTGATTTTCGTCTCAGAGGTGTTTTTTCTCCGCCTCCTCAGCCAGGAAACAACGCTCTCTCCTGGGCACTGGAGGCCATAGAGGCCTGCTGGTGTGGTGCCAGGAGGATGTTTGTTCCATTGACAGTTGGCCTGGCAGGCCGAGGCTCAGCTCCCAGGGGTGGGGACTCTTTCAACCCTAAAACTTGTGGTGGTTTGTTGGGGGGAGGTGGAAGGATGTTGGTGCTGAGCTCACATCCAGTGGTGCTCAGAGAGAGGCTACTCCTGTCTCAGTGCTCAGGTCTGGCTCCCGAGGACTCAGGAGACCATCTTCCATGTCAGGGATCAGTTGTAATGTACCAATCAGTGTAATTTCTCTGGTCCCTCCAATTTTTCTAGCCGAGATTTTTTCCTTATAATTTGATGTCATCAATATTTTATACTCATGGGGCCAGAGAGATAGCACAGTGGTGGGGCATTTATCTTGCACATGGCAGACCCAGGACAGACCAAGGTTCGATTTCTGCATCCCAATATGGTCCCCTGAACCTACCTAACCACTGATCACTGCCAGGTATGGTCCCAAAACAAACAAAAATATAACCAAATATTTTATGTTCATGACTTTTCATTACAATTAATTACAAATTGATGTGTTACTTCTAAATGACAGAAAGTTGACAGAAGAGAGAGAACAATGCAAAGCACATTCTCAAGTCCCACAATGGTCATGATGTTGCGTCCCTATGGGAGACCACAATTGCCTTCTCTCTGAGAACTAGAGAGCCTAAAAGCTCCTGCCTCTGTCTGAGGAGAACAGAAATGATGTGGCAGGTCATATAAGAAGAACATGTGTCATGAACAGAGCATCCTAATCAACTCTCTCATCTCCTGAAATCTCACTGGACATTTGATGAGGAGGACATTATTTTTTGTTTTTCTTTGAGTCACACCTGGCAGCGCTCAGGGGTCACTCCTGGCTCCTTGCTCCGAAATCTCCCCAGCAGGCACGGGGAACCATATGGGATGCTGGGATTCGAACTACCATCCTTCTGCATGCAAGGCAAATGCTTTACCTTCATGCTATTTCTCTGGCTCCTGAGGGGGACATTTTTTGAAGAGAATAAAAGTGTGAGAAAATGGCAGAAACGTCTCATCCTGAACCATGGCAGTATCTGAACTGTGCACCTAACTAAATGTAGGTTGAGTGTTCTAGGGAATATGTACAACTAAAGTGCCCCTCATATGGCTCAGGAGGACCATATGAGATACTGGGGATAGAAGCCAGGCTGGCTGCTTGTAAGGCAAGTGCCTTGCCTGCTGTGCTATAATTCTGGCCCTAATTTCTGCCCCTTTTGGAGGGTGCCTTTCACTTCCTATTTCTCATGGTGATAAAATGTCACTAATCTATTTTTATTTTCTTTCATTGTTTATTTTCTTGGGGTCCTACATAGAAACAAAACTAGTAAGAAGGCTTTCTCTCATTTTCTTCTAAGATTTTTTTTTGGGGAATCACATCAGGTGATGCTCAGGGGTTACTCTTGGCTCTGCACGCAGAAGTCTTTCCTGGAAGGTTCAGGGGACCATATGGGATGCTGGGAATCAAACCAGAGTCTGTCTGGGGTTGGCCACATCCAAGGCAAACACCCTACTGCTGTGCTATGGCTCCAACCCCATTCTAAAATTTATTTATTTTAATAATGTTAGCTTTAACTTTTGTGGTTTGGGGCCACAGCCAACAGCACTTAGAATCAAATATCCCTCTGAATTCAGAAATCACTCCAGGTAGGCAGGTTCAGGGGACGAGTTACAGTGCCAGGGATCAAAGCTGGGTGGTCACATGCCATGCAAGCACCCTAATTGCTATATTATTGCTCTGGCCCTAGCTTTAACATTTAGATCTTTGGTCTTTGTAAGTCCATTTTTCTAAAGATGTGTAGGTAAGGTCAAAATGTTTTGTTTTGTTTTGTTTTGGGCCACACCTGAGGGCTGTGGAGCTCAGGGTTATTCCTGACTGCACTCAGAAATATCTTCTGGCAGGCTTGGGGGACCATATGGGAAGCTGGGGATCAAACCCAGGTTCATCCCGGGTTGCCATGTGCAAGGCAGATGCTATTGCTCCGGCTCATGATTTCTTATTTTTCACATGTCTGTCCAGTTGCTCCTACTCTAAAGAGACAACCTGTGACTACCCCTGACAGCAGGAACTATTTCTTGCTGAACATCTAAACACACCGACTGATTTCTCAGCTCTGGATTCTGTTGTCTTAGTCTCCATGTTTATCCTATGAGGATTTCCACTGCTGTGTAGTATGTTTTCCAAACAGGACTTTTTCTACTTGGACTTTTCTTTTCAAGACTGTTTAGTCATCCTGAATCATTAACTTTTTTTTTCACTCTGATTTTGGGGCCATACCTGGCAGAGTTCAGCAGCTGCTCTGAGCTCTGTGCTCAGGAGATCTGTATGAATAGAGGCTCTTTGGACCCCATGTATTTTCCTGCTAATAAATAACAGAGGGTCAGGAAAGTCACAGAAATAAGTAACACAAGCTTGAAAAACCCCATGGCTAAGGCGCTAATTATGAAAGTCCAGTTGAATCCACAAATCCTGGAGATCCCAAAAGGCAATGAACCTTAAAATCTGCTCCTTGGGGACCTTCACTTCTTGACTTCCGGTCCAGGCATTAAGCTTCCATGCCATGTTTTTTGGAGGATAGCAACAGGAGCATTCTGGAGCTCTGAGCAGAGGGAATGGAAAGCCTGGCTTGCCTATAAATGATCTGGCCCTTGTTCCTGGGGACCATTGTCCAGCCCAAGAAGGGACCAGACAGGGTAAGAGTGGGAACAGGCTGGCCTCAGCTTTGCTCTTATCTTTCCAAGTGGAAACCCCACATTTCTCCACATTTGCTGGTGCCTGGTGAGACTCAGCAGACCCTCAGGTCCCCTCTGCCTAGTGTGTCTTGAAGAAAATCATGACTTGGGACCAGCAAGATGGTTGAGCAAGGAGGTGATTATATCACCTGATCTAACAGCTGCCCTCTATTAGGTCTCTAATATCTGATCACCCTACCACTACCAGGAGTAGTCTCTGGGCACTGAGTTAGGAATAATCTTGAGCCCCACCAGGTGTGGCCACAAAGCCCTAAATAGGCACATTTTTTTTTCATAAAAGAAATATATTCAGATGGATCTGGATAATGTTATGTGGAGTAGAATGAGTCAGGTGGAGAAGGATAGGCATAGAATGATCATACTCATTTATGGGATAGATATTTTTAAAAAATGATAGTATGGTCATAATATCCAGAGATAATAGAGACGAGGGCCAGGAGGACCAGCTCCATAGGGGTAAGCTTGTTACCAAGAGCGAGGGGGTGTAATGAAGGCAGTGAAGGGACCACTATGACAATGAGAGCTGGAAATGATCCCTTTGGATAAGAACTGGGGCTGAAAGGAGTGAAAAAATAGGCAGGACACCTCTTCAGGAACAATATGGCAAACCACAGTCCCTAAGAGAGATGCGGGGAGGAGAGGGTAAACAAAATTATCTGGCATAGAGGAAGGCGGGGGAAGCCAAGAGGGATGGAGCTTATCTATGGAGTGGTATAACCTTAAAAACAAGCTTCAAGAAGTGACAGGGACTGTGATAGATGGTTTGGGTAGGGGTGGGTGCAGGAACTTTGTGCATTAATACCATTGGCTTTGACACTGTTGGAACCATTTTATCTCAACCACAATTAAAAAACAACAATATAAACCAAAACAAAAGAAAACCAACCATTTCCTTTCCTAGTCTCTGCTCCAGAATATTGATTGAATCATCATGTCAGCTGCTTTATGTGAAATTGAAAATTTTAATCATCTCAGGAATAAAACATAGTCATATAATTTTAAACTGATTGAGAGTCAAACAAAGTTATTGTCTTAATGAAGATGTACACCTTTTCAAGTTGGACTATTTTATACAAATACAATAAAGATAGGTAAATTTGCACCTTGCAATAACTAAGACACTTTACATTTGCATATAATGACAAAAGTGATCAGAATTTATCACCAAATAAAACTTTGAATGCATAATTTTAGTTTAAAATGTAAACTGGGGGATTTTATTGAGCATGGGATTTAACGTGATATTATAATCATAGCATGGTCTATTTTTATAGCTTACTCCAATTTCAAATGATTCTCTTGCAGAGCTTTGTCTTCTGAGTGTTTTACTATTTCAAAAACTTAATGGGATACAAGGAACATCATTCAATAAATTGGTTTGAAAACTAAAAGTCTAAAAATAATTGATCCCTACTTATGCAGATAATTATGAAAATAATAGAAAATTAACACAAATCTGTTTAGAGAAAAATATAACTTTAAAGTCAAATCTTGAAAGTACTACAATGTATTTGGAGGATTATATGAGCTAAAAACATTAGTTTGGAAACTGCCGAAATACAAATTGTGTGTGTGTGTGTGTGTGTGTGTGAGAGAGAGAGAGAGAGAGAGAGAGAGAGAGAGAGAGAGAGAGCGAAAGAGAAGACAGAGAGAGAGAAAAGAGAGAGCGAGAGAGAAAAGAGAGAGAGAAGACAGAAAGCGAGAGAGAGAGAGAGAGAGAGAGAGAGAGAGAGAGAAAAGAGAGAGGGAGAGAGAAAAGAGAGAGAGAGACACTCACTTCTGCACTGACCTCTGATTCCCTATTATGTTATTTTTCATCATGGAAAAACAAACTCCTGAGGCTTTACTAACATCTTTCCAAGCTCAGGTGGTTCTCAAGTCCCTTGGAAACATCAGACATTTTTCTCCCTCGATGATTACTGAGGACGTCTTAGAGATTTTTTTAATTTTTATTGTGACCTTAGAGATTTTTGACCTCTGTAGGCAACAGAAAATGCTATTTACGCTATTAAAACTGGGATTATGTAGAACAGAGGAGAGACTGGGCACATTCCAAAAGCCTAGAACCATGAGGCTAATTGGAGCCACACAGCTTCTGGAAAGATCACCCACTCCCACCCCAAGAGCTGCATCCTCACTTTTCTGGTGGGAGACTGCTAGTGCCAGTGATATTAGAGCAGAAGTGAGCTTGGTTTACTGTTGTTGGAGACAGGCATCGGAAGAGCACAACACTTGGCTCTTTGTGCCCTTTCCCATCCTTCCACCTCCTGAATTTGCCTCTCAACTCAGCTGTTTGGACAAACCACATCATGCGCCTTAAATGTCTTTGTGCTAGAGGAAAATCTAAGAAAAGGAACCTCAGTGTTAGCTATAGAGCAGGAAGAGAGGCCAGCTCCAAGGAAGGTCGTTAAGATTTAGGAAAGGTGTTATCTCCCCTATGGGCTGCTTAGTTCCCTCAATTGGAAGGAATGGGCATGAATGCCGAATATTGTATAGTCACTTCTTTAGTCTGACCTTCATCCTCATGCTGTAAACAACTCCAAGTGCCCCCAAAGCTCTGGGACACCTTCACCCGTGCTGGACCCTAAAATTTAAAAACCACAAAGGTTTCTGTACCTGCTCCCCCTTGGACCTGTGCCAAGGAGGCTGAGGAGGCAAAATGGTTGGGGAGTCCCAGGAAGGAAGGCACCCCAGGGGGAGGCTCCATCAAAACCTGGTTCTTCCTTGGAAAATGGATTACTTTATTTTACCATACATTCCCTCATTTTTCTATAAAATGCTACTTTAGAAAAGAAACTTGCAAAAATCACAAGAAGGAGTAACTCATTTTTATTCATAGTGTGTTTTGTCCAGCATCTCTGTCTCTTCAGAACATCTGGTATCTATTATTTTTACTCAAGACAAGGAAAGAAACCAGCAAACACCTTCCAAAGCCACAGTCCAGTCACTTTTAAAGGCCCAGAATTTTCCACATCCCCTTCTTGACACCCTAGACCTGTGCAGAGATCTCTGTTCCTTTTCGGAGCCAACCCATTGGACTTGTCTATTACTTGCAGAAAGCAGACAACAAGGATTCCCTCAGTCGGGGGGGGGGGGGGCATTCTTCCTTCCAGCAAATATTTACAGAATACGGGCCCGGAGAGATAGCACAGCGGTGTTTGCCTTGCAAGCAGCGGATCCAGGACCAAAGGTGGTTGGTTCAAACCCCAGTGTCCCATATGGTCCCCCGTGCCTGCCAGGAGCTATTTCTGAGCAGACAGCCAGGAGTAACCCCTGAGCACCGCCGGGTGTGGCCCCCAAAAAAAAATTTACAGAATACTGGGACCTGAGTGAAAGCACAGTGGTAGGGCATTTGCCTTGCACACAGATGACCCAGGACAGACCCAAGTTCAATCCCTGGCATCCCATTTGGTCCCCCAAGCCTGCCAGTGGCGATTTCTGAGCATAGAGCCAGGAGTAACTCCTGAGTGCCATTTGGTGTGGACCCCTCTCAAAAATATTTACAGAACATTCAGGCATCATAATCGTCATTGTCAGTTAGTCCTTCTGGGAAGTGGCAGGTTGCTGACTCACTGCAGACTTTTTCCAGGAGCGGTTTCCATCAGCCCAGCACAGGAAGAGGCTCTCCAAGTCCACAGGGGGCAGAAAACCCCAAGTGGGTGGGGTATCAACAGAGTCAATGAGGGACAGTACTTGAGTGAGCAGGAGGGGTTCACAGGGCAGCACCTCACCAGCACTGTCCTATCACAGTCCTCTCTCCAGTGCTTACCTTCAAGTCCCGTTTCTGCTGGAACCAGACAAGTTGGACATTAACTGTTGAACCAAATCACAGAGCTGCTCATCCTGTGCCCTTTGGAACCACTGAGTCTGGAAAGATCCACATGGGTCTCCTCCCTAGCTATGGAACAATTGATCTCTGGTCCTCCCACAACATTAAAGACAAGAACCACTTCAGCATCTACAAAAGTGGTCTGCCCTCTCTTCCCTCCTCCTCCCTGTCCTGATTTTCCTCCTCCCTATTCTTTCTTCCTTCCTCCTTCTTCCTCCTCCCTGCCCTAACCTTCCTCCTCTTCCCTACCCTAACCCTCCTCACCCACCTCAGCCCGTGGCACTCAGTAGTTTTCTGTATTTTGCAAATTTTCCCAAAATAGATTTGCATGTTTAATGGAAGAAAAACGGGGAGAAAAAAGAAGCCATTTTATAATCAAATCAGTGGTTCTCATTTGTCTACATACACACCCATTTCCTAGTTCCATCTCATGATTGGCTTCTACCAGAAGACTAACATCCCCTGGTTATCCAGCCAAGTCTTTATGCCATGAGTTATTTATTAATGCTAAAACAATCAGTTTGGGAAATGGAGTCTAGACTTCATTTTTCCCTTTCTTCACCTTCTTCTCCTTTTTATTCCTCCCCACCCCCCTACCCCCCACCCCCGGTTTTATCCTGGCTGACTTCCTAGGCGCTGTGCTAGTCTGAGCACTCTGCCTATGTTCCCCGCTTGCACTGGCCCTTCACCCTGCTCATCCCAGCTTTTTCACCTGCATCCCTCAGGTTAGAAACACTGGTAACTCATTAAACAGACAGGCTATCTTTGCAAATCACCTTGCCACTGCCTGCTCAGATGAGCCCATTCTTTGTGCTTGCAAGGAGACTGCTCCGTTGTACTCTCGGCATCATGGCATGAGCTGCCGTGGGTGCCTGTTAAAGATGCAGAAGGGAGGAAACATATGGCTTCTTTATACAATTAGGGTATTGCAGCATGTAAAAGAAATGTGTGAAGGTAGACACAGAGTAATTTCACTCATCGATGGGATTTAAGAAAAATAAAAGATTATTGTAATAATACCCAGAGACAATAGAGATGAGAGCTGGAAGGACCGAGCAATGATATGATGCTTATTACAGAAATTGGTGAGTTCAGTTAGAGAAATAATTACAGCAACAACTATTATGAAAAGAATAATGACAAAGATAAGTACAAGGCCTAACCCAAGACAGGCGAGGAGTAGGGAAAAAGGGAGATGGGGCATTGGTGGTTGGAAGGTTGCATTGTTGAAGAGGGTGTTCTTTTTTAATAACTGAAACCCAACTACAAACATGTTTGTAATTACAGTGCTTAAATAAATGTATTATTAAGGGGCCAGAGAGATAGCATGGAGGTAGGGTATTTGCCTTGCATGCAAAAGGACGGTGATTCGAATCCTGGCACCCCATATGGTCCTCCAAGCCTGCCAGGAGCGATTTCTGAGCATAGAGCCAGGAGTAATCCTTGAGCACAGCCGGTTGTGACCCAAAAACAAAACAAATAAATGTATCATTAAAAAAAAAAAAAGAAATAAAGAAAAAAGAAATGTGTGAAGGGAGCAAAGAACTAGATCAAGTGAGCTCTGAAGCCAAGTGGAACAAAGCAAGACTGTTAGTGGCTTATCTCAGTCATAGAATTTACTGGACAATCCTCCAGCCAGGATGCTGCCAGCTAGATCCAGAGGACCACTGTGAATGAGGCTCAAATCCCAGGGAAGGCCCTGATTGGGCCAACAGCGAGTTAGCTGACCAGTTCTGACCAGTCAACATGGAGGACGAGTCACGTGGGCAGAGTCTAAGATCATGGCTGCCCCCATTGCATGGCTGGTTATGGTGGAAAGAAAGTTCCTCTGTCTTCACCACGGCCTTGCTCCAGCAACCTCCTATCCTCACTGAAGGGAGTCAGAGGAGCCATGCGAGGAGTCCCACATGTTGTTAGCCAGAAAGAACAAGGATTTTTTTTTGCCAGGGCTCCCCAGGAGTTGATGATTAAACTGGGTAGTGTCAGTTGTTTGCATTTCAAAAGGGGGTGCTAGGTTCTAAAGAGAGTTGGTGGGTGTGAGAGGAGGTTGAGGTGCTGAAGACCCTGTGGCCCTTTGTGTGACTACAGGATTTGTCTGTTTCTACCTCAATCAGTATATGCCCTTTTACTCATTGGATGGAATTGTCTTTGAATGTAGCACCTTGGATTGGTGTTGAGACCAGATGGTCCCACCTTCAGGTGTGATGAGTTCCCTCAGATGAAAATCTCAGATGGTAGAGAAAGTCAGCCCTTACTTTTTCCCAATCTCCTGGGAGCTGGCGGCTTGTGGCTGTGGCCTGCTAGGAGCTAAAGGTAACATGGGGAACTCCTCAAAAGCCTTTTCTCTCTACATGCATGTGTGTGAATTATTTTCCAGACCCTCGTCTCTCCAGTGTTCTGGTGTTGGAAACCGAGGACTTAATTCAATACCCCTTCACAGTCTGTAATCCCCTGATCTCACATGCTTTCCACACCCAGATTTCATGATCTGTGAGCAAGGCCAAGACTGTGGGCGTGGCCCTCCCTGGCTCTCTTTCTAGCTTCTGAGACATAAAGATCTTGCAGATGGAATCTAATGACTAGAATTTGCGGGGGATGGAGGGAAGGGTGTGTATGCAAGAAAGGGGTGCAGCTGGTTCTTTCCTGGGAGGCTGGGATGAAGACCAGTCCTCAGAAACTGCATTTGGTTTTGGTTTTAGGGTCTCACTCTAAAACCAGGTTTACTCCAAGCTCTATGCTCATGCATCACCCCTAAAGGTGCTCAGGGGAGCCTATGCAATGCTGGAGATCGAACCCAGGTCAGCTGAGTTCAAGACAAGCGTCGGATCCCCTGTAGGGTTTCCCTATCCCTTGAAGCTGCATTCGAATCCTTTACAAATGGTGCTGACTTGGGGTGACGGGCAGGGGGACTGGGATTTCTCAAGTGCTGAACTTTACCAGCCTATAACAAACCAGTTTGCCGGCTGCATCTACATTCCTCTGTGGAGGCTTTGACCTTGAGAAAGAGGAGGCCTCCTTTAGCACGGAAAGATCTGACTCTCCACAGGGCATCAGGGAGCCTCTTTGCCAACTCAGCTGCTCCCCCAAGAAGGAACCTGGTTTCACATTTCCAGGTCTACTTCTGCAATCTTCCACAAACTTGCCCATCTACTAATACTTGAAGGGCCTCCAAAACATTTGAAACAAAACCACCAGGAAAGAAAGGAAATTGTACCTAATGCCGATCTGGAGAGATATGACAGGGGTTCAGACTCTTTCCTCACATGGGGCGGACCCTGGTTCTGACCCAGACCAACATTTGGCTCCCATTGCACTCACTGCCAGGGCTCACTTCTGAGCACAGAGCCAGGAGTATGCCTTGGGCACCATAGAAGAAGGCTCCAAGTCCCAAAGAAAATTTTATTGGGTTCTATGTACCAAATACTCTCAGCACATCTCTGCGCAGGGAGCTGCAGAAACTGCCGAACCCCGGCATCCCATATGGTCCCCCGGGGCCTGCCAGGGGCGATTTCTGAGCATAGAGCCAGGAGTAACCCCTGAGCACTGCTGGGTGGAAGGAAGGAAGGAAGGAAGGAAGGAAGGAAGGAAGGAAGGAAGGAAGGAAGGAAGGAAGGAAGGAAGGAAGGAAGGAAGGAAGGAAGGAAGGAAGGAAGGAAGGAAGGAAGGAAGGAAGGAAGGAAAAAAGGAAGGAAGGAGAAATAAAGAAAAAAGGAAGGAAGAAGAAACAGAGAGAGAAGAAAGAGAAAGAAAAAGAGAAAGAAAAAATGAGGAAGAGAGAGAAAGAAAGAAAGCAAAAAGCAAGAAAGCAAGAAAGCAAGAAGAAAGAAAGAAAGAAAGAAAGAAAGAAAGAAAGAAAGAAAGAAAGAAAGAAAGAAAGAAAGAAAGAAAGAAAGAAAGAAAGAAAGAAAGAAAAGAAAGAAAGAAAGAAAGAAAGAAAGAAGAAGAAAGAAAGAAAGAAAGAAAGAAAGAAAGAAAGAAAGAAAGCTATAGAAGAAAGGGCTGAAGCATCTCCTCTGCATGTGGGTTCGGCAGATTTGATTCCTGGAATCACAAGACTTACCATCACCTCCTGAGTACCACCAAGTGTGGTCCCAAAACCAAACAGAAGGTTGAGGTCAGAGATACAAGGACAGGACAGAGAGCATCAATAAAAACAAGAAGGAGCCTTCCACTTCCACTTTCATTCTTATATGCAAGGCTAATCAGAAGAAGAAGAGGAGGATGAAGAGGAGGAGAAGGAACAGCCAGGAAGTGATGTCCATAACTTCTTCCGGGATAAAAATGGTTCAATCAGAACACAAATATATCCCCAACTTCCTCAACATATCACCCCATTTCTCCTGGTCCACAGCATCTCTGAACACAAAAGCCCTTTGCTGCTCTGTGAGTCACTCCTTCGGCTTCCCAATCTGCCACAGACCAGTGACACTAAAATGGTTCCTTTGAGTCCTTGGTCACTGCTGTTCATGAGGCGAGAGGTTGGGGCACAGATGAAACCCACCTTTTGGCTAAACTCAAAGGACCAGAAGCTAGAAGCTCTCTATGATTAGACTGGGATGTGGTGGCCCAGCAGGAGCAAACCCCAGACATCCTGGTTGGGTTTGCCACCCACGCCCCATGCTCTCTCAGCTCCCCACAGCTGGTGGGTCTTTGTGATTGCACTCATGGAAGTGACATGTCAGATCAATGGTGTGACTGTGAATTGGCACTGTTTCTATTTATTGACATACATCAATATATATTATACACATTATACATACATACATATATATATACATACATACATATATATATATATATATATATATATATATATATATATATATCTTTGCATTTGGGTCACATCCGGCAGGTGCTCAGGGATTACTCCTAACTCTGCACTCAGAAGTTGCTCTTGGCAGGCTCAGGTGACCATGTGGGATGCCAGGGATTGAACCCGGGTCCACTCATGTTAGCAATGTGCAAGGCAAATGTCCTATTGCTGTGCTATCACCCAACTCCCTATTTATTTATTTAGTATTAGCTTTTAGGCCATACTTGTGGGTGCTCAGGGCTGACTCCTGACTCTGCTCTCAGGCATCACTCCTGAAGGTGCTCTGGATCTTCATAAGAGATGCTTGGGACCAGACCTGGGTTGGTTACATGCAAGGCAAGCAATCCTCACTGCTATATGATCAGTCCAGCCCTGTCCCATGGTGTTGTTAGATCCGATTCCTGACCAGGAGCTCCTAGGAAGTGACTCCTTCACCCCAAACCAGTCCCAGGTCTAAATTCCAGCTCAGACCCCAGCAGGAGAAAAATCCTTGGTTGGTTGATGGGCAAGAAACTTTCTGGGTTCAGATAGCTAGTACCGTGGGGAGAGTACCTGCCTTGCATGTGATGAACCTGGGTTTGATCCCTGTCATCCCATATGAGCCCATCAGGAGTAGTTCCAAAGAACAAAACCAGGAGTAAGTCCTGATCACCACCGCGTGTGACCCCAAATCCAAGAAAGCTAAAGAGGAAACTTTCTAGGACAGATGCTTTTAGTCCACCAGTGCAGCCTTCAGAATCCCAGAACAAAATGACCACTCAGAGTCTGTAAAATGAACCTCACTCCATCCCATGTGGCCCCCACAACCACTGTGCCCACTGGATGAGCACCTGAGGCCATGAATGGCCAGTTCCCCACCCCTTGCAGTTGCTTCTGGTCCCTTGAGCAGTAAGCAGAAGTCTGGGGCTGTGCAGTGGGGACACACAGGCAGATGAAGACTCGCTGTGGCCCATCATAAGCTTTTAGACATCATCTCAGTCAGTCCATATTTATTGTCCTGAGGCGCATTCAGATGATGCATGATTGGCTTCCTGCAGCACAGCTTGCAAAGGCAATGCAACTCACCTGCACAACAGTTCATCAGGATGCCTCCAGGTGAGCTGATTTACCAAACAGATCTTTCCAGAAGCCTGGAACGAGCCCTTGGCATGGAGCCTTAACAAAGTGTCTCCCACCAAGTATGTGTGTGTGAGTGTATCAATATGTGTGTGACAGTGGAGAGTTTGAGAGTGTATGAGTGATTTGTGTGAGTGTGAGTGTACATGAGTGTTGAATTCATGTGTGAACGTATGTATGTGTCATTCAGAAGTTGGAAATACAGAGCATTCCCCACAACCAAGTTTTACCTTATGAACAGTTTTGCGTGCAATCTTGGGGAGATACTTATACTACAAAGTTATTGTCTGAGGGGCCGGAGAGGTGGTGCTAGAGGTAAGGTGCCTGTCTTGCAAGTGCTATTCTAGGACGGACTGCAGTTCGATCCCCTGCATCCCATATGGTCCCCCCAAGCCACGCTCGGGGGTCCATATGGGATGCTGGGAATCAAACCCAAGTATGTCCTGGATCCGCAGCATACAAGACAAATGCCCTACCACTGTGCTATTGCTTCAGCCCTGTTTGAAATTTAAACTTTGGGGCCAGAGTGATGGTGCAGTGTTTGCCTTGCATGCATCTGACCTAGGACAGACAGCATTTCGATCCCCTAGTGTCCCATATGGTCCCCCAAGCCAGGAGCAATTTCTGAGTGCATAGCCAGAAAAAAGAAAACAATTTGGACTTCACTGGACCTTTTATCTGATGACCCTCCATCCGGGGGATGCACACTGGCACCAGAGTTGGCTTAGAGGATTCGGCAGAGAGAAAACCTTCAGCCAGATTCTTGGGCAAGTAGAAAACATCTGGGAGCAGAAGACAGGGATCCCTCCCAACCCCAAGGCAAGAGGGGAAGCTGAGTCCCCCCAGTGTGAGGCAGAACCCTCTCATCCTGCTCCTCTACCTTCCTCCTCCCTTCTCTCTTCCCTCCTCTCTCTTTCTTCCTCTTTTATTCCTCCCTTCTCTTCTTCCTCCTTCCCCTCCTCCTCCCTTCCCTCCTCTATCCTCTCTCTTTCCTCTCTCTTCTTGTCCCTCTCCCACTCTCCATTCTCAACTTCTCTTTGTTATTTTTTTCTCCTCTATTTTTTCTGTTTCTCTTTTCTCTTCCAGCCACCCCTCTCTCCAGGGGTGCCAGGAATCTAGGGCTTTCAGCTGGGTTTGAGGCCCTTGGAAGTGGGATGGTGGTAAGTGCATGCTTGAACCCTCTCTCCTACCCTCTCCTCCTCCTTCTCTCGTTCTCCTCCTTCCTCTCTCCACGCAAGATCCCCCAACCTGCTTCCCTCACCTGAGCCCCCCACCCACAACCTAACCACTAGGAAGTCTCATTCTTAGGCCACTGAGAGTTGACTGGGAGACCAGGTACTGAGATACCCTAAAATTTGCTTAAATCCTGATAACAGGATGTTCTAGAATCTTCTTCCTTCTGCCCCCCCCCCCCCGGGGGATGCACAGTGGCACTGAGACCCTCTTTTCTGCAAGAGGAGATGGTTGATGGGGCCTTGACAGATCTTCCTTCCATGGCATCCACAAAGAAGGGTGTCTCTGAAAGGTCCCTCAGGGAATAATTTGAGTAGTTGCAGGATGGGTGGAAACAAATAGCCATAAAGACTTTCCAAGGCTCTAAGGCTCCTCCTTCACTGACCTCTTGGGCCATCTGGTTCTTTGGAAAGACTGGGAGACTCTCCCTGCCTGTGGCTTATTTCACACTGGCTAACGCACATACTATATATCAGTAGCAGCTCCTGGGCCCCATGTGGGGTGGGGGGCAGTGTCTAGGCAATAACTGAGCCCCAAAGGAGGAGACAGCTATGCCCCTCCTCCCAACCAGGGCCCCCAGCACATACTGGATTCACTTTTTTTTATTTATTTATTTTTATTGTGACTGAAGTTCATTTACACAGAATTATTTATGATACATAGTGACAATGAATGAAGGGCATTCCCACCACCAATGTTATCCTCCCTCCACTCTTGTTCCCAGCATGTCTCCCACACCTCCCTCCTTTACCCCCCAGAATCCTACTGCAAATGGTCTCCGCCTTACAGCTTGTTATAGGTTGGGTATCTATTCTGTTTGCTGTTCCAGTCTGGTCATTTTTTATTTACACTACGTGTTCATATGACTGGTCCTGGTATCATTCTTTTACTCCTTCAGTTTATGAGGCTGAATGATTCAAGTTATGCTATTCTGTTAGAGATTAAAAGGTTAAGGAAAAGAGAAGAAAAAACTTGGTATCAACTACTAAAATAGAAAGAAAAAAAATCACCGAATAATATCCACGAAAGTGAAAAAGAAAGAAAAAAGTGGAAGAAAAAAGAGAAGTGAGATAATATCAAAAAACAAACAAAAAATAAAGCAAAACAAAACCAGAAAAAGTGGTGCAGTGGCAGGGCTTGGTGTTATCCCAACATTTTTTTTTTGTATAGGCACAGTAAGTTTTTTTTTTTTTTTCAGTCTGACTCATTTTTATTAGGGGCAATGTTTATAGATGGAAGTGAAACCCTGCCTAGGAAAAGGCTGCCACACAGAGTATTTTCACAGAGGGGGTAGAGGGTCTGGGGTGTGTGTGCCATCAAAGAAACAGGTCTGCAGGGGATCTACCAACTCAATATGCACCGCAGGTCACCATTGTGGGCATTTTGATCTCAGAAGGAGCTTAGGGCAGAGCAGGGTTGGGGAAGGAGGATTCCCCACCCTCAACTCCCAGACTTGCAACAGGCATCATCAAAAAGACCTAGTCTCATTTGTGAGGTAGGAAAAAAAAAAGATAGTATGGTAATGATATCCAGAAATAATAGAGATGAAGGACAGAAAGATCAGTCTGTGGTAGAAAGCTTGCCACAAAGAGCAGGAGTACAGTTAGGGGAGACAATGAGAGCTGAAAATGATCACCCTGGAAAAGAACTGGATGCTGAAAGGAGATAAAGTGATAAGAATGATAATTCATTGATAACAAGATTACACAACACAGTGCCTAAGGGGGGGGAGAAAGGAGAGAGAGAGAGAGAGAGAGAGAGAGAGAGAGAGAGAGAGAGAGAGAGAGAGAGAGAGAGAGAATGTTTGCTATAGAGGCAGGTGGGATTGAAACTGGAGACAATGATGGTGGGAAATGAGCCCTGGTGAAGGGTGTTGGACATTGTGTGACCAAAACTCAATCATGAACAGCTTTGTAACTGTGGAAAAAGAACAACTGTGTTATGAACAACCTTGTAACCACAGTGTTTAAATAAAATAATATTGGAGGGTTCAGGGACCCTCCTGTGGTGCTGGCAGTCATGGAAGTTGGAATTCTGGGTTAAAGTTCAGGGCTTCCCTACACAAAACTCTGGCCCTTCTAAGCATTTCCAGGCTCTGCACTTTCTTCTCCCCTGCCTACTGATACCATTTCCTTCCTTTTCACACCTCTTCCCTGCCCCAAACAGAGAGACGTACTGAATAGATGACCCTGTCCTGCCGAGATGCTGAGCATTGTCCTGGGGAGCAGGGAGATCCCAGAGTAATCCCCAGGGGAAAAATCCCCCAGCAGCTCTGTGTATTTGGCCCTTCTGATCCCCACTGACCTCAATCCGAGCCTATTTCCAGCACCAGATACTAATTCTCCAGGCATAATCCTGGGGTTTAGCTTAGTGGGATTAGCACCTAAAATGTGGACAGCTGCTTCTTCCCTGGAGTCTATGGAGTTCCCCAATGATGTCCTGGATTCTGAAGATTGTCCTAGAGGTCAATCTGTTCCATCTTTCTCCCCTCCCCTTCCCTCCCCTCCCCTACTCTCCTCTCCCCTCCCATCTTCTCCCCCTCCCTCTCTCTCTCTCTCTCTCTCTCTCTCTCTCTCTCTCTCTCTCTCTCTCTCTCGCCCTCTCTCTCTCGCTCTCTCTCTCTCTGTCTCTCCTCTCTTACACACACACACACACACACACACACACTCAGATTCACAAAATACATTTCAACATCTGACTAGTGTTTCAACGTGAGACTAGACTAAAAGGTCTTGACCCCTGAACTGTCATGTGACCCAGAGCCAGGCATCAGGGCACTGGTAGGACACGCTATGCAGCAGTGACTGTGTCTGGGTGATGGCAGTTCCTACCCTCTGCTTAGTAATCCACGTAGCAGCATGGTCGGTGGTTGTGTGTGGGGAGGGATGCCAGGGCAAGGATGTAGGAGCCTCTACCGTGGGCTTCCATGAAAAGTGGGAGGAGGAAAGGAGGAAGAAAAGGAAAGAGGGAGGGAGGAAGTAAGAAGAGAGCCAGGGAAAGAGAAAAAAAAACCCTTAGCTCAGCCCCCAGCACCCCCCATAGCCATCTGCTTCTCGCCTCAGGCAGGTTCAGGGTCCCCCACCCCACTACCAATTTCCCCGAATTCCCTGCGTGGGAGCCTGAGCAGGTGTACAACTCCCGGACCAGCTGTCCCAGAAATGTGCGGGCATCTATTCCACCTCTCACGGGAAACACCCTGACTTCTGGTTGCAGTCGCAGAATTCCCAGGGGGAGGGGGGCAGCGAAAGACCCAGGATGTGGAGCCTCGGGCAGAGAGAACACAAAGGCTGGAGCCCATCAGTACCCTCAGGATACCCAGACACCACCGCGGCCCTCAATGTTCTCGACATGTGCAACCCCCGAACTCCTCCATCTGTAGCCTCTGAACACTGCAGGGTCTGGCCCCCAAGTGCACAGAGCAAAGGAAATAGACCTTTGCTTGTGCCCCAAAGCCTCCTGCAGGGCCCAGGAGCTGCAATCACTCCCTGCCAGGAGGCGATCTCCCCTCTTAGGGGACCCCAGGCTTCCTGCAGGAAGCAGATCAGGATCAATTTACACCTTTGTTGGGGGGGGGGGGTTTCACAGCACCGGGATCCTGGGGCAAGCTGGGTGCCGGCTCTGGGCTGCCCCAGGAAATGTCTAGAAACCGGAGTTCAGCAATTAGAGCAGGTTCTCCTGGGCCCTGAAGCTACCAGACAAGGGCAGCATTTTTTCGTCCAGGACCGACTCCAGGGGATCCAGAGGGATCCCCCACTAAATGCTCCTGGCCCCAGTCACCTCCAAACTTGCATGTCTTCACTGGAATCCCAATAATTCAGCAGCCTCAGGAAAGAGGGGCCTCAGGAAGTTTCTGAAAAATCTGGGACTATCTTCATGGCTTGAATCTCCACCCATCCCAACACACACACACACACACACACACACACACACACACACACACACACACACACACACACACACACATTCATACCCCCCTGAAAGTTTGGCCTCAATTTTCCTCCAGCAACACAGAATTAACCCCTGGCATCTCTATGGGATCTAAGACATGTTTTTTATTTATTTATTTATTTTTACTTTTTGCTTTTAGGGTCTTATGCAGCAGCGCTATGGGATTACTTCTGGCTCTGCACTCAAAAATTGCTCCTGGAAGGCTCTGGACCATATGAGATGCCGTGTACAAGGCAAACCTCCTCCTTGCTGTGCTATAGCTTCGGTCCCAGGACAGTGATTTTAGAATTAAATGAAAACAAGCCCTGACCTGAACCCTTCTGCACTTCTGCAACCATTGGGAAGGGAAGAGACAAAAACTCCCCACAGAAACCACCCATGTCTTTGGAGACTGTTTGTTCCTATTTTAGCACCTCCTAAAAGCACGATTTTTTTTTTCATGAGCTCTCTGAAGACTTTCCATTTCCCACCCTAGAAAGAGCAGAAGTGGAGATGGGCTGGGCTGGGGGCTCTTCACACACACAACCCAGACCCCACCCCAGCGCCCCAAAATCCTCACAGGGCAGGAAGATGACCTAGAGGGAAACAGAAGACCCTAGGCTGTCCTAGAAACTGTCACTGTGACCCCAAAGGAAGGGTCTCCCAGCCCAGTGGGCTCTCTTCCTCTCGCCAGCGGATTTCTGGGGAGCCAGTATGAGGGGCCCAGCTCCATCCTCTTCTCAGAGGGATCTGCGGCCTCAGCCCCCCATCTTCCACCTTGGGACTCTGTTAAGTGACCCTGACCTAGTGATACAGTAAGGTCACACCTTGCAGAACGTTGGGACCCCTTATTCTCGTCCTGCTAGCATAGTGGAGACCCCATCCGAGTAGTCCCCGGTGCCGCTGAGTACCGCCAGGGGTCGCTTCTGAGCACACAGCCGGGACTACTAGCCCCTGACCAGGTGTGGCCAACAGCCCCTCTCCCCAGCAAACAAATACCAGACAGATTGGGTTAAAAAAAATTTTTTTTTCTCCAGTGACAGCTGCAGGGAGGAAAGCCAACCCACCCTTGGTGGCTTGAAATCTTGGGACTTTTCAATCCCAAGATTTGTTTTTCTCTCCCTGTCTACCCCCTGGCCAGGTGTTTTCCAAACCCACACCCACAAACACCAGGGATGCTACTGATGCTACTGCTGCTGCGCTTTCTTCTTCTTTCTTCTTCTTCTCTTTTCTTCTTCTTCTTCTCTCTTCTTCTTCTTCTTCTTTCTTCTTCTTCTTCTTCTTCTTCTTCTTCTTCTTCTCTTCTTCTTCTTCCTTCTTCTTCTTCTTCTTCTTCTTCTTCTTCTTCTTCTTCTTTCTTCTTCTTCTTTCTTTTCTTCTTCTTCTTCTTCTTCTTCTTCTTTTTTCTTCTTCCTTCTTCTTCTTCTTTTCCTTCTTCCTTCTTCTTCCTTCTTCTTTTTCTTCTTCTTTCTTCTTTTCTTCTTCTTCTTCTTCTTCTTCTCCTCTTCCTCCTCTCCTCTTCTTCTTCCTTCTTCTTTTTCTTCTTCTTTCTTCTTCTTCCTTCTTTTCTTCTCTCTCTTCTACTACTTCTTCCTCTTCTTCCTTCTTCTCTTCTTTTCTTCTTTCTTTTCTTCTGCTTCTTTTCTTCTTTCTTCTTCTACTACTACTTCTTCCTCTTCTTTTCTTCTTTTCTTCTGCTTCTCTTTCTTTTCTTCTTCTGCTTCTTTTCTTTTTTCTTCTTCTGCTTCTTCTTTCTTCTCTTCTGCTTCTTTTCTTCTTTCTTCTCTTTCCTTCTTCTTTCTCTTTTCTTCTTTCTTTTTTCTTCGTTCTTTTTCTTCTTCCTCCCCCTCCTCCTCATTTCTCCTCCTCCCCCTCCCCCTTCCTCCCTCCTCCTCCCCCTTCTCCCTCCTCCTTCCTCCTCCTCCTCCCCCCTCCTCCTCTCCCCTCCTCCCTCCTCCTCCCCCTTCCTTCCTCCTCCTCCTTCCTCCTCCTCCTCCCCCCTCCTGCTCCCTCCTCCTCCTCTCCCCTTCTCCCTCCTCCTCCCCCTTCCTCCCTCCTCCTCCTTCCTCCTCCTTCCTCCTCCTCCTCTCCCCTCCTCCCTCCTCCTCCTCCCCTTCCTCCCTCCTTCTCCTCCCCCTCCTTCCTCTTCCTCCTCTCCCCTCCTCCCTCCTCCTCTTCCCCCTTCCTCCCTCCTCCTCCTTCCTCCTCCTCTCCCCTCCTCCCTCCTCCTCCTCCCCCTTCCTCCCTCCTCCCCCTTCCTCCTCCTCCCCCTTCCTCCCTCCTCCCCCTTCCTCCTCCTCCCCCCTCCTCCCTCCTGCTCCCTCCTCCTCCTTCCTCCTCCTCCTCCCCCTTCCTCCCTCCTCCTCCTCTCCTCTCCTCCCTCCTCCTCCCCCTTCCTCCTTCCTCCTCCTTCCTCCTCCTCCTCCCCCCTCCTCCCTCCTGCTCCCTTCTCCTCCTCTCCCCTCCTCCCTCCTCCTCCTCCCCCTTCTCCCTCCTCTTCCTCCCTCCTCCTCCTTCCTCCTCCTCTCCCCTCCTCCCTCCTCCTCCTCCCCCTTCCTCCCTCCTCCTCCTTCCTCCTCCTCCTCTCCCCTCCTCCCTCCTTCTCCTCCCCCTTCCTCCTCCTCCTCCTTCCTCCTCCTCCCCCTCCTCCTCTTCCTCCCCCTCCTCCTCTCCCCTCCTCCCTCCTCCTCCTTCCCCTTCCTCCCTCCTTCTCCTTCCTCCTCCTTCCTCCTCCTCCTCTCCCCTCCCTCCCCTCCTCCTCCTCCCCCTTTCTCCCTCCTCCTCCTTCATCCTCCTCCCTCCTCCTCCTTCCTCCTCCTCCTTCATCCTCCTCCCTCCTCCTCCTTCCTCCTCCTCCTCTCCCCTCCTCCCTCCTCCTCCTCCCCCTTCCTCCCTCCTCCTCCTCCCCCTTCCTCCCTCCTCCTCCTCCCCCTTCCTCCCTCCTCTTCCTTCCTCCTCCTCCCTCCTCCTCCTTCCTCCTCCTCCTCTCCCCTCCTCCCTCCTCCTCCTCCCTCTTCCTCCCTCCTCCTCCTTCCTCCTCCTCCTTCATCCTCCTCCCTCCTCCTCCTTCCTCCTCCTCCTCTCCCCTCCTCCCTCCTCCTCCTCCCCCTTCCTCCCTCCTCCTCCTTCCTCCCTCCTCTTCCTTCCTCCTCCTTCCTCCTCCTCCTTCCTCCTCCTCCTCTCCCCTCCTCCCTCCTCCTCCTCCCTCTTCCTCCCTCCTCCTCCTTCCTCCTCCTCCCCCCTCCTCCCTCCTGCTCCCTCCTCCTCTCCCCTTCTCCCTCCTCCTCCTCCCCCCTCCTCCCCCTCCTGCCCTCTCCTCCCCCTCCTCCTCCTTTCTCTTCCTCCTCCCTCTCCTCCTCCCTCTTCCTCCCCCTCCTCCTCCCTCTTCCTCCTCCTCCCTCCTCCTCCTTCCTCTACTACTACTTCTTCCTCTTTTCTTCTTCCTTCTCTTCTTCTGCTTCTTCTCTTTCTTTTCTTCTTCTCTTTCTTTTCTTCTGCTTCTTCTTTCTTTCTTTTTTCTTCTTCTGCTTCTTCTTTTCTTCTTTTCTTCTGCTTCTTCTTCTCTTCTTCTCTTTGCTTCTTTCTTCTCTTTTCTTCTTTCTTCATTTTGTTGTTGTTGTTGTTGTTGTTGTTTTTGGTTGTTTTTTGGTGTTTTTTTGGGCCACACCCAGCGGTGCTCAGGGGTTACTCCTGGCTGTCTGCTCAGAAATAGCTCCTGGCAGGCACGGGGGACCATATGGGACACTGGGATTCGAACCAATCACCTTTGGTCCTGGATCGGCTGCTTGCAAGGCAAACGCCGCTGTGCTATCTCTCCGGGCCCCTTTCTTCTTTCTTCTTTTTTCTTCTTCCTCCCCCTCCTCCTCCCCCTCCCCCGTCCTCCCTCCTCCTTCCTCCTCCTCCTCCCCCTTCCTCCCTCCTCCTCCTCCCTCCTCCTCCTCTCCCTCTTCCTCCTCCTCCCTCCTCCTCCCCCTTCCTCCTCCTTCCTCCTCCTCCTCCCCCTCCTCCCTCCTGTTCCCTCCTCCTCCCTCCTCCTCTCCCCTTCTCCCTCCTCCTATTCCCCCTCCTCCCCTTCCTCCTCATTTCTCCTCCTCCCCCTCCTCCTCCCTCTTCCTCCTTCCTCCTCCTCCCTCCTCCCCCTTCCTCCTTCCTCATCCTCCCTCCTCCTCTCCCCTTCTCCCTCCTCCTACTCCCCCCTCCTCCCCCTCCTCCTCCTTCCTCCTCCCTCCTCCTCCCCTCCTCCTCCCTCTTCCTCCCCTCCTCCTCCCTCCTCCTCCCTCCTCCTCCCCTCCTCCTCCCTCTTCCTCCTTCCTCCTCCTCCTCCTCCTCTCCTCCTCATCCTCCCTCCTCCTTTTCTTTTTTCTTCCTTCTTTCTTTTCTTTCTTTCTTCTTCCTTCTTTCTTTTTTCTTTTCTTTTCTTCTCTTCCTTCTCCTTCTCCTTCTTTGTTCCTCTTCTTTCCTCCTCCTTATACTTCTCATCCTCTTCCTATCGCTCTCTCTCCTCTCTTCTTTCTCTCTTCCTTTCTTTCTCACCCTTTTATTTCTCTTTATTGGTTTTGGATCACACCCAGCTGTGCTCAGGAATTACTCCTGACTCTGTGCTCATATATCACTCCTGGCAGGCTCAGGGGGACCCTAGAGGATGCTGGGATTGAATCCAGGTCATTCCAGTGCAAGGCAGACAGACGCCCTCCCCTCGAGCCCCAAGATTATTCCTTTCTAACACTGCATTTATCCTTGTCCAAGTCAGCCCTTATGTGACTCTGGAATAAGCTGGAAATCTGCTTTGTCTGTTGAGATGCTAAGAGACTTCTGTCTCCTCCCTGCAGGAGTAGGCCCATCCCAGAGCTCCCCATGGTCCCCCAACCCCTCCCAAGCTGCAGCATCTATGCTGGAACATTCCAGCCTTCCCAGAATGCCTTTATTCCAGCTCTTCATCCATTCCACCACACATTAGTTAACGATCATTTCAAGCAAGCTCCCAATATTCATGAAACCTTCATTGGAGGCTTGGGGCCCCAGCACTGAGCACCCCACAAAGCCAAACTTCCTGCAGTTGTTTGAAACGGAAGTCACAGCAGGGCCTGAAGAATAAAGATGATTCACCAGGAGACCAAGAAGGGGCCCTCTGATCAGTTTCCCAGTCTGGACTCTCAGCAGCCTGTCCCCCTAATCAGACTATAGAGCCAGGGGTGGGGCCTTCTCAACAACAACAGTGCAGGAGGTGATTGAGGGACTCCCCTGCCCAGGAAACGGGTCACCCCTCAAAAGCTTTGGCACAAGGCTTGTTTCCTGGGAGGAGCTCAGAGGCTGCCTGTGGAACAAAGACTTCTGAGGGCGCCTTCCCTGGAACTCTGATCCTCTGGGGTGGTGCTGTTTCCAGGGTCTCCTGGAGGTGCTCTCCCCAGTGTTGTGGGAGCCAAGCATCCAGCAGAGGCAGCGAGCTACTCTGCCTTTCTGGGATCTCCTGTACAGACAACACGGGTCTGAGTCCTCATTCAACTTCTTGTTCTCAACACCCCATGGAATGCTTGGGTTTGGAGATTTGTTGTTGGTGTTGGTTTGTGGGTGATACTTTAGGGTGATTTCTGGCTCTGCTCTCAGGGATCATTCCTGGTGATGCTCTGGGACCATGCTAGGGATAGAATCTGGGTCAGCTGCATGCAAGGCATGTGCACTACCTGCTGCAATAGTCTCTCCAGCTCTTGGGATTTTTTTTTTTTTTTTTTTGGTTTTTTGTTTTGGCCTTTAGGCCATATGGCGTGTCAGGGATCAAAGCTGGTTGACTGCATTCAAGGTACGTGCTTTAAACCTTAAACTGTCTATCTCTTTATAAAACGTTTTCCAGCTTCACCCATGTTGTAGCCAGGATCAATCAGCCCCTCCCTCCCTCCTTCCCTTTCCTCCCTTCCTTCCTCCCTCCCTTCCTTTCATGCCTCTCCCTCCCTCTGTCCCTCCCTCCTCCTTTCCTTCCTTCCTCCCCTTTTCCCTTTCCTCCCTTTTTCCCTTTATTCCTTCCCTTCTTACCTCCCTCCTTACTTCCCTCCCTCCTTTCCCTCTCTGTTTTGGGGCCACACCCAGTGGTGCCCAGGGCTTGCTCCTGGCAGGTTCAGGGTCCCCAGTGCAGTGCTGATGCAGGAACTGGCAAACTTGTTACTCTGTTCTTCCACTGTCCCCAGATCCTTCTGTTTGTGGGAATGAAATTATCAAGGAATAAAGGTGTTTCGACTTGTGAAAGTTTATTACAAGAAACTTCCCAGCCACATGGAAACTAATCAAGGACTAAGAAAATTATGGCCCATCTTTGTGGGGTTGTTTTATTTTGTTTGGGGGCCATGCCCATTGGTGCTCAGGGTATGCTCCTGGTTCTGAACTCAGGAATTCCTCCTGGTAGTTCTCAGGGATGCTGGGAACCAAACATGAATCAGCTGCTTTCAAGGCAAACACTTTACCTGAGGTGCCATCTCTCTGGCCCCATCATTTTTGTGGGGTTTCATAGGAAAACTAAGTCTTTGTTTCTGTTCAAAGTATCAAGGGACTGGAGGTCAAAGTGATGGCACAGGGATAGGGCATTTGCCTTGCATCAGCCATCCTAGAACTGACCCAGGTTCGATTCTTGGCATCCCATATGATCCCCGAGTCTGCCAGGAGCAATTTTTGAGCACAGAGCCTAAAGTAACCCATGAGCAACACTGGATGTGGCCCGAAAACAAAACAAACAACCAAAGTGTCAAGGGACCCCCATTGTTTCCCAGAAATGTCTTGTTAAATTAGGGCCCATTTGTGTTTCTAAAATGAATATTCTCATTCCCTCTGAGGTTGGGCTGTTGACTCCAGGCCTGGAAGGTTCTATATTTGACCACTTGTTCAGGTACTACCTTATTATCTCTTATTCTTCTGTGAGCCCAGGTCATGTCATGGAGCAACTTTCACAGCCTTAGGCAACTTTACCTTCCCAAATGACCAGGGTTTTGCAGGAATGACTAACACGTAGGATGAGGACAGTTCAAATGGAGCTGATTACCTGCAAGGAGAAACTGAGGCTTCCACTTCCAGAATAACCTCATCCTCCACTCAGAGAGAGCCCAGCCTCTGTGGACACCCCAGAGGTGATGATCCTGACCAAGGGGCTTGGTCTCTGGGGTGGAAGTAGGGAGCTGAGAGGGTAGTAGTGGGAAGACCCCGGAGTGTGCTGTGGGAATAGAGTCTGCAGCACCTCAGAAATGGCCAGGTTGGTGCTGCTCTGAGGAATATTCTGGAAATGTGACTCTTCAACTCTGGCTCTGTGAGAGCCCTGGGAAATTCATCCTGCAAGGTGACAGGTGCTCCGAGCTGGGCTGTGGGTCTCCTGGGGTCAGGTCAAGGTGGGGACCCAGCATCTCTCCCATTTCTTCCTTTCCACTCACAATGGCATCTGTGCAGAGGGTCGATTGGCAGGATTTGAGGGTCTAGCTTCTCGCTGCCTGCTTCCTCTTGAGCTCCATGTTTTCCCAGGATCCCCCTAACCTCTCATCACCTCCTTCTCACAGCCAAGTTCTTGAGTTGTCTCTGTCATGCATGACCCCAGCTCTGCCTGTGCACAGTCCAGTACGCAATGACAAACTGCCTGGCTCTTTCCTCAGTCCCACCAAGTTGGGCTCTGCCATTCCCAGGGGCTGGCATAGAACTTGCAGGGAAGAGAGAGGGGACTCATGGGGACACCGTGATGGGACAGAGTTGTTCTGGACAGCAGCAGCTTTTGTGCCAAAAGACAAACCCCAAAGCTCACTCAACCCTGATTTTGCTGTAGTGAGTGTGGGGAGCTGATTCCACATGTCCTTGCATGGATCTGGGGCCCTAACACCCCTACAGACACTCATACAATGAAGAACTAACACCCCTACAGACACTCATATAAAGAAGAATGCAGAGGGTGTCTCTGCCCCAGACCGTTGCATGTTCTGAGTATGTTCCTCAGTGTCCAGAGTCCACATCTCACATTCACCACTTCCCACTCTGCCTCTGTGCACAGCCAGGCAGGTTGAACTTGCTCAGTATCTACTCTGGAGCGACACTACACAACACACACACACACACACACACACACACACACACACACACACTCAGGTTCCCATCTCCTCCTGCCTGAGCCAGCCTGGAGGCTGCTGTGTCTACTCTGGGGCCTCTTCTCAACCATTACCCCAGAGTTTGGGGGTCATGAGCAAGTAGGTGATGTCTCCGGTTACATCCCACCAAACACCACACCTTGTGGATCTCTTTGGGGGTAGGAGGTGGGAGGTAGGAGACTTCCAGTGTTGAGAGTTGGGGGGATACTGTGGTCTTCTCCTCTAAGCCCCTAGAAGATTGTGGCTGTCCAAGTAAGTTTCATCCCAACTTCTGCCCGAGGGATGGATGCTGGTCAGTGGGGTGTCACTATGGGTGAGGCTGAGATGGCCACTGTTCTGGTCCTGGATGGGAAGCCCTCCTGATTTGGGGGGAAACAAAATTGCTCCCAGGGATCTATATACTAGGGGTTCCACACAGGCTGCTTCTCCCTGAGTGGGTCTCTGTAGACATCTTCCAGGAAAATTAAAGTTCTTGGAAGCAGTCAAGATGGAGACAGACTTCTGGTCAAATAGGGGCATATCTGAGATCCTCGACTCCCTGGGAGATATGAAAGACCCTCTGCACCACCATCTCATGAGAATTTCTGCCTCCACCATGCTGGAGCTGATCTGTGAGCAGCCTGTGTCCTGGCTTCCTGCAGTTCCGCACTTGCCCCAAAGAGCCCCATCATCACTGTCAGTCGCACCCCTGCAGGTTTCTTTCCTCTGGGCCCAGGTATCTAGGCTTTATGGTGAGTCAGGGTGACAAATTTTTGGACAACAGTGTTGAAGGCAATTAAACTCCTGACACTGTCATTTTGGGGTCACATACCTAGAAATGTCATAGCTGGGTACAGCGGGAGTTGCAGCTTTGTCTATTTTTGAGGAATCTCTCCTCTGCTGGTCAGAGAAGGTGCCAAGGGTGGTGCCAGGAGATAAAGCCCCACAACATTTTGCCCCCCACCAACAAGTTACCAAAGGAGCAAAACAGCCAGTTAAGGGGTGGAGGATATGTGGGGGGGAGGGGTGGTCCATTCAGCAGTGCTCGGGAATCCTGTGGTACCAGAGATCAAATCATCTAGGTCTCCTACACTCTTTGCATATGTTCCACCCTTTGAACTGTTCCCTCACACCCTTGAAATCTTCTTTGCTATTTTTCTCTTTTGGGGGAGACACAACCAGCAGTACTCAGGGGTTATTCTTGACTTCACTCAGGGGTCATATGGGGTACCAGGGATTGAACAGGGGTTAGGCAAGTGTCAGGTAAACATACTCCCAACTGTGCTCTCGCTTCGACCCCTCTTGCTGCTTCCAGGCTCCCCACCACTTCATGGTGTCCAGATTGACCAGTCCCCGGCCCCGCTTAGCAAAGAAGCCGGGCCTATGTGTGTTCAAGAGAAGCTGTATTTGCCACTCTATCTTTCTCTCTCTCTCTCTCCCCCACACGTGGCTGCCGAGCCCTCTTCCGGGGCGCTTACACAACTACCTTCTTCGCGTAGAAGAAATCGGCGGGTCCAATCATACTGCTGTTGTTTTTCGCGTCTCTGAAGTGGAAACAGAGTCAGAGTCTCAGAACACACAGGGAGGTGTTAGGGGCATGACACAATGACAAAGGATTAAACTTTAAAAATGGATTCTTGGGCCAGAGCAATAGCACGGTGGTAGGGCATTTGCCTTGCACGTGGCCAACCTGGGGAGGAGCCAAGTTCGATCTCTGGTATCCCATATGGTTCCCCGAGCCTGCCAGGAATAACTTCTGAGCACAGAGCCAGGAGTAATCCCTGAGCATTTTCAAGTATGTCCCAAACCCCAAAAATTAAAAAAATAATAAAAATGGATTCTTGACAACCTCTTATCAGTCAACTCTATATAGTTTGGTTTGGGTTTTGGCTCACACCCAGTAGTGCTCAGATCTTACTTCTGGCTCTGCTCTCAGGAATCACTTCTGGTGAAGCTCAGGGGACTATATGGGGTCCTAAGGACCAAACCCAGATTAGCTGCATGCAAGAAAAGTGCCCTCCTCCCTGCTGTTCTATTACTCTGGACTGATCAGATTTGTTTGTTTGCTTTTGGGCCACACACAGTGGCACTGAGGACTTTCTCCTGGTTCTGTACTGAGAAATTATTCCTGACAAGCTTGGGGGACCATGTGGGATGCTGAGAATCGAACCCAGGTCGGCTGCTTTGCACAAGCAAGTGCCCTCCTTGCTGTGCTATTGCTCCAGCCTTTGATCAGTAGATTTTTAACCTGTACAATTAAAGCTTCCTTTTCTTGGACAGACGTCAGTTGCTGGGTGTCAAGCCCCAGACCTCTGTGGATTATAGATTCTCTCTACAGACAACTCACATTTGGTCCCTGGTCTGACAATGTTGCACCCTGGGATTTAAAAAGTCAATTGAGGGGCCGGCGAGGTGGCGCTAGAGGCAAGGTGTCTGCCTTGCAAGCGCTAGCCAAGGAAAGGACCACGGTTCGATCCCCCGGCGTCCCATATGGTCCCCCCAAGCCAGGGGCAATTTCTGAGCGCTTAGCCAGGAATAACCCCTGAGCATCAAACGGGTGTGGCCCAAAAAAAAAAAAACCAAAAAAAAAAAAAAAGTCAATTGAGAGGGGCCAGAGAGATAGCATGGAGGTAGTGTGTTTGCCTTGCATACAGAAGGACAGTGGTTTGAATCCCAGCATCCCATATGATCCCCTGAGCCTGCCAGGAGCGATTTCTGAGCGTAGAGCCAAAAGTAACCCCTGAGCACTGCCAGCTGTAACCCCAAACCCCCCCTCAAAAAAGTCAAATGGAGCAATAGCACAGCAGGCAGGGAACTTGCCTTGCAAGTGGCCAACTATGTTCCATCCCCAGCCCCTCATATGATCTGTCTGAGCCTGCCAGGAGTAATTTTTTTTTAACTTTATTTATTGATTGATTGATTTTTGGCCAAACCCAGCAGCTCTCAGAGGTACTCTGGCTCTGCATTCAGAAATTACCCCTGGGCATTCTGGGGAACCATATGGTATGCTGGGAATCTAACCAGGTCCCTCACGAGTGTTGACCACATGCAAGGCAAATGCCCAACCACTGTGCTATCTCTCAGGGCCCCTCCAGGAGTGATTTCTTGAGTAGAGCCAGCGAGGTAACCTCTGAGCACACATGAGGACCAAAGAAATCAAATAACAAACCACCATCACCACTACCAATAACAAAAACTTCAGAGAAGGGCACTGAGCAAACACTTCTCCAAAGACGACATGAAGATGACCTGTGGAAAATCAAACAACAGTGAGCTTCACCCTCCAACTATGAAGAATTGGTCTATACAAAACAGTTTAGAAACAGGGAAATGCAGCGTGGGTGTGTGTGTGTGCAAAGGAAGCATCTTGCGTCAGGGTAGTGCTGCTGGCCTGCTGCTGCCTTATGAAAGGTTTGGAGACTCCAAACAGTAAATACAGAGCATCCCTTTGGCCTATGACCCCCTCCCAGCATCTTCATCCTAGAACACAGAAGCAGCCATATTTCTTCTTGAAGCTGAGGTCTGGGAACAAGCCCTGAGCCCAGGCTGAGGAATGGAAGACACAGCTGAGCCTTGCTACACAGTGACCCATGGGCCCAGCTCTGAGACAAGGGAGAAATCTCGCTGGGGGATAGAGCACGAAGGTGTTTGTGCCGAGTGAGCGGAGTCAGGAAGAGGAGGACCAATGCCAGATGATATGGCTCATTGGTGTGCAGTATCCCAGGTAACCCAGACCTTGCTTCGAGGAAACAAAGCAAACAAATTCAAACCTGGTACAGGAAACTGGGAGCTGCCAATGGAGGTGGTAGAGAAGGGACCTGGACAATGGAGGATGGGCAGATGTGTGGTGATGGTGGGTGGGGTGTCATAGGGCTAACGTGTAAATGTAGTATTAATACTTACTGTAAGTAGAAAACACCATTAATGCTATTGCAAGAGTAAAACAGCATCAACTACCATGAGTATAAAGTAGCCCTAATACTACTGCAAGTGTAAAGCAGCACTAATACTACTGCAGGTGTAAAACAGCATTAATACTACTGCAGGTGTAAAGCAGCATCAATACTATTACAGGTGCAGAGCAGCATTACTATTTACTGTGAGAATAAAGCAGCATCAATGCTACTGCAAGTATAAAGCACCCATTAATAGTACAGTGAGTATAAAGCATATTAATGCTATTGCAGGTATAAAGCAGCATTAATACCACTGCAAGTCACTGTACCCCAAAAAAGAATAATTGTTGCAAAATAAAGAAGGTACATTATAGGCCAATATACTGGCAAAAGAGAACTGATATACAATAAATAGAAAGACTTTTTAAACACACATTTACACAGACATATACACTATGGGGGCAGGCTGGACCTGCCTCTCTGGAAGAATATCATTGTCCTCCTTACAACTACAAGGCCCTGGGTTCATCCTGGCACCTCACAGCCCCAAGCACCCTAGGTTTTGGTGCCTTCTGAAGAAATAATAGATTCTTTTTGTTTTTTTTTTTTGGTCACACCCAGTGGTGCTCAAGGGTTATTCCTGGCTCTGTACTCAAAAAATCGCTCCTGGCAAGCTCAGGGGACCATATGGGATGCCAGGGATCAACCCCGGTTCTGTCCCAAGTCAGCAGCATGCAAGGCAAATGCCCTACTACTGTGCTTTTGTTCTAGCCCCAGAAATAATAAATTCTTTAATGAAAATTTGGTCTAATGAAACTGGAATGACTGCACAGCAGGAAGTATGTTTTCCTTGCACATGGCAGACCCAAGTTCAATCTCCAGCACACCATACGATCCTCAGAGCCCACCAGGAGTGATTCCTGAGCACAGAGCCAGAAGTAAGGCCTGGCATTAATGGCCAGGTGTGGCCCCAAAACAAACATTGGTGCAGTCACACACACACACACACACACACACACACACACACACACACACACACACACACCATCAGGATATTCTCATCCCCTCATCATCATCTCCAACCAACACCAGGGGCATGCAGGGAGGAGACATGGGCCAGCAGGGAGAGTGGCTCTAGATCAAAGGTTTTGGGGCGTGAGGACAGGGCCCGTTCCACCCCCAGGGCTGCACACTTATCCGGGGACGCCTGTGTCTGAGCTCCCCCACCCTCAGGAGACACCCAGAGTGAGCACCCAGAGAGGCTGAGGAAACCCAAGGCCCACATGGGGTCCCAAGGGTGGAACCCCCAAATTCTAGGTGTCCTGAGTCCTAAGGCAACAGGGCCTGAGAATCCGGCTAGACATGCACACAGGACATCTGCTCCCAGAACAGCTGGCTCTATACCCAGTCCTCCCTGTCACTGGCCAGTCCTCCTGCTCGCCCCATCCTCACACACCCCTGCACTCACATGGTCAGCTTGAGTGAGGCCAGATACGACTGCATCTCAATCTCGGAGCCGGAGCGCTCAAGGCCCCACAGGTACTGGTAGACATCTGAGAAGATCTCGAAGGGGATAGAGGCCGAGTCGGGGGTCGGGTACTTAGGATCTCACAGACATGCCGCATTGGCCGAGTTCAGTGTCTGCAACACACAGCGTGCTGTCACCCCTGGCAGGGCCAGGGGATATGCAAGAGGGGGCAGCATGAGGGGAAAGAAAAAGGGGTTCCCAGCCAGGCTGAAGGGGATGAAACAGCACTGACACACACACCCCAGCTGCAGTAAATAAACCTGATGTTCTTTGGATCCATAGGAATTAAAATGGGAGAAGCCGGAGTGATAGAAAAGTGGTGGGGTGTTGGCCTTGCATGCCTCTGACCCAAGATGGACCTGGGTTCGATCCCCGGCATCGACCATCGGCATATGGTCTTGAGCCTGCCAGGAGCAATTTCTGAGAGCACAGCCAGGAGTAAACCGAGTGCCGACGGGTTTGACCCAAAAACAAACAAACAAACAAAAACAAAAAAAATAAGGACAATGAATGGGCCACTGAAAGATGTGGCAATTGCCCTTTAAGTGAAGGCTATGAATTAGAATAGGAAGAAGGTAAGAGAACAGAGTGTGTCAAGACCAAGTTGAATTGAGTTGGACGGTTAGTGGACTGAACCATCAGAATGGAGCTCAGAGAAACGTGTCCTCACAGCTCTCATGTGTGCCTCCCACCAGCGTGCATGGTGACAGATTGTGACATATTCTGAACCGTGACAGACCTTCCTGGGATAAACACGGTGCCACTTCTTCCCTCGCACCTGCCTTATATCCTCCTTCTTCCTTTTGCAAGTCTGTCCCAAGCCTGAAGATGAGACAGGACCCATCCCCCACCATGTCCCCTCACCTCAAGACCTGCATATTCCCAGCAGGGACAAGCTCACATCCCTCCTGTGTGGCTCCGAGCCCACGTGGGGTCCAACCCTGCGTCTGAGTCCCCTCCACAGCAGAAAGGTGAGCCCCCTGACTTGAGGCAGGCAGGGAGGATGGATCCTGGAAGGACCTGAGGAGGCCAAGCTGGTCCCTGACCAACGTCTCCCTCTAGTGTCCTTCACAGGGACTGACTGAGACCTGCGGGCTGGCGAGTTGCTCTTGCATTGTTGCTGACAACAGGGACAGCAAGGTGGGGCAGCATCTGGGGTCACTGACGTAAAGCTCAGGACGCAGCAAAAGGCACACAGGGCGATTGTGTTCTGAGAGGCTATTTGTGATAGCACAGTCTGGCTCACAAACAAACAAATATTTCCTCAAGGGGGCCTTGCAGGTGCGAGGCCCTGAGCCCTGATCCCCCAGGGCTGTCCCATGAACAATGCTGGGGGTTCTGGGGTCTGGGCGACCCTGAACCACAGTGCCATCATGCTGTCTGGTATATTGCCCACAAGTAGGATATGTGTATGTGTGTGAAAAGAAAAGGAAAGAAAGGGAAAGAAAAGGAAAAGGGAAGGGATGGGGAAAGGAGAGGAGAGGAGAGAGGAGAGGAGAACGGAGGAGAGGGGAAGGGAGGGAAGGGAAGGGGAGAGAAGGACAGGAAAGGGAAAGAAGGAAAGAAAAGGAAAGAAAGGAAAGGAAGGGGAAAGGAAAGAAAAAAGGAAAGGAATGGAAAGAAAAGGGAAGGGAAGGGAAAGGAAGGAAAAAGAAAAGGGAGAGAAAGAAAGGAAAGAGGAAAGGAAAGGAACAGAAAGATAGGAAGGGAAAGAAAGGAAAGAAAAAAGGAAAAAGTAAAGGAAGAAAAGGAAAGGAAAGGAAAAAAGAGAGAAAGGAAAGAGGAAAGGGCCAGGGTGATTAGCACAGCAGAGTGTGCTTTTGCTTTGCATGCAGCTGACCCAGGTTCAATCCCTGGTATCCCATTTAGTCTTGAGCCTTCCAAGAGCAATTTCTGAGCTCAGAACCACAGATAACCACCTAGTGTGGCCCTAACCCGTCACCCCCCCCCACCAAAAAAAAAAAAAAGGAAGGGGAAGGAAAATAAAGAAAAAGGAAAAGGAAAACAGTATAAGATTCTGGTTCTTCCCATGCTTATTCACATTTTACCAGGAGTCTCTGCTGCCGTGTGTCCCCCAGAAACCGAATCTCACCACACAGGCACCTGTTTCCTGCACCCACTGCCAGCTCAGTTCACGTTAGAGCAGTAACCCAAGCCTGCACAATCCTGGAGACATCACGGGCACCCGAGCATGCCCACATGGCGCCAACAGGATCCGGGCCCTCTCTTGGCCCCTCCGCTGCCCCAACCTCCAAGCGAGCCACCTACCCCACCCAGCGAGCTGCAGCAGAGCGCTAAAAACTTGATCCACTCAATTTTCTCAGTGCGCGGGTCCAGCTGCAGGATGGCCTGGAATTTCTCGATGGGCAAGCACAGGTTTCTCCATTTCTGCTCTAGGTCATCGAGATTCACAAATTGCTTGTGGCCACACTGGTTAAGGAAAATCAGACAAAATAAAACACATACATATGTGCACACAGATATGTCTTGATGTCTGTGTATGTACGTTATGAGGTCTGCAAGATCTAATTTGGGCTGAATGCTCTGGAGAAAAGGGCCCTTTGCTGAGTGATGGGTCTTTTGCACACGACCCACCCCTTAAGCCCACTCAGCACTTATGTTTCCCAGGTGACAGTGGTCGGTTCAGTGCTTGGAAAGGCTCAGTGGGGGAGAAGTCCTAGAAAAGTCAAAGCCATAAGCTAGAGCCATAGCACAGTAGGGAGGGGGCTTGCCTTACATCCGCTGGCCTGGGTTTGATCCCCGGCATCCCATATGGTCTACTGAGTCCCACCAAGAGTGATCCCTGAGCAGAGCCAGGAGTTGGCCCTGAGCACTGCTGGGCTGGATGTTGCACCAAAATGACAAAAAATAAAATAAAATAAAATACACACACACACACACACACACACACACACACACACACACACACCCCATATATGGACAGTCTCAGCCATCCAACCCAGGCCATCAGGATACCATCTTTGCCTCATACAGAAACCTTCCTTTTTCTTTCTTGTTTGTTTTTTTTGGGGGGGGGCACACCCTAGGGTGCTCAGGGGTTACTCCTGGCTCTGTGCTCAGAAATCGCTTCTGGCAGGTTCGGGGAACCATTTGGGATGCCGGGGATTGAACCTGGGTCCGCTTGGGGTTGGACTTATGCAAGGCAAGCGCCCTACTGTTTTGCTATCGCTCCGGCCCCAAAAACCACCTTCTTTTAAGCCCTTGGTGGACAGGGGTTTCTGATGCCATGTCCAATACCCAGGCTGGGAGCTAGAAAGGGGACCCCCATGGTCCAGATGGGGAAGCGGCAGTGGGTTATCGCTTGAGCCCGAGCATGTGTTGTATGTAGATCAAATGAGGGAGTCCCCTTTCCCCTTTCCTCAGTCTCCCGGTTCCACAGCAGCTGGAGTCTCTGTCAGACGTTTCCGGGACACTCACTAGGGGGCATTCAGTGACTCTGGGGTTGTCTGGGGAGCAGCCGGGATACCTGCTTGTGCAGGATCTTGAGGAGCCCTTGAGTCAGACCCGTGTCCGTCTTCTGAGTGGCCGTAGGCATCTCCACCCTGTCCTTCACGGGCAGTGGGGCTCCGCGGGACAGTGCTGAGAAATACCTGCAAGCATAGCACATTGCTGCAGGCTCCCCAGAGACACAGCTGAGCAGGGCACCTCCAACCCCATAGGAACACCCCTGCACCACCATTGTGGCCTCAAGACCTTTCCCATTTTTAATGAGGCACCTGAAGGGACCTGGGAGTGAATATGAAGGAGGGATGGAGCACAGGCCTTGCAAGGTGAGGCTCCAAGTTCAATCCCAGGAGCCACAGGCCAACAAGCACCTCACTGTGTGGGCCTGGTAGACCCCTGGGCCCTCACAGGGGTGCAAGTATCCCCACCTGAGCATTGCTTGGAAACCAGCCCCCCAAAGGCACTGGAATGAAGGCAGCAGCATTTGGCCAGGGAGGTGAGTTCTGGGCTTTAAGGTTCTTTAATGTTCTTCCCCTCTGCTCTGACCCTCTCTTTCCTCTGGACTCTAAACTTTTTTTATTTTTGGATTTTGGGCCATACCCAGCAGCACTCGGGTTACTCCTGGCTCTGTACTCAGAAATTGTTCCTGGCAGGCTCAGGGGACCATATGGGATGCCAGGAGTCAAACCCAAGTTCGTCACAGGTTGGCTGCATGTAAGGCAAACACCCTACCATTGTGCTATGGCTCCAGCCCTCAACTCCAAACTTGTTGACAACATTTAGTTCTTGGGGGTCTGAGAGACAATGGTGTGTTTGTCTTGCACAGGGCTGATTCAGGTTCAATTCCTGGCATCCCATATGGTCCCTTGTGCACCGCCACAAGTAATTCCCAAGGGCAGAGCCAGGAGTAATCCCTGAACATTACTGGCTGTGGCCCCAATCCATTCCCCTGAAAAAAGTCTTTACAATGCTCCCAAATGTATTTGTTGACTTGTTTGGTTTGGGGGCCACACCAAAAGGGGCAAAACCACTACTTTAACACACTGAAGCTGGTAAAGCAATTTGGTTTTTCTGTCATCTGTTGGCCAAGTAGATCCCACTTCCTTTCTGTAGAGATCAATGAAAACTTAGAAAGTATCAATCAGTAAATTAATCTTCAACACCATGGCAGTTTCCTCCCTATTTTCTAAATACATTTAACAAACTGTTGTGCAGATCCATTGTCAGATGTGACATGTGACACCAATGTGTGAGCTGCCTGCCTTGGCATGTTCTAAGACATCACCCTTGTGGGCTGGTTGTTCACCTTGGTTAGACTGTTCCAAGAAGGTGGGTGAGATTTGATATAGCCTATCACACATTTTTTTATTTTTTATTTGTTTTTGAGCCACACCCTGTGGTGCTCAGGGTTACTCCTGGCTCTGTACTCAGGAATCATTCCTGACAGTTCTCTAGAGAGCATATAAGGTGCAGGGGACCAAACCCAGGTAGGCTGAGTGCAAAGCAAGCACCCAACCCACTGTACTATCCCTCTTGCTCTGATATGAAATTTAAAAAATTGAAAATGGCCGGGTGCTGGCCTTGCATGTGGCCACCTGGATTTGATCCCAGAGTGCAGCCAGGAGTAAGCCCTGAGCAAAGAGGGTGTGACCCCCCCAAACAAAAATAATAAATATTAGCAGAGTCCACCTTGTGAAGTAGGCAGGACAGTTTGACCTTCATGCAGCCCACCCCACCCCTGTTGGGAGTAACTGGTTTTCACTCTATTCAGGACAATTCTTCTTTGCTGCTGCTTGTCACACATAGACTGGAAGAACTTCTGCATTGGGTCCCTTATCCTACATGTTCTCCACCCAAGGGGGTGGTCCTTATCTCCCCAATAAAAACCTCAGGTCTCAGGGAGAAGCTACTAGTTCCACAGCTAGTCAATCTGCCTGCTACTCTCTTTTGCTAGAGAGCGGAAAGTTTGTTGTGGAAGTTTCCCAAACCTGTTTTTATTCTCTTCAACCTTGTGTGAATTTATGCTGTGTCACTGTTGCTTTCGGACCCATGTTATCCAATCCTTGGGATTGAGATATGAAGCTTTCACTTCATCCCCCCAACACATACTTCTAGTCTAAGAACCACCAGTTATTGGGAATTGGGAGTGCACATAACTGACTTGCTCAGGTCTGACTTCTGGCTCTTTGCTCAGGGCTGACTCCTGACAGGGCTCAGGGGACCATATGGGATGCTAGGAGTTGAATCTAGCAGACCAAGAGAGGTGCTCTCCTACCTGCTACCAGCTGTACTATCTCTCTGGTCCCAAAACAATCAGTTTCTGACCCTGGAGGTACTCCCCATCAGTTTCCTGCTGGAGAAATCTGTGTCTCAGGTTCTAAAAGGCTCAGCATGATCGTGCAGTGCAGACATTCAGGTTCCCAAGCATCTGCCCCGCCTGCCTTTTGGTCTGTCTGCAAGAACCCAGTTAGTGTGCAGAGAGCCAGGCACGTGGTTGGTCCCTTGGGCTATTGCCATCGATCTATAGGCATGATGGCTGAATATCAGCAGGACTGCTGCAGTTGAGGCCTAGCCTCCCCCTGAAAAAGAGGGTGAAGTCCTGTCAGACACTGCTGAGAAAATGCCAGTTGTGCTCAAGGCTAGTGGTTGGCAGGATAGCAACAATGAGCTTATTAAACATTAATGCATAGAGAACTAATAATGCTGAGTCAAAAAACAGTGGTTTTGTCCCTTGCATTAAAACAAGGATTGCTGGGGCCGGGAAGGTGGCGCTAGAGGTAAGGTGTCTGCCTTGCAAGCGCTAGCGTAGGATGGACCGCGGTTCGATCCCCGGCATCCCATATGGTCCCCCCAAGCCAGGAGCAATTTCTGAGCGCATAGCCAGGTGTAACCCCTGAGCGTCAAATGGGTGTGGCTCAAAAACCAAAAACCAAAAAAAAAAAAAAACAAAAAAACAAACCCCACAAACAAGGATTGCTGGAACACACTCTGCTTACCCTAAACTGCTGGAAGAATCTACAATAATATTTTTCTCAAGCTGATAGAATCTACAATAATATTTTTCTCAAGCTGGTAGAATCAATATATTTTTAGTCAGTTATTTAGTAGTATGTAGGCTACGAAAATGTTTGGTCTTTTAATTACATCTGCCCTCTTTTGTTGTTGTTGTTGTTTTATGTTTTTTTGTTTTTTATTTTGTTTTTGGGTCACACCCCGCAGCACTCAGGAGTTACTCCTGGCTATCTGCTCAGAAATAGCTCCTGACAGGCACGGGGGACCATATGGGACACCGGGATTCGAACCAACCACCTTAGGTCCTGGATCGGCTGCTTGCAAGGCAAACGCCGCTGTGCTATCTCTCTGGGCCCATATCTGCTCTCTTTTTACAATAGTTAGTTCCTTGGTATAAGATTAATAGACAACGGGCTTGTATTTTGTTGATTAGTAATAGTTGAGTAGCAAGAATCCTATCCAAGAAGAAAGAATAATATTTTTCTGATTTCTGTTTAGGGTTTAGGGTAAATGAAACTGATGACAAAGAATTTATAAAATACATATAAAGTTTAGATGATTTTCTAACGATTGTGCTGCTATGTAGTATTTAATCCTATGGCTAAAAGGCATGTCACGCTTGACCTACCCAATTTGCTACTATTGATTATTTTTTGCTTAAATATAAAACAGAACTCGCAATAAATGGGGCTCAATTCCAACTACTGTTGAGTGTGTTTGTCCACTCTTCACCGACTCTTCGAACCCATCCTCCTATGGAATAACCCTGAAGCCCTTCCCGGTGCTGCCTGATGCTCTCAGCTGGCCTGCGACAGACTCTGAGCACCCACCAACCTGGCGGGCAGCCGCCCCCTACCACACACCCCCACCCCCGCTTACCCCGCGGACCACTGCAGCACGTCGGCCGGCTGAGTGCGGATGGCAGCCTTGGTGAACTGCTTCAGGATGTCGGGCAGCTCCGGGGGGATGTGGATCTGCTGCGCGCAGAACATGGTGTCCGGCAGCGGCATCGCCCTCGCCCTCCCTTCGCACACCCGGTCCAGGCGGGATCAAGGAGGCTGTGCTGCAAGGGCCGGGCGAGGGGAAAGGCAAGGCGGGCCGCTCAGTCTAGGGACAGAAGGACCGGCCGCCCGCTCCAGCCTGCGCGCGCTTAGGGAGCAAGTCTTGAGCCCGGGGAAAGAAGTAGGGAGGGTCCCAGGTTTGGAGCTGGCCACGGTCCCGAGTCCGGGTGCGGGATCGTCCTGCGTGCAGCGGTGCTCTTAGAGGCCGGTTTCACTCGGGGACTCTTACCCGATTTTCCACGAGACCCCCGAAAAACAGCGCCAACCGCTTCTTGCAGCAACCGCCCCTTCCAGGCCGGCCCGAGCGCGCCACCGGCATCTTGTTGCCGGCGGTTACCAGGCAACCGGGATGATGCGCCTCGCGCGCCTCTGGCCAGCGGTTTGCAGCGGCCCGATCTGGACCCTGTTCACTAGAAATGGGTCTTTTGGGGGTAGCGACCACAGTCCAGCGGGGAGGGCCCTGGCCTAGCATGCGCCCGGGTTCGGCCGTCGGCATCCCAATACGGTCCTCCCCAGACACCCGTGAGAGATTCCTGAGCATGGAGCTGGAAGTGAGCCCTATGCAAAGCCAGGTGTGCCCCCAAAACCCACCTTCCACCTAAAAGTAAAGGACCCTTTGGTCTATTTCCTGCTACCAGTTGTGAGTGGGCGATGAATGCGCAAATGTACTCCTTCAGGGGCCGGAGAGAGAGCACAGCGGTAAGGCGTTTGCCTTAGACGCAGAAGGACGGTGGTTCGAATCCCGACATCCCATATGGTCCCCCGAGCCTGCCAGGAGCGATTTCTGAGCATAGAGCCAGGAGTAACCCCTGAGCGCTGCCGGGTGTGACCCAAAAACCAAAACAAACAAAAAATACTCCTTAAGTCAGTTAGTGAGATGGGGGAAATGGAGGTACCTGGGTCCCCAGAGGTGGACACAGCTAATGAGGGGTTTTGAGAATGAAGATCTCCAGGAAGCTGTCCCTTCCCCAGCTATTCTGCACGGCCGCACCAGACACACACACACACACACCCACACCCACACACGCGCGCGTCACCCCCCTCCCCACTCTGCTTAGGGTTGTTGGATGTGCTTGTTTCCACCGTCCTGTTCAATTCCTTCACGTAGATTTGATTTTGTTTTGGAGTCACACCCGCCTGGCTCAGGGATTACTCTTGGCTCTGCGTTCAGGAATCATCACACCAGCTCAGGGACCAAATGAGATGCTGGGGATCAAATCCAGGGCTGACAGCATGCAAGGCAAATGTGCTTTACACACTGTGTAAAGCTAAAGCTCCAGCCCCTGAAAGTCAGGGTTTAGCCACTGGA
The DNA here is from genome assembly GCF_024139225.1 of Suncus etruscus. Lineage (NCBI taxonomy): Eukaryota > Metazoa > Chordata > Mammalia > Eulipotyphla > Soricidae > Suncus > Suncus etruscus. Next base: position 89,471,394 of record NC_064849.1, read on the forward strand.
TGGCTTCCAGCTAAGTGGCTCTTAATTCGCCCCTTGAGATGAGACAGTTGAGTCAATCTGAGTAGAGGCGCAGAAATAACCCAGCGCCCCTGGCACTGTCACATCTGTGGGGAGAAAGAAAATGCTTTCACGAGGATGCAGAGGGAAGAAGCATCAACCAACTGGGCGTCTTGACTGGCAGCTGAGCCTCCCTGGGGGAAACTAGCGAACACTCAACTCATCTTTCTCTGCCCACCGACATAGTGATGGGACACTCATCTTTCTCTGCCCACCCGACATAGTGATGGAGAAGAACCGATTATATACAGGACCCTTCTGCCCTGACCCCACAAATAAAGACACACACACACACACACATACATACACACATACATACATACAGGACCCTTCTGCCCTGACCCCACAAATAGACACACACACACACACACACACACACACACACACACACCCGGCTATATACAGGACCCTTCTGCCCTGACCCCACAAATAAAGACAATAAAGACACACACACACACATACATACATACATACATACATACATACATACATACAGGACCCTTCTGCCCTGACCCCACAAATAAAGACACAAAGACACACACATACATACATACATACATACATACATACATACATACATACAGGACCCTTCTGACCTGACCCCACAAATAGACACACACACACACACACACCCGGCTATATACAGGACCCTTCTGCCCTGACCCCACAAATAAAGACACACACACACACACATTTCTCTGTCCTCTCTCCAAAAGCAAAGCACTGGCAAACACTGAAAATACTTGAAATCAATGGCAATACACGGGAGTTAATTAGAACATTAGCATTTTTATTCTTAGGTTCACTCCTCTTGGCTTTGTGCTCAGGAATCACTTGCTCGGGGACTATATGGGATGCCAGGGATGGATTACGGGTCTGGCCTGTGCAAGGCTGCAAGGCAAAAGTCCTCCCTGCTGTGCTATAACTTCGGGCCTCACTTATCATTTTCTTTATTTTTGGGTTTGGGGCCACACCTGGCGACACTCAGGGGTTACTCCTGGCTCTGCTCAGAAATCACTCCTGGCAGGCTTTTGCGATCATACGGGATGCCAGGGATCAAACTTGGATCGGCCACGTGCCAAATGCCCTACCCACTGTGCTGTCACTCCAGCCTCCACCTGTCACTCTAGATACTGTCTTCCAACTTTTGCCTCAGAAACAATGAGTCTATAGAGGGCAAGGTGGCACTTAACAGCATTAGACCACTTGCCCGTTGCCACTTCATTCAGTCTATCTACGTGACAAAAACCTGTTACAATGAGGCAGCTCCATCTACACTGGCGTAATAGGGAGTTCGTGATGGGGCTGGGATTCAGGTGGCAGAGCCAGTTCAAGAGTTTGCTACCTGGTCCCAAGAACTGCTGGGAGTAACCCCCAAGCTAACAAGGAAAAGATGTCAGTGGAAATCCAAGTGAAAGGCTGCAGGACCTGGGAAGAGTAATACAGAGCAGATCCTCTACCAACCCCAAACTACTCACACTGGGGACCCCAAAACAGCTCCAGCCCCAATACTGAATCACATTACCCAAGCAAGAGGTTGGGATAAAGAACATGGAGGAGACAGACAGCACCCATGAGGTCTGACCTGGTCTGGGTGCAGACACTGCCAACGTAATGTTCACCAGATAACATTACTAAGAGGTACCCAGAGAAGAATCCCCATGGGACTGCTGAGGTCACAGTGGCTAGAACCCCAAGGATCAACACTGAGTCTCCTGAGCCCGAGGTCTGGTTTATCAGACTGGACTGCCCATGGGAACGTGGCTGCTTCGGACCCGGGGCTGAGGATGAAGGGGGCTGGAAGGTCTAGTGGGCAGTAGGGCTGCAGAGACACAGCAGGGAGGGTGTTGGCCTTGCATGCACCAGACCTGGGTTCGGGTCCCAGCATCCCAAGTGGGCCCTTTAGCCTGTCAGGAGTGACCCAGTGTGTAGTCACCTCTGAGCAGCCTGGGGTGATTGCAGCCTTCAAAAAAAAAAAAAAAAAAAAAAGGAGAGGCTGCAGTGTACAGTCTCCTGAGTTAATCCATTTTCTTACAGTTCACTTAAAACCCAGATTATTTATCTGCATATTCGGTATTCGGGGCAATTTTGAAGTCTTGCCACAAATCAAACTAAAACTAGGCCTCAACTAACATTCACTTGATTCCTTTTTGTTTCCTCAGCTCAGAAGGCAAACAACATGACCACAAGAAAAGGGAGCATTTCGGGTGGCCTCCACATAAAATGAGTCTGGGAACTTAAGGGGCTCACTTTTCTTTGCTTGTAAAATCAAATTTGCCTCCGTGTTTTTTGGGTTTAATTTTTTAAGATTTTATTAAAGTGGTTTACAAAGTTAGTCGTAGTTGGGGTTTAGAAATACAATATTCTTTAGCACCAATCCCACCCAAGGGTCAACCTCCCTCCACCAATGTCCCCAGGACCCCTCCCCTGCCCCCCTCACCCCTAGTCTGCTATCTGATCAGGCAACTTTTGGAGTTAGTTGTTTGATGTTGGGTATCAGGATTCCAGTGTTACTGACTCCATGGTTTGGGTATTTAGAGCTGTCCTTCCCACCACCGATGTACCTGAACCCCCTTGACCCTGTCCTCCCATACTCATTGGTTATTTTCCTCCCTGTCCCCCTCAGCATTTTTTTTTATCCTTTTCCTTCCTATACTCTGGGCCAAGGGTGATCTAGGCAGCTCCCCTTTAAACCACTGCACTTGGGGGGAGTCACATCCAGGGGTGTTCAGGGTTAATTCTGGCTCAGCACTCAGGAATGATCTCCTGAAGGCTCACAGGTCATATGGGATGCTGGGGTTCAAACCCAAGTTAGCCAAATGCAGCAAACACCCTCCCCAGCCCATAAACCAGGTATTTTTAAGAGAAAACTGACACCCCAAGTAACTAAATGTACAATTCAGCATCTGCAAGTTATTTCTGGACCTTACCATTCATCCCTGTATTCCAAGGACCACCCTAACTCTAAGGCCTACAGACGAGGCACTCAGACAAAGCAGGCAGGAGTCAGTTGACGTGTACCTCCTTTATGCTGTCCTATTAAAGTAAAAGAAGAGTACTGGGTGTGGTGTGAGCTTACTCACAAGGGCTGTTTTTAGAACCAACATGGGGCAGTCACTGGTTTAAGAGCCAACACCAAGGAAGGAGAAGCAAGAGAGCTCAGACAGCGGAGCCAGGGCGCCAGGGATGGCATCAGTAATACTTTAATGGTAACACACCTTGATTTTCTCTTTCCTGGGTGTCGAGTGAACAGGAAATGCTCTATCAGGGGTCTCAAACTCTCGGCAGCCCTCCGTATAACATTTTGTGGCCCTGCCCTAGAGGAATCTTTTTTTGTTTTGTTTTGTTTTAGTTGTTTGGGTCACACCCCCCAATGTTCAAGGCTTACTACTAACTTTGCACTCAAGGATCACCCGACTTTGCCTCCTGCAGCCCCCTGGTAAATTGAGTTTGAGACCCCTGCAATATTCGAAACAGTCACTTCATTTTACAATGTAAAAAATTATCACAGTAGAAAGCTTAAAATATTCCATGGTGAGAATGAAGAATAAGCAGCTAACTTGTGGGATAAAAAAACTAGCCACGCCGCAGTCTAGTGCTCTATCTTGTGGGTGTGTGTTTTCAGACAGACCAAAAGAGCCCAGTGTATTAGCCTGGTTTCAAAGTCACCAATTCCTCTGCATTCGAGATTACACTTTAATAACAGCATTTTGCCATTACAGAGATATGTAAAATGGAATCATTTGTGAAAAATTATTCATTTTATACTTAAGGGAAAGAAAAAAGCCATAAGACAAGAATCCATAGTAATAACAATTGTATTAAATGTTGAAATAAAAATTGCTTTTTGTTTCAATTGGGGGATGTAGGTCTCCAATCATCACTGTTCCTTCAGAGAACTAGCAGTATAAAAATCAAGCTAAAATCACAAGTTGGATTTTCTCTTTTAAAGGCACGCTATGCAAAAACTTCACACTGGGCCTTTTCTGTTTAATCTCACTCAACTGTTGGTAATTAATGATTTAAAAAAAAATCAAACAAATTTGCTTATAAAGAACTACGTACCTCACTCATACTATGGCCACTTGATAACTGGTAATGTAAAAAAAAAATCAAATATTGATTTGTCTCCAACTTAAGAATAATAAAGGAAAAGGTCTCCTTTCTTGATTAAATTCCCTTGATGATTGTTGTAGCTCAAACAGCACTAACACTTCTAAATTAGAGGGTCCTTGCACACTCGTATGGGGAGTTTGAGCCATACCAGAAAGTGTTCAGGGATCACACCTGGCAGTGTTCCTGGAATCATGTGCAGTAGCAGGGACTGAACTGGAGTTGGCCGCATGTAAGATAATCAACCTGATGCCTCAACTCCAGCCAGGCTTTTTTTTTAAATGTTATAAGACTATGTGTTCATAGACTTGGCTTCCCAAGCCAATATTATGCCAGTAAATACTTTCCTTGTGAAAGTCTTCATCACAATGACAAGAGCAGTGGAAAGCAGCGCTGAGATGAGAGAGGGAATCCTTCAGGGAGAGGGCATCAAGTTAAAATCCCCTCCAGTAAAAAAAAAAAAATGGAGGCCATCAATTCCTCTTTTTTTTTTTTTTTCCTTTTTCCTTTTTCTTTTTTTTTTTTTTTTTTTTTGGTTTTTACAAAGTATCTGAGGAGAAACATTTAAACTTTGTAGAATCACAATGTTTCCTCTTGTTCTGTATTGACTGGCCCTCTCACAGGTCAAACAGGTTAACTGCATGCTCTCCCAGAACAAACAGGTTAACTGCATTCTCTCCCAGAACTATTCTCAAGACCTACAAATTCTCTACAAAACTAAAGAAAACAGTCAATGCTATCAAGCCAGAGGCCCAATTTTATAGCATTTCTTCCTGCCAAAGAACATTTTCTAGACATACACTGTGACAAAGGACATCATCCCGTTTTTGAAGGCTCCAGAATTTTTTTTTTTTTTTTTGGTTTTTGACGGCTCCAGAAATTCTACAGAAGGTAACAAACCTATGTTTGTTTCTAAGTGAAGACGGGACGAGCCAAGGCCTTATTACTTGTTCAGGAGAAGGGTGCTCAAAGTGCCAACAAGTCTAACACTGGTCCTATGTCAAGCTTCATTTTTTTTTCTGATACTGATACTTAAAAATAGATTTGAAAATAGAGTTAGTGAATCACTTACCACTTCGGGGACAGCTGGTGAAACAGAAAACATGCTGCTTTTTTTTTTCCATTCTTTTGGCTGTTCTGGCTGATTTTCCAGTTTGGGGGGCAGGAGAACAGACTCCAGGAACCGGAGAGAGACACACCACAGAGGAATTCGAGCACAGAGCTGCAGGAGCTGCAGTCCTCGTCACGACTTTCGTATTTTAAAAACACTCAGTCCACAGACTGTTAACGCTATAGCGACATTATTCTGTAGTTTCTTAAAGCCCAGACTGTCCCTTTGCTCTGAGAACTTGTCAAAATTTCCCACACAAAGCCCATCAGTGCCCTTACAATGCACCACTGTGAAGCACGTGGACCAAAGCCCCTTCCGTCCTCGCTACTGTCAACACCTCTAATGTGAAGCAAGGGAAAGACACGTGGGTTCCGTGTTCCGTCCTGTAGAGCATGTTTCTGATGAGGTACATTCTGAAGCTAAGTTAAAAAGCCAGCACAGCCAGCTTCCTTCCAGACAAACAGAAATACAAATACTTTTTTTCTGTTGTAGTTTCAAGTATGTAAACAAAAAACTTGGGGATCTGGGGATCCGTTGATGGGCAAACCGGGAGCGCTGTGTGTATGCCCTGTCCATGCCCAGCTCCCTGGTTGATACATGGAGAGGCGGAACATAGGCTGCGTCTAAACCAGGCTCTGTTCTGCTGCTGACCCAAAATCGCAAAGCACAGCTACACCCCAAACATCTTGGGGCATACTGTGGCTGGGCAGTGCAGAACAGGTGGGACATTATTCAGAGTCATGAGCTCACATGACTTTTGGCCACTGTTGCCAAAAAGAGGAAGAGAGCAGGAGAGAGCGAGAGCGAGAGCGAGAGCGAGAGCGAGAGAGAGAGAGAGAGAGAGAGAGAGAGAGAGAGAGAGAGAGAGAGAGAGAGAGAGAGAGAGAGAGAGAGAGAGACCGAGAAAGACAGAGACAGAGACAGAGATATGAAAAAGGGTTGGGTGTATATCAGAAAAGACCGGGGGTGGGGGTGGGGGTAGGGGCTAATGAAAATCTTTTGGACTCTCTTTCCCCCCTAAGAAGAACATGCCCCCAACTCCCACAACAAGCACAAAAAACCTACCTCCCAAAGCTGGGAATATTAAATTATCAAAATTAAAAATCATTTCCTCACCTACCACAAGATACAATATTACAAACACAGACACATGGGTTTTTTTTGGGGGGGACGGACAAAAAAAATAAAACCAGGCAGTAGAAAATGTCCAAGAGCTTTGGTGTTATACAAAATAACATCCCCAAATAACAGGTCGTGAAGCAGAGTTCCTGTTTTTCACCCACACATGCCACTGCAGGTCTCTCCTCAACAATCCTCTCAGGTGCTCGGCCTGGTCAGAGCCGCCAAGACCGAGTCTCCAATCCGCTCGGTGAGGACTATGGGAGAGCCGCGCTTCCCAGACAAGTAGCTGCCGGGTGTTGCCTCGCTCACACTATGGCTCGGTGGCAGGTTTCCTGTCAAGATCACAGCAGGTCCAGAATAAAGTGACAACTAGATTTAATAAATTAATATACATTTGTTTCAAGATGTACAATGCATGTTGCTGAATCCGAGGGAGGCTCTCCGGGCGTCTATGTACACATATACAGATCCCAGGCCGCAGCCGTGTCTGCGGGGGCGGCGGGAAGGACAGCAGGGCCTGCGGCAGCCACTCGCGCCACACTGGGGAGACCAGCCAGTCAGACACAGGTAACTGAGACAATGCTGAGATCACTGGTAAAGTCTCCAGCGAGAATTCTGTCCACGGGGAAGGACACGGAAAGGCAAGGGACGGTCAAGGTAGTTGAGACAAGCACTTTATTCTTGGGACGACGGTGGTGGTGGTTGCGATGTGCCCTGCTTCCCTGACTTCCGCTCATAGTTGACAAGGCGCTGGCCCACGAGGTACCTGGGGGTAGAGACAAGGGTGGTCACTACTCGCCGGGGAGCTGGCAGAAGAGGGGCTCACCGTAGGAACATCCAGAGTGCCTCTTCCAGGATTGTCCAACAGGCAGGGAGGCAGGGAGTATACAAGGAGGCCTTGAAGAGGCCCCATACTGGGCCCCTACACCACATGGTGTCGGCAGGAAGATGGGTGACAGGGAAGCCCTCAGCTGAAATACAGTGTTAGGGTCATCTCTACTCAGACCTGGGGAAGAGTGGGTGGGGCTCCAGACTGAGGGGCAGCTCCTTCTGAAAAAGCTGGTCACAGGGAACATTCCACCAAGGAACCTTCAGGAAGCACCGTGGGAAAGTGCCCAAGGCTGAAGCAAGAAACCAGCAACAAGGCCTTCACCACAAGGGCCAGGCACAGTCTCCTTGCATTGTCACCCCTGACCTCCTTCCTTCACACATTTTAGAAGCACACACAAGTCTAGATCTGGCAGAGGTCTGACAAACATCTAAACACATGACTTATAAATATTTCACTACTCCTACTACTTTACAAACTGCTTAATGCTTTTCTTTTAAAAGTCAATTCTTCACCCTCCATTTCCTTTATTTTACCCTTTAAAGAACTTTATCCATTATTTTTCTGAAGTCGACTCACTGTTTTGCAAACAGCCAGAGTGTCATTTAATTATGAGGGATTTTTTTTTTTAATTTTGGGTCACACCCAGCAGTGCTCAGAGGTTACTCCTGGCTTTACACTCAGAAATCGTTCCTGGCAGGCTCAGGGGACCATATGGGATGCCGGGATTTGAGCCACTGTCCTTTTGTGTCTAAGGCAAATGCCCTACCGCTGGGCGATCTCTCCAACCCCTTATATTTTGAGGTTGTTTTTTTTTTTTTGGTTTTGGTTTTTGGGTCACACCTGGCGGTGCTCAGGGGTTACTCCTGGCTTTACACTCAGAAAACGCTCTTAGCAAGGCTCGGGAGACCATATGGGATGATGGGATTCAAACCACAGCCCTTCTGCATGCAAGGCAAACACCCTACCCCCATGCTATCTCTCCGGCCCATTTTGAGAGATTTTTGATGCTTCAAACAAGACATTTAAGCAATATATGCAGAATGCCACACAGTACAGTCCATCACAAAACAAGATGTAGAGGTCAGGAGAGCTTGTGCATCGGGAAAGACAGATGCCTTGCACACATCTGGGTTCATATCCATCACAATATATGAAATACCAAGTTACTTTAGGAGTGGATCCCTGAACACAGACAGGTGTGACCTCCAAAACAAAATATAACAATATCCAAGATATGCCAGCAATACTGCAATAAAAAGGCAGGGAAAAACAGCAGAGTGTTGTGACCTCAGTGCAAGAAAGAGGACTGAGCCCCCAGGAGGCCCCGTTCCACTCCTCTCCTGCCTCCAGCCACAATCCCATAGCAGCCCCTGAACTTGCCCAGGGGGGACAGAGCCATAGCACAGAGTGAAGGGCATTTGCTTTGCCCTCGGCTGACCCGGGTTCAATCTCCAGCATCATATAGGATCACTGACTTCCGTGCAGTCCCCAGCACCGCCGGGAGTGATCCCTCATTACAGAGCCAGGAGTAAGTCCTGAACCACAGAGTGAGGCCACAAAACAAGCCAAACCAAACCACCAGACAAAAACTGCTGCCCAGGGATGACTGGCTGAGGAATGAAGAGAAAACAGTAGGCACAACACTACTCCACCTCCTGGCACTCAAAGCTCCGTGTTCTGCATTAAAGATAGATCAAGCCTGCAGGAGGTGAAGGAAAGTGCAGAAGTGATACTCAAAAATGATCCAGGGTCATAGAAACTGAGGAGACCAGGACGGCAGTGGTGCCAACTGCAGCTATCTGAAGTAAGTCTCTACCAAAGCTGAACTGAAAAAAATGAACATCCTCACACACACACACCTACACACGCCTCCGGAGAAGCCTTTAACAAACTAAATTTGTTTTGTTTCTGGGCTGCTCCAGTGGTTCTCAGGGTTTACTCCTGGCAAGTTTTCTGCTAGGAAAAAATGGTGCCGGGATTGCATGGAAGTCAGCCACATAGAAAGCAAGTGCCTGTCTACTGTATTATGGCTCCAATCTCCTAACTTTCATTTTACTATGAATATTCAGAAATCACTAGTCCAGCAGGACAATCCAGTCTTCGTTTGTAAACCATGTCAGCCACATAGAAAGCAAGTGCCTGTCTAATGTATTATGGCTCCAATCACCTAACTTTCATTTTACTATGAATATTCAGAAATCAATAGTCCAGCAGGACAATCCACTCTTCATCTATAAACCATGCAGGACTTGTCGAGGGTGTGTGTGGGGTGTGTGTGTGTGTGTGATGTGTGGGGTGTGTGTTGGCTGTGGGGGGGGTGTGTGGTGTGTGGTGTGGTGTGTGTGTGTGTGTATGCGTGTGGTGGCTAGCCTGTTCTCAGGGTCCAGAGTAGGGTGTGTGTGTGTGGGGGGGTGGCTAGGGGGTGTGTGTATGTGTGGCTAGGGTGTGTGTGTGTGTGTGTGTGTGTGTGTGTGTGTGTGGTGGCTGGCCTGTTCTCAGGGTCCAGAGTTGGCTCCATAGGATGAATTCTAGACCTCAATCATGGTCTGCCACCAAGACATGGCCCACAGCACTTCCTTTGGCCTGTCTCAACCCCGTCAAGGTGCGTGAGCTGGCCACTTTCAGTCGCAGCATGGCTCTCCTGAGAGAGGGGCTCCCTAGCCTCTACCCTACAACCACTCACAGCATTCAGATACAACATGGGAGCAGGTGGTAAAGCAGACTTGCACACTCACTCCTGCACTCCACACAGGGGGGCCACCCCATATCTTCATCACCTGCAGTCCCACAGTCGGTCCCGTCAACCAGCTCAGCCCAGCCCAGCCCAACCCAGCCAACAGTGCCCAAACTGGCCCTTCATTCTGCAGACTGATGGCAAAGCCCATCACTTCCTTCCTCTCATTCTTACCTCAGAGCCTGAGCTCTTGTCCCTCCCAGAATCAATCGCCTTTGAAACGAAACCTAGTCAGCAGAAGGGGGCCTGGACTTACTTGTCGTTTTTAATATGCTCATAAAGGCGCTTGAACTGGCGGACCTGGAAGGACAAGATTGCCATCAGAACCACGACCATCAGCAGGAACGGGTAGATCCGGCGCTGGACCAGGTTCTGCATTTCTGCAGTTACACCTATCAAAGCAAAAAGAAAAAAAAGGAAAATCCTGTTAGTGTCACGGGCAGAGACAAAAACACTGACCTTTCCCTCCAGGGAGATGTTGGTTTCCCCTAAACTCAGAGGATGCAGGAGGAGGTGACCAATGAGTAGGCCGAATGGAGTGGCACGGAAGCTGGGTCCCGAAACCTGAGGAAAGAATGTTCCATGGAAAGAAGCAGGAGACTTATTCTTCTGGAAGGCCACTGGAAGTGGGGGTGAGAGACAGATCGGGATTGGAGAAAGAGAGACAAGCTGACCCCACAATGGCTGACCAAGGCAGGCAGCACACTGGATGGCAACCCTGGAAGGAGTCAGAAGAGAACAAGGAGCAAACTATGCATAAGAGAGTTGGGGTAGGGATCTAACAGCTTTGAGTCCCCTCATTTTTTTTTAAAAAAGTAACAAACAACCACTCCTAAGGATATACCCTAGGAACACAAAAATACAATTCAAAATCCCTTCTTCACACCTATATTCATTGCAGTGCTTTTTACAATAGCCAAATTCTGGAAACAATCAAGATGCCCTTCAACAGATGAATGGCTAAAGAAACTTTGGTACATGTACACAATGGAATATTATGCAGCCATCAGGAGAGATGAAGTCATGAAATTTTCCTATACGTGGATGTACATGGAATCTTTTATGTTGAGTGAAATAAGTCAGAGGGAGAGAGATAGACAAAGAATAGTCTCACTTATCTATGGGTTTTTAAAAAAAGTAAAGACATTATTGTAATAAGGCCCAGAGACATTAGAGTTAAGGGCTGGAAGGGCCAGAAGGACTGGCTCACAATTTGAAGCTCACCACAGAGTGGTGAATGCTGTTAGGGAAATAACTACAATAACAACTAGAATGACAATGTTAAAGAATGAAAGAAGTAGAATTCCTGTCTTGAATAAAGGCAGGGGTGGGGATAAGGGAGGCATTGGTGGTGGGAATGTTGTACTAGTGAAAGAGGTATCCTGTTTATGACTGAAACCCACAAACATGCTTGTAATCGTCATGCTTAAATAAAGAGTAAAAAATAATAATAAAAATAAATAAAAGTAATATACAGTTTTGCGACCAGAGTGACAGCACAGAGGGGAGATCATTTGTCTTGCACAGGGCTGACCCTGGCATTCCACATGGTTCCCCAAGCCTGTAGGAGCAAATTCTGAGCGCAGAGCCAGGAGTAACCCGAATGCCGCTGGATGTGGCCCCAAAACTAAACAAAACAAAACAAAAACACCAGTTTTATTTGGAAATCCAGAGGAAGGTATGGGAGACAGAGACATGCATTCAAGAGTGTGGGTTTCTTTCCAAGTGGAGAGAGATTCCCCAGGACATGCCCCACCCAGTGTTAAGGAAGAAAAGTAGGAAAGTCCTCATCTCAGGAGGGGTCATGCAGACAGCATGAGCTTGGATACCGTGTGCGAGGGCCAAAAGCACCCACGGGCACACACCAACACAAGGACCCAGGGAGCATATGTGTAAGAAATCTCCCAACCAACTTGCCCCGAGTGGTCCAGTCCCAGAAGGTGCCCTCACAACACACCGAGTAAAGGAACGACTCCAGATGCGATGACGTATGGCACACACAGGGAGAGCAGGAGTACAGAGATCACAGGGGCCGCCAGCTTACGGATAATATAGTGAAGGTCTATGTTCCGGATGCCATTGGCATAAACCTGGAAGACAGGCAGGAAAACAATCACAACAAGCCCAGGACAGCCACATCTCCAAAGTAGCAGGAAAGTCTCTCCCGAACCAAGGTCACTCCGAAAGGGCTGCTCATTCTTTGAGAATGAGTACGTTCTGAACAGGCTTTGAGTATAAGGGAACCCACTGAAATGGTGCCTTTAAACACTACTGCTAGTCAGCTCTGCAAAGGGACAGAAGAAGACATTCATCTGGGATCATAATAACAGCAATCTTTTGTATTATAGTACTGGAATCAAACCCAACTGCAAGGCCTGAAGACTCAAACCAATTACACACAGAGCTTCTATATGGATTAGTTGTGTTATTAATCAAGATGGCATTCCTCATGGGGGCCAGGAAGGTGGCGCTAGAGGTAAGGTGTCTGCCTTGCAAGTGCTAGCGTAGGACGGACTGTGGTTCGATCCCCAGCGTCCCACATGGTCCCCCCAAGCCAGGAGCGATTTCTGAGCGCATAGCCAGGAGTAACCCCTGAGCGTCAAACGGGTGTGGGCCCCCCCCCAAAAAAAAAGGTGGCATTCCTGATACAGAAAAAATCATTTGAAGTAGGAGAAGTTTCTAAAAACTTGTATAAATCCAATTTTAGCTAAAAAGGTTTCTTTTTGGGGGGGAGGGGAGCAAACACAGCGCGCTTAGGATTTACTCCTAGCTCTGTGCTCAGGAGACCAGACAGGTGCTGGGATTAAACCCAGGTCAGTCACATGCAAGACGAGCACGTTAAGCACTGTACTCTCGACGGCCCAATTAAAAGGTCATTGTGAGCAGCTAGTGTGAAAGAATTAGAGACTTAATCATCTTGCCCAGAATGTGCTACTAAAGATTCAAAATAAAGAGAAGTGGGAAGTCATGGAAAATGAAGCTGGGGTGCCAAAAAAGGACAAAACAGAGGAGGTTTGTTGTTGTGTAGTATTGTTCTTTTCCCGGCACTCAATTGATCCTGCCCCAGTCACACACTGTTGTGCCCATCAACCTGGCCCCTTGGGTGAGGGCCAGAGCAGTCAGCCATGAAAGATGGACAGGTCTGGCCTACATACCCGCGTCTGGCTCCCCAGAGCCAACAACCAAAATTAACCACGCCATTCCTCAAAGAATCCAACCGTTTTATAGAAATAAGTGAAACGAAAGAAAGGCATTTTGCATGAAATAAGAGAAATTCCACCATTTCCTGCTGTGATTCTTCTCTTACTTCTGAGGCCTCTTTACAACCAAGTGAAGGTGCCCTGTCTCTCCTCTCTCTCCCCCCTCTCCCCGTTCCTCCCTCCATCCTACTCTCCCCCCTCCCCACCCCAACTATGGAATAGAAACTACACCTTCAGGGTTACTCGAGCACGTTCCTGTGACAGAACTCAAAGGACATCTTTACTGGGTGCTGACCAAAGGAGATGGGGACCAGGGGACAGGAATGCCTCAAGCAAAACTTCCAAACATTTTACAAGTCAACTTTCAAATTCTGTCCCGTGGGCTCTTTGGGGGTAGAAATAGTCCTAAATGAACTGTTACAGGTTCGGGCCTCATTATCAGTGTTCAAAGTGCAATCTCTTTTTCAAGGTAGCACATTAGCCAATATTCAGATGGTCCCAATATTAGGCTTAGGTGCTACACATCTAGAAAATCCTCCACCAGCTCTGCCTTTTAAAATCTACTATTTTGGGCTGGAGAGAAAGTACAGCAAACAGGTAGGGCTCTTGCCTTGCACACGTTTGACCCGGGCTCAATCCCCAGCATCCCAGATAGTTCCCCAATTTTGCAACAAGTACTTCCTGAGCACAGAACCAGGAGTGACTCGATATCACTGGATGTGGCTAAAACAAACAAATCTATTATTTTTGCCTATCTTTACCTACTACTTTGAGTACTAACATATCTATACTATATAAACCTCAATGTGGAAGTCTTATTAGAATTCCTGCCCTGTAAAATGACATAGATGCTGAGTCTGAAGCTATTGTACAGAGTAGAGTGTTTGTCTGGCACAGGGCCAAATTGGGTTTGACCTCTGGCATCCATATGGTCCCTTGAGCACCAATAGAAGTGATCCCTGAGCTCAGACCCAGGACTAAATCCTGAGCACAGCCAGGTATGGCCTCAAAACACACCGAAAAGGCACTAGTTTTCTCTGTGCTTGGCTGTGTGTAGGTTTGGGTTTTGGAAATGCTGGGAACTGAGCCCAAAGTGGATGTCACACATGCAAGGCAGCTGCTTCACTGCTTCACATCCCTAACCCTCTGCTTTCTCTGCAGTGCATGGAGCTTTGGGAGCAGAAACTGCTAGCTGGCCTCAGACAATGCAAGTCTTAAGAAGGCCCAATGGAAAGACATATTACAAAAAAGAAAGCTGCCTCCTGTTTTGAAAATAGCTATGACCTGGGACCCAAAGCTTAAAGCCTTGCTTGGCCTGCAGGAGGGCAGGGCCCCAATGTTCAGAGGCCACACACTTGCAAGGTGGCCCTGACAGCCTCAAGCCTGGGCCCCAACGAAGGGTAGGAATTCAAAAATATCTTAGTCACTGTAAGGGAATTGCAGAGGACTCAGGAGAAGAACAAATACAAGTTCCCGCAAGCTGGACAAGAAGACTTGTCATCTTCCATATGGCCCTGCTTACCTGCCTGAGCAAACAGCATGACTGCATTCTCTTACCTGTTCGATCACCGTCTTGAGCCACCACTGTGGGCCCATCAGCGTAATGGCTGCAATGATCTTGGCATGCAGGACTCCCAGCGCCCAGTCCTAGAGTGACAAAGACCCTCCTGAATCTTCACATTGCCCGGCTTTGGTAAAGCGGCCTGGCCGCTATGTAACTTCTCTTATTCCATGTCCCAAGAGAAGTCCTGCATGTGAAAAAGTTGAAAAAAAACTGGACACACAGTGAGGGGCTAAGGCCTATGACACAGCCAACTTGGTGCTGTGTCAAGGAGTAAGCCCTAAACACTGCTGGGTGTGGCCAAAAGACAAAAAGATTAAAATGCAGAGTTTACAGGTGCTTTCTAGCTATAAGCCTTGGAGGTGCTAAGGCTTATGTCCAGCAGGACTCAAGATATTAGATGCAGTGCTGGGCACTGAATCCAGGTCAGCTGAGAGCTGGCAAGTGCTTTACTCGCTGTACTATCTCTCCAGACCCAAAATATTCCATTTTGCTGTTTACACACAAGTGTCCTGAACTTAAAACTTGAACATCATCTGGGGCCGGGCGGTGGCGCTGGAGGTAAGGTGCCTGCCTTGCCTGCACTAGCCTAGGACGGACCGCGGTTCGATCCCCCGGCGTCCCATATGGTCCCCCAAGAAGCCAGGAGCAACTTCTGAGCGCATAGCCAGGAGTAACCCCTGAGCGTCACAGGGTGTGGCCCAAAAACCAAAAAAAAAAAAAAAAAAAAAAAAAAAAAAAAAAAAAAAAAAAACTTGAACATCATCTTTGCAAGTAACTTTCTTTAAAAAAAAAATCTGGGGCCGGAGAGATAGCACAGACGTAGAGTGTTTGCCTTGCACGCAGCTGATCCAGGACAGAAAGTGGTTCAAATTGCAGCACCCCATCTGGTCCCTCATGCTGCCAGGAGCGATTTCTGAGTGCAGAGCCAGGAGTAATCCCTGAACACTGCCAGTGTGACCCAAAAATCCAGAAAGAAAAAAATAATCTATGCTGAAATTAAAGTGTTTTTTTCTTTCCTTGATTCTAAACACATAATAAAATAACTGAACAGAAGAGATACACCTACCTGCCATGGGTAAAAAAGGGGGGTCTGGTCCAAGGGAACCCTCAGAGGGGCAACAATGACCAGCTCAAACAGGAGGCCCAGGAGAAGAGGCACGACCCCAGCCAGCAGCACCGCGACAATCAGAGTCTTCATGATCTAGCAGGAAGGAGAGAGCAGGTCACTTAAGGCTTCTTGCCCCGAGGTCTTTTTCTTCCTTGACCTGATGTCATGTTGACAGAGTAAACAGAACACCTTACAGGATTTACACACATTCCAAACATGTGTTGGCAGGAGACTCTAAAATACATTCCCAAAGGAGCTCGAGCTATGAGAACCTGAACTCACTGCCATTGAGCGAAGAGAGCATCCACTCCACCCGCTGTGCTCTTTCTCTTACTCTCAAGCAGGAGGCCTCTGCTCATCCCAGACAAGGCAACAACCTTCCAGGCTCCTGATCCAAGGATAGGCTGGCCTGGGCCCTCTTCGAAGAGAGAAGAGCTCACTATCGCCGTCTTTAAGATAAATAAACTTGGGCTGGGGAGATAGTATGGAGGTAAGGCATTTGCCTTGCATGCAGAAGGACAGTAGTTCGAACCCCGGCATCCCATATGGTCCCCCGAGCCTGCCAGGAGTGATTTCTGAGCAGAGAGACAGGAGGAACCCCTGAGCGCTGCCGGGTGTGACCCAAAAACCAAAAACCAAAATAAATAAATAAAAATAAGAAAACTTATTATGCTGACTCCCTCTAAAATAGGGTACAATAGCAGACAGATTAATGGCAAGGCTGTTCTGCATCTGTGGTGTCTGATATGGGGGTGGGGGCCATCCACCCCATACAACTGGAATCTCTTCTAGATCACAGCTTCTTAAAACTTTTTCTACTTGCACCCACTTTCTCCCCATAAGAAATGTTTACATGACCCCAGACCTATTACAAATCAAATATTTATGATGAAATGAAGCACAAATTCATTTTCAAACAAAAAGTTTTAGGAGCCGGAGAATGGAGAATTAGGTAAGGCACTTGTTTGCCTTGTATGTGGCTGCCCGGGTTCGAGGTTCGACCCTTCGTACCACAGAAGGTCCCTGAGAACCGCTGAAGTAATCGCTGACCAGAGCAGGAGTAAGTGCTGAGTACGCCTGGGTACAGCCCCAATCCAGAAACCACATAAATTTTAAGCTGTATGAGCCTTATAGGATCATAACCCAGTTTAAAAAGTTAGGCTCTCGGTATTGAAGAATATAACAAACGAGACACTGAGAGCATACCACAAAAGGCTGTTATAAAATCCTGAAGGAAATTACTTTTAAGAGATGACCTCCCTGCCACCCTTTTTCTGAAGGAGAGTGTGTGTTCTACACATGTTTTCTCAAAGACTTCTGTAAAGATACCGTACAATTGCTTTTTTTATGTGGAAATTTGTGCTGCTATGAAAGTAGAGCAAGTGAACATAGAAATTAGCTGGATTTTGGGGTATATATAACTGTCTTGTTTTTTTTTTAACTGGGTTTTTTGGGTTGGGGGGGGCTACTCCCAGCTCTGTGCTCAGGGGTCACTCCCAGTGGGGCTTGGAAGACTATGTTGTATTAAGGCTGATACCCAGGCCTCTTACATGGAAAGTTTGCACTGAGCCCATTGAAAAATCTCTCTATGGGGCCAAAGTGGTGACGCTAGAGGTAAGGCATCTGTCTGCCTTGTAAGCCCTAGCCTAGGATGATCCCCAGGCATCCCATATGGTCCCCCCAAGCCAGGAGCAATCTCTGAGCACATAGCCAGTAAACCCTGAGCATCAAACGGGTGTGGTCCAAACCCCCACCCAAAGGAAAAATCTCTCTAGCCTTGGTTTCTGTATTTTTAAATAGTTAAATGCCTCACATTATTTATTAAACAGCAACTATACCTTGTCACTGATAACATATAGAATCCCTTACATTTTTCTTTCAACACCAATATAAATTGGATAGTAAACTTTCAATTTTATCAAAACATTGTCAGATACAAAACTAGACAAAGCATATCATGCAAATTAAAAAGGCATATGCAGTGTCCTAAATATTTGTGTCACAGCCAATAAGAAAATTCAATAAACTGATATAGTTGGATAACTATGTATAGATACAGATAAAGATAGATAACTATAGTTGGATAATTATAGAGGACACACACCAGTTCCTTGATCCTCAAGTCAAAATATTTCCTATTCCAGTGCTGGGAGAGAGCTCAAGCTCAAAGGGCGAGAGTGTGTGCGTATGCATGCGTGCGTGCGTGCGTGCGTGCGTGCGTGCGTGTGTGTGTGTGTGTATGTGTTTTCATATCCCAACACAAATACCATCATTACTCATGGTCCCCTCATACTGCTGTCGTGGACCTCCAAATAAAATTTAAATTTACAAGGGCTGAACAGGTGGTGCTAGAGGTAAGGCATTTGCCTTTCAAGTGCTAGCCTAGGAAGGACCTTGGTTCGATCCCATATAGTCCCCCCAAGCCAGGAGCGATTTCTGAGCGCATAGCCAGGAGTAACCCAAGCATCAAACGGGTGCGGCCCAAAAAAACAAACAAAAAAAAGAATTACAATTTCACTAAAGAAAAAGCCTACTAACTGGATCTTGCTTCTGATTTGTTTGAGAACTGTATCTAGCAGTACTCAGTCCCCTTCTGATGCAGTAATTCAGTCTCTCCCATCAGTGCCCGGAGAATAGGAGTGGCAAGAGAAAACTCTGAGCAACTCTTCAAACCTAAGAAACCTAATTTTGAAATTCTACAGACTGTCTTATTCCTTAAAAAACACAATTTTCAAATTAAGTTTTCTATGGATATTACTTTTTTTGGTCTATGGACATTAACAAAGAGCCTTATTACCTCACTCAATGTGAAGTTTTATTATAACTGTTTATACCAAACAGCCTCACAATAAAGCAGAGAAGACTGACTTACTTAATGGAATTAATCCTTCTATTGAAAACAAGTCATTTCTCTTTTTTTTGGTTTTTGGGTCACATCCGGCAGCGCTCAGGGGTTACTCCTGGCTCTAGGCTCATACATTGTCCCTGGCAGGCTCGGGGACCGTATGGGATGCCGGGATTTGAACCACTGTCCTTCTGCATGAAAGGCAAACGCCTTACCTCCATGCTATCTCTCCGGCCCCAAGTCATTTTTCTTGGTATGATCAACATAAAAGAAGTAAAAGATGGTGGCACAGTGGTAAGGCATTTGCCTTGCACACAGTTGACCCAGGACAGACCTCGGTTCGATCCCCCGGTGTCTCATGGTCCCCCAAGCCAGGAACCATTTCTGAGTGCACAGCCAAGGGTAACCCCTGAGCATCACCAGGTGTGGCCCAACAATAACAACAACAAAAGAAAAAGAAAAAAAAGTGAAAAGATTTCAAGACTCTCTTGGAAAAGTTTCTATGAACTCTATCAGACAAGATGAGTGTTTTGTAATTTTGTTATTGTTGTTGCTTTTGTTGTTATTGTTTGGGGGGGCAGACCCAATAGTGCCAGGGGTCTATTTCTAGATCTATGTGCTCTAGACATTGTTATCCAAGGTTGGGGGAATGGAAGGCATGACCTTGAACCCCTGAAGGTTCTCTCCATCCCAAGCTGTGTTTTGTTTCTGATGAATTTTGAGACCACCTCCCAGCAGAGCTGGTGGCTCTGTGAGCTCTCTCTTAGCCAAGAAGCCACAGACCTACCATGAGAGACCACTCTTTAACCTTCTGGAAGATGACTCGGCGCCCCTGCGGCATCCAGGCCACCAACACAGTCACTGCCCTGATGGTCAGCCAGCAGACGTAGAGACCACATGCAGCAGTATAGAGTTCATGGATCTTGGCAGTCCCCGTCCAAAAGGACATTAGCCAACGGCCGGCAAACACTGGAAACAGAAAGGCTGGTAAGAGATGGAAGCTGGTGAAGAAACCGTAAGACTAACGTCAATGTCCTAAGTGTATTCTCTTAACAGAAAAACACACATTAATAGATTAGCACCAACCTCTTTTTTCCTTTCACCCACAAACATGAAGGGACACAATAGTGTCAAAGACAGTCTCCTCAGCAGTTACTGAGGACAGACTCTCCAGTGACCTAAACTGCCCAGGGCAACTGTTCTTCTGAGACTGAAAAGACTATTGAGTGATTATTTTTATTGCCAATTTAATTAATTGTGTGGTGCTTGCTTCGGCAGCACATATATTAAATCACTGTGTGTGTAATAGGACAAGAGCAGAAAACTTCTTTCTTCTTTGTAACATTGATGTTTCTTCTTCCTGCACTGGCGATGGGAACCCAAGACCCTCTACCACTAAGTCACACCCCAGACCCAATACTTCCAAAATTTGGAACATTTCAGAAATGTAGAGTGCTTTCCTCCCGTTGAACACACTCATTCAAAGCTAAACTTCATTTCATAAGAACAGGGAGTTGCTTTCTGTTTGTCAGTTTGGTTTTGCTCCACACCCTGTGATGCTTAAGGTACTGCTTGCAGTGCTAGGATGGAAACAGGGCTGTGCCTCGCTACACGCAAGGTGAGTGAGTGGCTTATCTCCTGTAGTCCATCTCTCCAGCCCACCATCAACTTTCCAAGAAAATAGTTTTAAGTCCTAAATATACTGAAATATCGGAAACAGATTTGAGACTTGTCTAAGGAACTGCTTCCCACAAAAAGCAAACAATTTACACAATGTACTATGCACAAAAAAAATCTCTCAGGCTAAATTATTTAACTCATTAAGGGAGTTCCTTCTAATCAAATTAGAAAGAGCAAATGTACATATATTTTCCTATAAAATGAGTTGGTGATGGGAATGTTGCACTGGTGAAGGTGGGTGTTCTTTATATGATTGAAACCCAGTTGTAGTCATATTTGTAATCAAGGTGTTTAAATAAAGATTTTTATTGTTGTTGTTTTTGGGCCACACCCGGCGGTGCTCAGGGGTTACTCCTGGTTGTCTGCTCAGAAATAGCTCCTGGCAGGCATGGGGGCCTATATAGGACACCAGGATTCAAACCAACCACCTATGGTCCTGGATCGGCTGCTTGCAAGGCAAACGCTGCTGTGCTATCTCTCCGGGCCCATAAATAAAGATACTTAAAAAAAAAAAAAAAAAAAGAAAAGAAATAAGGGCAAGAGAGATAGCATGGAGGTAAGGCATTTTGCCTTTCATGCAGAAGGTCATCGGTTCAAATTCCGGCATCCCATGTGGTCCCCTGTGCCTGCCAGGAGCAATTTCTGAGCATGAAACCAGGAGTATCCCCTGAGCACTGCCCAAAAACCACAAAAAAATAAAAAGAAAAAGAAAGAAGCAGAGGTAAATAAATATTAAAAAAAAAAAGAATGAGTTCTCCTTAATGAGTACTTTTCTTATTATTTTGAATTCCTTAAATTAGAAGGTGACTGGTGAAGCACTTCTCATAGTGATTCATTCATTTTCCCTCCAATCCCACAATGAAGCTACAACCCACTATTTTGAAGAAATGTAATACCAAGAAACCAAAGATACACACACAACAGCATGTTGCCTAACTAAGGTCACACAAGGTGGACAATAAATCTGAACTTATAAAACCATCACAATCATCAAGTCTTCAAACCAGAATGCAGATAATCACACTTCTTTGGGGTTGACTCATCCCTCCCACCCATTTTCAGGTCTTACCAGCAAGTGCTCAAGGCTCACTCCTGGCTCTGAGTTCAAGGATCACTCCTGGTGGGCGTGGGGTACCAGGGATCAAATCTGGGTTGGCCAAATGCAAGACAAGTACTCTACCTGCTATACCATCATTCTGTACCCCCTAATCAAACTTCTTTTTTTTTTTTTTTTTTGGGTTTTTGGGCCACACCCGTTTGACGCTCAGGGGTTACTCCTGGCTATGTGCTCAGAAATCGCCCCTGGCTTGGGGGGACCATATGGGACGCCAGGGGATCGAACCGCGGTCCTGATCCTTGGCTAGCGCTTGCAAGGCAGACACCTTACCTCCAGCGCCACCTACCCGGCCCCAATCAAACTTCTTTCTAACTTCACAGTCTTCCTTGTGTTTGTAAAGCAATCTTATTTTAAGTGACAAACGTGTATAAGTGACAAATATCCATGTTGGATAAAATGACAGATAATTCTTTAGGAGTCACTAATATATATTTATATTAATTTCGACTACAGCACATCTGGAGCTACAGCTACAAAAAACTAACTTGGGGGTAGAATATGCTGCTTTGTGAATCACACACTTTGACACCAAACATATCCATCCACTAGGTGGTGAACTGAACTAACAGACAATTTAATTTCCTATTTGTTCCTTCAATCTTAATATTGCATAGGGAACTTCAGTACAGAGTCAATGTATATGTTATGTAGTGTTATAACTAATAATATGGTGTTAGATGATACCCTACTATTACCCAAAACAAAGGTATTCCCTCAACTTCTTCCTTCCTTTTCACCTTTTCCTTTCAGATGTCAAAGTCCACCTGTTGAATTTGTACTTGTATGGAGAGAATAAAGAAAAGTCAGTCTTGGCTTGGTGTGCTGAGAGAAACTCTCAAGGCAAGAAGCCAGTGACTCCATGATTCATTCTCTCCTGACTGGCTTGGTTTATTAATTCTTTGCATTTACCATCTTCAGACCCATCCACATGGAGTTAGAAATATGGTGTGGGGTGATTTCACAATGTGAGGTGACTTCTCAATAAAATACTGTACTATTCTATATATCTTATGGTTTTGGGTCTGATATCGAGGTCTTTAATCCATTTGGATTTTACCTTCGTACATGATGTTAGCTGGGGGTCTAAGTTCAATTTTTTGCAAGTGGCTACCCAGTTGTGCCAACACCACTTGTTGAAGAGGTTTTCTTTGTTCCATTTAGGATTTTTTGCTCCTTTATCAAAAATTAGGTGATTGTATGTCTGGGGAACATTCTCTTAGTATTCAAGCTTATTCCACTGATCTGAGGACCTGTCCTTATTCCAGTACCATGCTGTTTTGATAACTATTGCTTTGTAGTAAAGTTTAAAGTTGGGGAAAGTAATTCCTCCCATATTCTTTTTCCCAATGATTGCTTTAGCTATTCGAGGGTGTTTGTTGTTCCAAACAAATTTCAAAAGTGCCTGATCCACTTCTTTGAAGAATGTCATGGGTATCTTTAGGGGGATCGCATTAAATCTGTACAGTGCTTTGGGGAGTATTGCCATTTTAATGATGTTAATCCTGCCAATCCATGAGCAGGGTATGTGCTTCCATTTCCGCGTGTCCTCTCTTATTTCTTGGAGCAGAGTTTTATAGTTTTCTTTGTATAGGTCCTTCACATTTTTAGTCAAGTTGATTCCAAGATATTTGAGTTTGTGTGACACTATAGTGAATGGAGTTGTTTTCTTAATGTCCATTTCTTCCTTATTAGTATTGATGTATAGAAAGGCCATTGATTTTTGTGTGTTAATTTTGTAGCCTGCCACCTTGCTATATGAGTCTATTGTTTCTAGAAGCTTTTTGGTAGAGTCTCTGGGGTTTTCTAAGTAGAGTATCATGTCATCTGCAAACAGTGAGAGCTTGACTTCTTCCTTTCCTATCTGGATTCCCTTGATATCTTTTTCTTGCCTAATCGCTATAGCGAGTACTTCCAGTGCTATGTTGAATAGGAATAATAATGAGAATGTATGAGGGGAATTGAGAACCTGTTTAGAGTACAGGCGGGGGTCGGGTGGGAAGGAGGGAGACTTGGGACATTGGTGATGGGAATGTTGCACTGGTGATGGGTGGTGTTCTTTATATGACTGAAACCCAAACACAATCATGTATGTAATCAAGGTGTTTCAATAAATAAAATTAAAAAAAAGAGAAAAAGAATGAGACACCCCATAATCAATGTAAATTGTCAGTTACTTGCCATGTGACTACGAGCAAGTTACTGAAAAAAAAAATACTGTACTATTTACTAGTGATAAGTAATAATAATAATAAAACCTCTGTTTTATTTAGTGGTTATTAATATGAGTGACATCTGAATAAAATTTAGAATTTCCCAGAAGGCTGTAAATCACTTAGTTCAAATTGAAAATTTAATGTTGAGAATGCCAAGTAATAAAGAGAAACTGGGGCCAAAGAGATAGCATGGAGTTAAGGTGTTTGCCTTGCGTGCAGAATGACAGTTGTTCGAATCCTGGCATCCCATATGGTCCCCTGAGCCTGCCAGGGGCGATTTCTAAGTGTAGTCAGTAGTAACCCCTGAGCGCTGCCGGGTGTGACCCAAAACAAACAAACAAACAAACAAAAAAAACCAATAAAGAGAAACTGCCTGGTTTCCTAAAGGTCTAGAACAATATCAAACAATGGATTAGAAAAAAAATCACCTAAAGGTTGGAACTAGAGAGAAAACACAGCATTTGGGCATTTTAGCCCAGAAGAGCCAACTTGGGCTCATTCCCTGGTACCACATATGGCTCCAGAAGCAATCAGGAGCGATCCCTGAGCACAGAGTCAGGAATAAGGCCTAAGCACTGCCAAGAGTGGCCCCAAAACCAAAGTCAAAAGGAGAAAATTACATGAGGGCAAACATAACATAAAAAAGAACTTGGAGGGCCAGAGAGATAGCATGGAGGTAAGACATTTGCCTTGCATGCAGAAGGACAGTGCTTCAAATCCAGGCATCCCATATGGTCCCCCGAGTTTGCCAGGAGCGATTTCTGAGTGTAGAGCCAGAAGTAACCCCTGAGCACTGCCAGGTATGACAATCCCCTGCCCCCCCCCCCAAAAAAAAGAACCTGGAGAAAATGATGACCTGTCGAGCTAGAGATATGCATGTAATACAACATGGTCCATGAATACTGAGGGATCACAGTACTGACTTAACTTGGTTTTTAAAAAACAGAAGAAAAAGACTATGAATTGTGTTCTGACTTTGTCTCCCTCTGTTTCAATACGAATGAGTCAGTCATATAAAGCCTCTAAATGAATCCCATATTCAAAGAAGAAATTACTTCAAATTAATCATATCTCTGCAACATGCCCTTTGGAAACAAAACATTTCAATCAGTGAGGCTATGTGCGTACCTGGCAGAGTAAGGCAGATGAGGCTAGCGATGAGTAAGGTCACACACATGAAGACAATCAACAAAAATATCTGCAAGGGAAGAGAAAGGCTGTTTAAACAGGTTAGATGCACTTACTCTATTTTAAGATACCCCTCAAAAGAAGTAACAGAACCCTCCCAGGACAAAAACCAGCCTATAGTTGTATTTCCACGTTTTCTTCCATTTCAACAAAAATAAATTCTATTTTCAATTAAAAAAAAAATGTCAGTCCCCCCAAAAGTGTCATCTTTGTACAATCAGGTCCAACAACAAAAAATTCTATTTTTAATCCTTAAGTGTGAAAACAAGATCATTTAAGTTTTTCCTTATGCTAACCCATCTTTACAGGAATCATGTGTTTTCATACAAGCTAAACATATTCAGTTTCAAAAAAAAAAAAACATTCAGTTTCAAAATCAAATTCCTGAATGGAAACAGTTTTGGAGGTATGGCTGAGAAAAGCTATAAGGTGAGTAACAAAAGGGGTGATGTGATCCCTGCTCAGCCCCAGGCAAAGCACCCCATCAGGACATGGCCACCACACTCAACACCCATGTATTTACAGACCATGCTTTCATCACTGAGTCTAAACAATAATTGCTACATGTCGTTACCGGCCTCCACAAATAACAGGAAAGGGTCACTGCTGCTGATTCCCAAAACCAAAGGCAGAATTCCAGAAGTAGGACTGGCAAGGACACACTGGTTTCCCGAGGCACCGCTGCTATAAACCATGACTGCCGAGAGTGCCATCAGGGAGAGACAGACGCCCCTTGATTTCTCCTTCTCCCCTTCTCCCACAGCTCTGCAGTCAGAGATAACCATCTGCTTCACACACACAGTCCCAAGCATACCCGGGAACATTTTTCCTGTCCTTGCACACATCTGAAACACCCTGATCCCTTCTCCCCGCTCTCTTCTCTTTTAAAGTTCAGTTCCCAGCATCACCGACTTTACAGATTCCTGAACATCTCTCCCAAAAATGTGTCTCACGGGGCAGAACAATCAATCATGCAAATATCTACCAACTTAGCAGCAGAGACTTAGGAGCCAAGACCTGCTAGATGGAATTTAAAGCACAAAAGTCACTGGGCCTGAGAGATAGCATGGTGGTAGGGTGTTTGCCTTGCACGGAGCCAACTAAGGATAGATCTGGGTTTAATTTCCTGCATTCCATATGGTTCCCTGAGCCTGCCAGGAGTAATTTCTGAGTGCAGAGCCAGGAGTAACCCGAGCACTACCAGGTGTGACCCAAAAACAAAGCAAACAAACAAAAAGGTCACACACAGGCTTGACAAAAATTGGTTGTGGAAAGTTTGGAGAAAAGCCAGGCAGGACCAGGTGCTTGTGAACCACTGGGACCTGAGGGTTCATCCAATGGGAACCAGAAGTCACTAGTCCACCTCTGCAGTGTGTCAACGAAGACTGAGGGTCTTCGGACCATGAAACCATCCTGCCCCAGTTCCTCAGAGCTGAGATAACTCGGTCATTTCATTCCCTTGCTCCGAGTCCTGTTCCCTTTGAGCAGGGGTGGCAAACAAGTTTGACACAAAGAGCCACAATTTTAAACTATGAGAGTCAGAGAGCCACACCACGCAGTGACCTGCCAAAACAGACAAACACTCACACAAAAGCATATAATTTTAACAATAATACATTAAACACACATTGCATTTTGCCATTTTGAGTGAGGGTAAAAATCCTGCAGTGATAGTGAGGGTGTGCTGTGTCCTCCACACTAAAAACTAACGGCCAGATGTGACCCAACATGTGACACGAGTCTCCCCCACCCCCCACCCCCGCTCCCTGGCCCGTGCAATTGTTTCCGAGGGATGGGAGACAGGATGACACTCGGAGATCTCTCCTCAGAGGTCCCTCCTTAGAAACAGCAGAACAAAATACAAACTTGGCAAAGAGCCACAGTATACAAAATAACGTAAGAGGCAAAGAGCCGCATTCATTTTGGCCGGGAGCCGCATGCGGCTCTATAGCCGCATGTTCACCACCCCTGCCTTTGAGCATCAAGGCAGACAGGCCTGTACAGTGCCCAACCCCACATTCCTTTGACTCCCAGGATGAGCTGTGACAGTGCCAACACTCCTCACCTGCTGTAATGCTACCTCGCAATACCTACCCTGAGTGGAAAGTGCAAGGGTCGGCGATATGGCTGGAAGCCCACAGGGCCTCCCTGCTGGAGGATTGCCTGGTGGGCAGCGTGCAGACCTTCACCCACTGCCGGAAGTGCATTATTGTTGCGTGCGGGCTGGTTGTGGTGCGCCTGCTGGTTTGCGTTATTTTCATTGTCTTCTTGGTCTCCCAACAGATAGGAATGAAGATCCCTGTATTGAAGTAAAGAGCATTCCATCAGGGAAGATCCTGTCCAGAGCAGAACTGCAACAGCAGATTTGGGGATGATTTCGAATTGTTACTCGAGTGGAACTCGAACATAGTGCTACTCAATCCAGTCAAAACACTGGTGCTTGCCCTAAGTTACTGAAGTTACCTGCTAAAGATACTGCTACAAAGCCTACAGAAAGCTGTAGTGAGTTCAGTATAACTTATGTTTTCCTCAGTTATCTAAGAAATAATCGGTAACTCTAAGATGAACCAAGCTATTTTAACCCAAAACAAAAGGATTCCCCATCTTCCTCTTTCTTTTAAACCTCTTCCTTTGATATATAAAAAAGCCCACCTGGATCACTTGAGCTTCCCTCTCCAGGTGAATTGATATTGGTTTAATTAAAAAAAAAAAAAAAAAAGGAGCCTGGCTTTGGCATACAGAGACACTGCAGAAAGAAGCCACTGACTCCATGGCTTTCTCCTGACTGGCTCGGTTTATTAATCTTTTGCTTCTACCCTTCCTCAGACCCGTTCGCCTGGGGGTGGAAATACATGTGTGGAATGATTTCACAACGTGGCATTTATTTTACAGTAACTACAAAATTTTATATACAATAATCGCCAATGAAAACAAATCCTGAGACAATCACCAGATCTGGGAACCATCATGATGGTAAAGGGTAGAGAGGTGGAGCAAAACACACTTAGAAAAAATGGCCTTAATACTATTAGAAACTA
Source organism: Suncus etruscus (assembly GCF_024139225.1). NCBI lineage: Eukaryota > Metazoa > Chordata > Mammalia > Eulipotyphla > Soricidae > Suncus > Suncus etruscus. Next base: position 89,499,316 of record NC_064849.1, read on the forward strand.
TGGTACCTCAATTTTAAAAAGATAAAATCTGCTTTTTCTACTCTTGCAAAAAGATAAAAGAAAAAACACATAGACAATATAGTCCATGAAACAGTGGAGGGGAAAAAAACTCCTCCCAAAGTGGCCTCTCTACCTGCTACTGTACTTCGTCTATATCCTTCTATCTTGGGATCAGGAAATAAGGGAAATGGGAGAGTGGTGGGTATGACAGGGTGGTTAAGAAAGGGAGAAATGCACCCAGAAATACAAACACTGCACACATAGCAATAGGACATGTCCTTTCTTTCTTTGTTTTTTTTTTAAATTACTTAATTTTGGGTCACACCAGGCAGCACTCAGGGGTTACTCCTGGCTCTATGCTCAGAAATTACTCCTCGAAGGCTCGGGGGACCATATGGGATGCCAGGATTTGAACCACCGTCCTTCTGTGTCTAAGGCAAATGCCTTATCGCTGTGCTATCTCTCTGGCCCCATGTCCTTTCTTTAAAAAACTCTTTCTCTTTCCTCTCTCTCTCTCCCTTCCACCCCACTCATAATGCTCTACGAAAATGCCTTTACATATAGGTTTTTTTTTCTTTTTTGTTGGTTTTTGGGTCACACCCAGCAGCACTCAGGGATTACTCTTGCCTCTACGCGCAGTGGTCCTCAAACTTACATATTGTATTTGTATCTGTTTTGTTTCTTCATTGCAAAATAAGATATATGCAGTGTGCATAAGAATTCATTCATAAGTTTTGTTTTTACTATAGTTAGACCCTCCAATGGTCTGAGGGACGTGAACTTTAAAAAGTTTGAGGACCCCTGCAGTCTATGGTCAGCTCCTGGCAGGCTCAGGGAACCATATGGGATGCCGGGATGCGAACCACCATCCTTCTGCATACAAGGCAAATGGCCGACCTCCATGCTATCTCTCTGGCTACATATAGATACATTTTCACAACAAGGCTCAACTTTAAAATACAGCAGGTCCTCAAATAATGTGATCTTATTTGATCTTGTATTATATTTGCTGTTGCTCATTTGCTGTTGTATTGTAATATGGATAGATGAAAAACTTCTGGCCAATTACTTTGCTGCCAGGTAAAGTCTTCCCTCCCCCCAATCCTTCCTCCTTCTTCCTCTCCGCCCCCCACCCCCCAGCTCTTCAAATAGAGGCAGCACCTCTACTCACAGCAAGTACCCAGCCGTGACGGTCCAGGCGCGCACCAGCCCCTTCAGCCACTGGCGAGTGTGACCTTGTTCGAGCAGAGCTGGTAACACCACCTGCAGCAGGAGCAGCTCGAGCGACAGCTCACTTACGGGAGCATCACTGAGGGGACAGGGCCATGGCTTAGAGCAGGAATGCCTTCTTCCAGGATAACAGTCGCATGTGACCCAAGAGCCGAAAGAACTCTGTTCCTCTTTATTAACTCCCCTCCATGCTCAAGAGACCAGGGAGGCTTCCCCGTACTTGGCTTAAATTCCGCCAAAACTCCTCTCCACAGGGATCACCAATGACCACTTTGTGGTGAAACCATATGGATGGACACAGCTCTAATTCTCAGTTATGTCACCTGGCCAAGACCCAGCGATCCCCTTTGCCCACCACCCTATGAAACAATACCTTCTTCCCTCCTGCCAGCTACATGAGTTACTATGTTGTTCACATCAGCAATGCCCAACCTGACTTTGCACTCAGGGTAACACCTGGCAGTGTCCCACAGCCCAAATGGAATGATAAAGACCAAATTCAGGCTGATAGTGCAAGGCAAAAGTCCTACCTGCTGTACTATAACTCAAGCCACTCATCTCTCGATTTTGACAAAAATGGTCTTATTTTTGTTTATTTGTTTGTTTCGGGGCCACACTCGGTGACAATCAGGGTTTACTCCTGGCTACACACTCAGAAATTGCCCCTGGCTTGGGAGACCATTTGGGATACTGGGGGATCGAAACGAAGTCCGTCCTAGAGCTACGTACAAGGCAAATGCCCTACCACTGTGCCACCACTCTGGCCCCAGTCTTAATTATTAACATCCATCACAAAACCTTGGTTAAACTATTGGTTGTCTGTAAACAGGTCTCACCTAACAAAATGTAAAGTTAAAACCAAGAGACTAAGTTACCATTACAAACAGACCCAAGTATATAAAGAGTGATAATTATTACTCTGCTTCATAAAGGAAACTTTTACATTTAAAACCTCGCAGGGATTTTGAAGAAAAGCATAAGTTTGAGGACTCTAACAGAAAATTTAAACCAAATTGCCAGGAAAAGACACATAAGAGTTAGGAATTCGTGAGGGGACTCAATGGAGTCGAACACCACTTGACAGAATTTAACTGTCAGATGCTATCAAGTATCTTAAGAAATGCCTTCAGCATATATTCTGAATATCAGCTCCCTAAGAGAGCTCAGGTAACTGCTGGGTTTTAAAAACTTACCTATAGAGCATGACGTTGTATGGAAGGAAATTTGGTAGCAAGGTCTTGATTATACGGATAGGAAGCCAAAGCATCAGGAGGACAATTGAGCCAAAAACAATCTGCAGGAAGAGAAAGGACCTAAGACCATGGTGAGTCACTCCCACAGGAGACAGGAGAACTTGAATGAGGCATGAGCATCGCACTACCCAAGTCTGCATCTGTCCTGGACCCAGAGGACCTACACCTGGTACCTTATACGCAGGATATTCTACATCCTACACTCCAGAAAGAGATGGCCCCCTCACACATACAAATGATGAAACGGTGTGACTAAAAGCCAGAGGAGTCCAGCAGATAAGGTACACACAGCCAAACTGGGATGAGTTCCCAGCACCCCAAGTGGTCCACCCCAGCCCACCAGAAGTGATTCCTGAGAAAAGAACCAGGATTAAACCCTGAGCACAGCCAAGCGTGGCCCCAAATCTCTACCCCTCCCCCTAGAAATTGAATGCTTACCACTGACAAAATAAATCTCCGGAGATGCCTATAGATGGGCAAATGGATCATTTCTTGTACTGGATTAAAATCCGGGTCATTCAAATTCCTTAAGAACCATAAGACACCAGGTCGAAGTACCTGCAAACATATTTTGAAAACTATAAAGATGCACCATTACCTTCAAGTTCTCTATGATTTTTGTTTGTTTGGTTTTGGTTTTTCGGTCATACACAGTGATGCTCAGGAGTTACTCCTGGCTCTACACTCAGAAATTGCTCCTGACAGGCATGGGGGACCATATGGGATGCTGGGATTCGAACCACTGTCTGTCCTGGATCAGCAACATGCAAAGCAAATGCCCTACTGCTGTGCTATTTCTCTAGTCCTAAGTTCTCTATAATTTAAAACAAAAACAATAAGCCCCAAATTATATTGGTATTTTTTGAAATATGAAATATGTCCCAAGAAATCAATCTGGCTTTCCTGGGAAGGTAAGATGTTTCCCAAATCACAATATTTTAGTATTGAGAAATACTAAAGCAAAGTCAGGTTCATGTTAGGCAGGTGCCTGGGCTGAGCTCTCAGTACCACATGGCCTCCAAGAATTATTCTCTTTCTCTCTCTTTTTTTTTTTTTTGGTTTTTGGGTCACACCCGGCAGCGCTCAGGGGTTACTCCTGGCTCTATTGCTCAGAAATCGCTCCTGGCAGGCTCAAGGGACCATATGGGATGCCGAGATTCAAACCACTGACCTTCTGCATGCAAGGCAAACTCCCTACCTCCATGCTATCTCTCCGGCCTCTAAGAATTATTCTTAATAAAAGGTTATTTTATACTATACATTAGATATTCTACAATCCATAATATCAAAGTGACAATTGAACTCCTAAAGACAAAGATTCCGAGCCCGGAGATATAGCACAGCGGCGTTTGCCTTGCAAGCAGCCGATCCAGGACCTAAGGTGGTTGGTTGGAATCCCGGTGTCCCATATGATCCCCCTTGCCTGCCAGGAGCTATTTCTGAGCAGACAGCCAGGAGTAACCCCTGAGCATCGCCGGGTGCCCCCCCCCCAAAAAAAAAGGTTCCACAACAACAGATACCATTATGTTGATAAGACTATTCCATGTAAACATTTTAACACTTAACAATACAACGTTGAGGTCATATAGAATTTGTATTTGCAGGGTGGGGAACAGAAACCACACCAAAGATACTCATGGATCCCTTATTTTATTTTGTTTTGGGGTTTTTTTGGGGGGGTTACTCCTGGCTCTATGCTCAGGAATCACACCTGGCAGGCTCAGGAGACTTTATGAAATACCGGGGATTGAACCTCCCTGTTGTGCTATCAATCCATCCTTCACAAATCACTTCTGACATAAGACTAAGGGACTATTGTGGTGCTGGGGATCAATCCCAGGTTAGCGGCATATAAGGCAAAGGCCTTATCCACCATACAATCTCACCAACCCCAGTTACCAATTTTTTACAATACATTGTACTTGCTTATATTTTAATCACTTGTATTAAAGAAAGAAAATGGTTGTATTTGCAAATAAAGTATACTGGACTTCATCAAGGAGATCTTCATCAGGAGATCATTAAGGCTCCCAATTACTAAAATCTCTTAACAGCAAAGCAAATCGTTAAGCCTTTATGTGTTTTTACTCAATCCACTTTGCATTAACCCGTCTGATCCTTCCAGACTTTCCCATCTCCACCAGCATTCTAAATTGAGCAAACTGACTGACCTCGAATATGGTCCAAGAACAGCCAATAAAAAAAATGAAAGGGCTGGAGCAATAGCACAGCGGGTAGGGTGCTTGCCTTGCATGTGGCCAACCTGAGTTCAATCCCTGGCATTCCATATGGTCCCCCAAGCCTGCCAGAAGCACTCTCAGGTGTGGCCCAAAGGCCAAAAAAGAAAATAAAGGGGAGGGGGGAGAGAAGGAATGAAGTAAGAAAGGAACTTGGGAGGCCATCACAATCTCAGACCTGACAATGGGAGGACATTCTTTCATAGCTGCCCTGGAACGTACCTCTCTTAACAAGAGGATGAAGGAAGCGAAGTAGAACACATACACCATGCCCACCAGCCAATGCAGGAACATGGTCGTACCCGGCGCTGACTGAAAGCTCAGCTCTCGATCCTTCAGGGTCGCATCAAACATTTCCTGAATCCAGACAGGACAGGTCACAGAGATATGTGGCCCTTTTACTAATCAGGTTATTGTCTCCATCTACTAGAAAGTGAACCAACCACCAGGCTAGGTCATTTATAGTACTCTGAGCTACGATTCTCTCAACGCCATTCTATAGTCACAGGAACAGAAATAATCTAAGGCAGGATATTATTTTTAAAGCATAGCACTAAACCAACAAGAAAGGAACAAGTTCATGAATTCTATTATATTATAAAAGAAATTATTTTTGTTAATGCAATATCTCCTTGGCTAAAATTCTATGTTCACAAAAAATAAAAAAAATTCTATGTTCAGTCAAATTTTAAGATGAGAGAAAACACTATTTCAGAAGCAAAGGTATTTTTTTATATAAAATACATTTTGAAAAGCCAAAACTGCTCATAACTAACAGCCATTAAATGACAGCCCAGAGCATCTTATTTGAAACAAACTGCTACAGTTGAATCTAGTACTACAAAGTGTGTTATAGAATTGCTTTTAATGTATATAGTGCATTACCATAAAATTTAGAAGAGTAAATAAAGAATACCTATTGGATATTAAGACAATCAGTCAGAATTCTCAGACACCAAATATTTGCACAAACTGGGGCTGGAGCGACAGTACAGCAAATAGGGTGCTTGCACATAGCCTACCCAGGTTCAATTCCCTGGTATCCCATAGGGTCCCTCAAGCACCGTCAGAAGTAACCCCTGAGTGCCACTAGGTGTGGCCTCTAAAATAAAATGGAGTAAAAGCAGAGAACTGTACAAGGACCCCCCCCAATCAGGTTTTCAAAAATTAGTAATGTTTTCTCCATCATGTTATATACTGTATTCTCAGAAATAAGAAACAACTACTAAATATTGCCCGTTTTAGAATACTCTACTCTGAGAAACTGCTTCTCTGAAACCTTTTCTGAAGATTTTGGCATATATGATCAGAAACATCCAACTCACCAAGGAACAGATGTCCAGCCACCAGCCACAGATGAGAGGGAAGACCCCAATCTCCACCACCACTAGCAACGAGACCTGCAAGTGAGAATTAATGGCACCAGTGCCACCCAATGGGGAGAGATCTTTTTCAAGGTTTTAGTGCTGGATCAAGCCCAAGGCCTTCCACATACCAGGCCAGACAAGCAATTCATTCTGAGCTCCAGCCTGTCCTCGAGTCCAGTTTTCACCAATAAACCCAAATTACCTTGACAACAATATAGCAGACTCCAAGCAATCGGCGAGACCGATGAAATTTAACAAGAGTCGCCAAACCCTAAGAGTATCACATAGTCAAGGAAAGCAGAGCATGGAAAGGCACATGGAAACAGGTAAACTGTTTAGGTGACTCTTACTTGTTACTTGACAATCGTTCATAGCTTGTCTTCCCCCACCTTGTATAAATAGCTTTAACATTTGACAAAGGCGAGAGAAATAATCATGTCATTATCAGAAGAGCTTTTCCTGGATCAAAGTTTTGTTTTGAACTCAAGCTAGTTCGTCAAAGGATACATGACAAATGATCAATGTTATTGCTAAAAGTATGTACCCAACTATGGTGGTGATTAAGCCTTCAAAGTGAGATGCTTGGACCTAGAAAGAAGAAAAAAATAATGAATTCCAGGACGTGGCCTCAAACCCAGGTCAAGAGCCCACTCAATTCTCCAAGGAGACTACAAGTGCAGGGCGGAGGCAAATTTCCCACTTGTATTTCTGCAACTGGCCTCCTCTTTAGTGGCAGCTACATACTGCAAGAGGAGACAAGGAAGTAGCTGTCACTTCCCCCAACAGGAGGAGGCAAGAGGAGGTTTTGAAACCCTACAGGCATCCAGGACCCAGTGGTCAGTCCTCCGACCCCTGCCCTCTGTCCAAACCTCTGCAGTGGGCCAGCTGTGGGCTAGGACTGAGAGCAGCAGCACAGACAGCACAGCCCTGAACTGCAGCCTTGAGCCCCACAATCCCTGCTTGCTGTCACATTGACTGCTCGGCTGCACCTTGCTTTGAGCACCTGACAGTCTCAGTCTGAGCAAAGGAAGGGCTGGAGCGAGCAACCCTGTCCTTCTTTTTGGTTTCTGAGTTTTAGACAGCAAGACGTGATCGATCATCTGGGAAGTCAAAATTATCCAAGTATTACTTTCAACTTTTCAAGTTCTTGCATTTGACGAGCTGTCACAAATGTTGGAGGACATCTCTGAACACTTCAAACTGGGACCTCCCCCCAGGAAACACAGACATACTAAATAGAATATTTCAGTTATTCCTTAGAACACTAAGTATTTAAAAAAAAAAAAAAAAAACCCACTAAGTATTTCTGGGACCAGAAAGCTAGGACGGCAGAGAAGGCAAAGCATTTGCCTTGTATGTGATGAACCCAGGTTCAATCCCTGGCATTCTATATGGACCCTGATCACCGCCAGGCGTGACTCCAAGTATAGAGCCAGAAGTGAGTCCTGAGTAACACTGGGTATGGTCCACAAATAAACAATAAAAATCTAAATTTCTTTTTTTTTTTTTTTTTTTTTTTTTTTTTTTTTTGTGGTTTTTGGGTCACACCCGGCAGTGCTCAGGGGTTATTCCTGGCTCCATGCTCAGAAATTGCTCCTGGCAGGCACGGGGGACCATATGGGACGCCGGGATTCGAACCGATGACCTTCTGCATGAAAGGCAAACGCCTTACCTCCATGCTATCTCTCCGGCCCCGAAAAATCTAAATTTCTGTCCCCACAGCAGTCACCTGCCAAAAATTAATCTACCCCTTAAAAAAAAAAAAAAAAAAAAAAAAAGATATGGGCCCGGAGCAATAGCATGCAGCCGAACAGGACAGACTCGGGTTTAATTTCCAGCATCCCGTATGGTCCCCCGAGTCTGCCAGGAGAGATTTCTGAGTGCAGAGCCAGGAGTAACCCCTGAGCATCACCGAGTGTGACCCAAAAACAAAAAACAAACCAAAAAAAAAAAAAGGATAAAATGTCTAAAATAAAACAAATTTGAGGCCAAAGTGATAGTACAGTAGTAGGGCACTTGACTTGCAATCCTGACCCAGGTTTGATCCTTGGAATCCCAGATAGTCCCCAAACCCAGCAAGAGTGATTGCTGAGCTTAGAGCCAGGAGTAACCTCTGAACACCGGTGTGTAGCCCAAACCCCCCCAAAAAAATTCATTTTAGAAAATACTTCAGCCCATCATTCCAAAACAAACTAACCCTTTAAAAATAGCATGCTGTTCCTTTTCTATATAGTTATGGGATACCTGGGGGAAAGGGAGAGAGGGAGCAAATAAGTTCATGGAACAGGTTAGATATGAATCTGTAAGAAATGAAGAAAATGCATCAAAGGACTTCTTAGGACACAGACCTCTTAACTGGCAACAAGACTTACTGTCTTGAGCCACTGCTTTTATAGCATGAGACTAAGTTGGATAAATTAACTATTCCCATGCCTGAGACTGAGAAATGAAGCACTTTTCACATTACTACTTACTCAACAAAAATCAAGCTTGGAGGTAATTAATGTAAGCAAGTTTGAAAAGGATATACTCACATGTTCTTCAAATCCCAAACCAACAAGGGAGAAATGACCAATGTGGTATGGGCAAAATGCTAAAAAGGAGGGAAAAAAACTCAATGAAAACTTCATTGATTTCAATGAAATGAAATAAAATCAAAGCAATGAACACTCCTAATACCAACCCCCATTAAAAGGAACTTGGACTTCTTTAGTGGAACGAACAATTCCTGGCCTCAGATCTAAAACATACTGTTTCTATGTGTAACACTGATTACAGATCATGTTATGAGAGATCAGTGTCTCCATGACAAACTTGCGGCCAGTGAACACAAGCACTGTTGTGAAAAGGGTTTCATGGGTGAGAGGATGACAGACACATCAGAAAGAATAATAATCAAACCTGGTGGTAACATTCCAAACACAGAAAGCCCAGGCACTCTTACTAAGAAGCAGAAGGTCGAAATCAAAAGCACCCAACTTCTCTCTGTGAAAACTGATAAAGGGAAAATACTGCATATCTACCTATTCTTCTATTACTAAATGAATTGAAGTGCAGTCAATAGCTCACTCTAATAAGAATACATTCTCTGGGACAAGGCAGATTGCTCTAAGGGAGTCCTGGAGTTTGATCCCTACCACTGCATGGTGTGTCTTCCCCCACACACACACTCCCAGATTACATTCTGAGGGTCAGGGGGAAAATGAACCCTAATAGTACAAGCTTTGAAATGTTAACACCTGAACTGCTAGGAGAAGAGAAAAACTAAACATATACAATGTTTTCATCGAACATGATATTAGTATTCAAAGTATCAACACTGAAAGATCTGGGGCTGGAGCCATAGCACAGCAGTAGGGTATTTGCCTTACATGTGGCTGACCCAGGACAGACCTCAGTTTGATCCCCAGCATCTCATATGGTCCCCCAAGCCAGGAGCAATTTCTGAGTGCATAGCCAGGAATAACCCCTGAGTGTCACCGGGTGTGGCCCAAAAACAACAACAACCAAAAAAAAAAAAACACTGAAAGAACCTAGTCTAATCAATCAGACCTTGAAATCCAACCTCCAGTTTTAAAGAGGGGGGCAAAAAAGCAAAAAGCAGCAGCCATTCCTCGGGGCCCATACAGCCCTGCAGGCTCACCTAGACCCCTCAATAAAGCTTGGAGCAGAGGAAGGAACAAGACTATTCTAGGGATGAAGGAACTTCAGACTGAATAAAGCATCATGTGTGTAACTATGGGATTTCATTCAGGCAGAACATTAAATGATTCTGACTTGCAAACACAGGAATTCATTAACATAACGAACTATTAGAAATGTTACATTTTGGACATGTGGTAAAAAGTGTGGTAACATTTTTCATAATAAAAATTTTGGGGGTCAGAGAGGTAGCTGGAAGAGTTGAAGCACCTGTGTTGCATATTAGAGTTTGCAACTGAACCCAGGCACCCACCCCTTGGTGCCCTGAGCACTATTCAAGGATTACTGAGAGCACGAGACTAAAGTCCTCCAGAAGACAGACACCAAAACAAGACAAACAGATCATTTCATAGCCCTTCTTCAAGACTTTCATGCAATGTTAATCAAAATGACATTTTTCCCTTAATAATAATAAAGGAATTATCTTTTCCTTAGGACAAAACTGAACAATGCATCTAATTAGAAAAGGAGAGGGGCTTAATCATTGAGACAGCAGCGTGAATCTGAATCATTTTGGCAAGTATTTCAGAGACAGACAACCCTAATATATTTCAAAGTACTTAAGCTATACATATGGACTTTTTAATTAATCTACAGATGAATCATAAAATATAAGCAATTTGTAATGGGTAAGAAAAAAGGTATGTGGTATGTTTTCTATTTAGTTCTCATACTCAATTAATGGAAATCCCTGGGCAAGGCAGCTTTCAGGTTTCAACTTAACAAATGTAAATGTTAACCTGAAACAGCAATTGGAACATCAATTTTATCCCACTACACAGTTAGTTTTAGATGTTTCTTTTTTTTTTTTTTTTTTTTTGGTTTTTGGGCCACACCGATGACGCTCAGGGGTTACTCCTGGCTATGCGTTCAGAAGTCGCTCCTGGCTTGGGGGACCATATGGGACGCCGGGGGATCGAACCTCGGTCCGTCTCCTAGGCTAGCACAGGTAAGGCAGGCACCTTACCTCCAGCGCCACCGCCCGGCCCCCACAGTTAGTTTTAGAAGTCACTGTGAAATTAGTGAGTTTCTCAGGATTAATCATCCATTTCTCTCCTCTGCACACACAACCACAAAGCCCACAGTATAGAGGTAGCAATGCCAGACTGGCTCACTGGAAAGGAGAAGCATATGTGCCCAAGGACAAAACTTGTTCACAGGTTTCTAAAGACTCCAGACAGTATAAGGACATTGACTGAGACAAAATGTTTTGGCAAAGTATAATCTTGGAAAGCTGAGTTAGAAAAAATTACATAGATAAAATTTTGTTTATATAAATCCATTATTTCTATAATGCATGCTTTAATGGTGACTTTCTTTCCAAACATTCACCTGCAGCATTAAACAAGCCTTTGCAAAGAGTGAATTCTTTTTTTTTTTTTTTTTTTTTTTGGTTTTTACCCGGCGATGCTCAGGGGTTACTCCTGGCTGTCTGCTCAGAAATAGCTCCTGGCAGGCACGGGGGACCATATGGGACACCGGAATTCGAACCAACCACCTTTGGTCCTGGATCGGCTGCTTGCAAGGCAAACGCCGCTGTGCTATCTCTCTGGACCCTGCAAAGAGTGAATTCTTACAGATCAATGGTTATCAACCATTCACATCTGCAGACTAGTGAGACTAAAAGAAATATGTGTGGGCTACTAAGGTAAAACTAAAGAGGATCACTTCTATTATCATAAGAATAGCAACAGGTGAGTACTTATTACAGTACCACTATGCAATCCAGAATACCACATATTAGATAACAATAACCTTTTTTGAGGATAGGCAGGAAATTTCTGAAAACTAGCTATTGAACACCACTCTGTTTATTTTTGTCTCAATAAAAATTGGCTCAAGATCAAAAAAACTCCACAATCTATACATAGGTTATATTACATAAATGATAGATGAATAAAAATGTGCAGGTATCTTCATTCAAGGGAAGAGCCACAAAAACAAGCTTCTTATTAGTCACCAATATCTTATATAGCTACTAAAAGTTGGTGGACAGGTTTCAAGGTATTGTCTTTCAACAAGATAACTAAAACTTCTTCTCAGTCTTCTATAGATTATGTTTGTTCAGAAGCTGTTCGTTCCATCCCCATCTCCAGATTCAACATGGCCTGCCATGAAAGGATGCTGCTTTCTGGGTCACAATGGCACATACATGCCCAAATACAGCAATCACTTGGGATTCAGTGGAAGCAACCGGAACGCTTTACTCCCCCTCAGAACAGAGGCAAGCCATACCCGTGAAGCCTTGAGACTATCACTCAAGAGAACTCTAGTCTTATGTCTCAAACACCATCATAGCACAGCCACACAATCACCAACTCACAGACTGCACATCCTCTCTCTGAGACACTGGAAGATGGAATTCTCGGGGTGGAGTTCCTTGGCTCAACTTCTCCCAGATTCCATAGCCCATGTCAACTGGATCTTCTCTGGTCCACCCTCCTCTCTGATGACTCCCAGGGCAGAGATGGTCTGTGTGATATCCACACACAGTGTCCTCCCAGCTACTATTTAGCTGAGTGACTGATGTGACTGCATTTATTGAATCTTGTTTTAAAGAATTAGGTTCTGGGGGACTTGATTTCTTTCCCAAGCCCATACCCACCTCCCACCCATCTGCAGTTAAAGCTGGTATGCCAGGATCTCACCTTTATTACAGTCATGGTGAGGACTTGTTGGACAGACAGAAATAAGTTCTTCTGCCCCAAGGAACAAGACAGCACAAAATTCACTCCTGAGCTGGTATATTTTCTATTCTCAAGCCTGTGAGAAATCACCTTCAACAAAGAGAGACAGAAATGCCCAGCAAAAGCAGTGAAGGCAGTTTATCTATCGATGTTGTATAAGAAAGCTTCTGTGTGTGTGAGGCCTGTGGGATGCTAATGGAAAGCTATCTCATATATTCCTACACAAGAACAAAATGCTAACCCTGTAACAAGGTCCCTAGTAACTAACTACAAGCACAGTACCATAAATAAAAGTGTAAATATCACTTACCAAAAACCAGAATGAACAATGTATTCAAGGACACCACCCAGAAGACATGTTCCTACAGGAAAAGAACAGCAACGGAACAATGAATTCCTAACTGATAGTGTGTTTGGACCAGTCTACTACTTGTCTAGATGACTGAAATTTTATCCCTACAACTTCACTATCTCATTCTAGTTTTAGCTTTCCGCATTTTTCCAAAGACAGCTCACGAAACGAAATCTAATAAAGTGTGTGGGTTGAAAGGCTATCAATGCCAGGGACACAGAGATGTCACTGTAGGCAAGGAGCCTGCCCTGCATACTGCTGTCCCCAGCACAACAGAGGGTGCCCCAATCTTTTTGTTTTTGTTTTTGGGTCACACCCGGCAGGCTGCATTCAGGGAGTCCTCCTGGCTCTACGCTCAGAAATCACTCCTGGCAGGCTCAGGGAACCATATGGAAGGCCGGGATTGGAACTGTTGTACTTCTGTATACAAGGCAAATGCCTTGCCTCCATGCTATCCCTCAAGCCCCAAGGCTGCCCCAATCCTTACAGGAGTGACCCCTGTGTGCATAGCCATGATCACCACCAGGTATGGCCCAACCAAAGTTTTTTTTTATAGAGTAAAAAAATAATCAATACCTCTTTTCAAAAAATTTTCATAAACAAACCTACCACAAACTCATCTATACAAACTTTCACAAATAAGTGACTGATGCCATTTAAATCAAATGACACATTTTTTTTTTTTTTTGGTTTTTCGGTCACACCCGTTTGATGCTCAGGGGTTACTCCTGGCTAAGTGCTCAGAAATTGCCCCTGGCTTGGGGGGACCATATGGGACGCTGGGGGATCAATCCACCATCCTTCCTGGCTAGCACTTGCAAGGCAGACATCTTACCTCTAGCGCCACCTCACCGGCCCCGACACTTACATTTTAAAATTCCAAATAAACATTTGAAACCAATGAGCCATGAACACACTTGAGTAAAACTGACCATCATTGTTTCGAGGCATTTCGTCCTATGATTTCTTTTTTTTTTTTTTTTTTTTTTTTTTTTTTTGGTTTTTGGGCCACACCCAGTAACACTCAGGGGTTACTCCTGGCTATGTGCTCAGAAGTTGCTCCTGGCTCGGGGGACCATATGGGACACCGGGGGATCGAACCGCGGTCCGTCCAAGGCTAGCGCAGGCAAGGCAGGCATCTTACCTTTAGCGCCACCGCCCGGCCCCTCGTCCTATGATTTCTGCAAGGTCACTTGATTTTGTTTGGTTCCTTTTCTTTTTTTTTTTTTTTTTTTTTTGCAGATAATATGAAAATTATAAAAATTTACATCTGGGTTTCTGGAGCAATAAAATAGTGTATAAGGCACTTGCCTCGCATGACATCAACTGAGTTCAATCCTCAGCATTCCAATACCAATCTGCCTTTTATAATTATCAATGACAAAACAGAGTTATCCCTGGCTCCTGAACTTCACAGACTAGTCATTTAAGCTCCAGGTATTTCCATTACATGCATAAAGACATTGATCATAAAAGTACAGCTTAAAACATGTATGGAAACTCAACACACTTATGTATGGAAACTCAACACACACTTTGTTTGGTTCCTTTTCTAAAGGTGCCCCCGAGTATTCATTCTCTTACTTGGCCATTGACCCAGTTCTGCCATTGCATCACCTCTGAGAGCCTCACCTCCAAGAAAACTGCTCCTAACTATTCCTGAAGCTTTGTTACACAGCAATAAGTTATGCTCCATTCTAGGTCCCACAACTACCTGGCATTTGTCTAATAGTCCTATCCAGGAGGCCAATATGGTAAATAATATTTTCTTGCCCGAAGAAATATGGTAAATAAGATTTTCTTGCCCGAAGAACATTCTGATCCAGGTCTCCTAATCTGCCACAAATCTAAGCATTAAGAAGGATAATTAGTTCGTCTAGAGATGACTATCACCTTCTTTGTCAACATCTAAATTTTTTCAGCTTCTGCCTACCAAACTGACTGCCAAACTATCTACTTCTATCTGCTTCTACCAAACAGTCCTTACCCCTGTCTCTTTTGCGCCCCAAACCTCTACACTGTCTACTTGTGGTACTGGTCCATGACTGGTCCAGGTGTCCTCCACACATTATATGCCTCTGGACACAGTTACCTCTCCAGTTTCTAGTCATGCGTCTACCTGTCTCAACTATACTATCAAGTGCTTTTTAGTACAGGACACTATTATGTTCATCTCCGCATCTCCCAAAAATGATCACACAGGTGACATGAGAGCAAATTTTTTCCACTGAGGAATGAATCACCCTATATATGAGTTCCAAGAAAATGATTTGAGTCAACCCCAAAGCTTCTGTCATTCATTTGAAGACTGAGGAGGAGAGAGAAGTAAGTGCTCAGATCTCTAATACCTGTGATTCTCAGAGTGATCTAGCCTAGAACAGGAGCTCATGACTCTCTCATTCTCACGAACATGAATTACTACCACACGTTCCTCAAAATCCTAATACTGGGGCCGGGCGGTGGCGCTAAAGGTAAGGTGCCTGCCTTGCCTGCGCTAGCTTGGACGGACCGCGGTTCGATCCCCCGGTGTCCCATATGGTCCCCCAAGCCAGGAGCAACTTCTGAGCACATAGCCAGGAGTAACCCCTGAGTGTTACTGGGTGTGGCCCAAAAACCAAAAAAAAAAGGAAAAAAAAAATCCTAATACTGCTGATTTCTGTTTCCTCAACTGGTTCCCAGATGGTGTCCATCTAAGAAGGACTAAGGACTAAAGGTTAAGGACCCCAAAGAAATGGACAGAAAAGATCTGAGCTTCTGGATCAAATGCCCTGGTATTAACTGCCCTTTTCCTTATCAACAGCATGTCAACAAGGTTCTTGCTTCCGTCAGCAAGGCTCTCCTATCTCCTATCTGTAGCTAAAGTCATCTGAATACCAAAACTGGCTAAAATGCTCAACTAGCAAATGATTTTCCTGATAAAGCCCAAAAGGGCCTTTCTCCTTTCAGAGCAAGTTCCTCCCCTAAGCTTTAGACTCATCAAGTAAAGGAACAAGAAGCTCAGCACAATGGAGGCCTATAAGGAACTAAGCTGACAGAGCGTCAAAAGCTGCTCTGTCCTCCAGGTCCATGCATAGCCACTGCAAGGCTGGGAATTTCTCCTAAGCAACACTTGACTTCATGTCTCATTTCTGGAAAGAAAAAAATTAAGATTTCCTGTTTGAATACTTATAATACACAAAAGAAATTCTTAACAAACAGTAAAAAAAAAATCAATGGGCATTTGAAATTTCAGTAACAGTCAGCCTATACTGTAAATCTGAAATTCCTAAATCAGGTACAGGGGATAACTTAAAGGAATAGAGCACAAACATTGCCTATGGGAAGTCTAGGTTTAATTCTCAGCACCAAAGTCCCAAGTACCTTTGCAAACAACTCTCAAGTACTACCGAGTATGGCCCCAAAACAAAAACAAAAACAAAACAAAAAAAATTACTTAAATTACTAAAATAAACAAATCACAATTCTAGTATTGGAAAAAACAGCTTGCATGCCTTTTATGTGGCAGACAAAGTTTGATACCTGGTATCTCTTTTTTTTTTTTTTTGGTTTTTTGGGCCACACCCTGTGACGCTCAGGGGTTACTCCTGGCTATGTGCTCAGAAGTCGCTCCTGGCTTCTTGGGGGACCATATGGGACGCCGGGGGATCGAACCGCGGTCCGTCCTAGGCTAGCGCAGGCAAGGCAGGCACCTTACCTCCAGCGCCACCGCCCGGCCCCATATACTTTGTTCTTGCTGCTGGTATCTCATACGGTCTTTCGAACCCTGCCAGGAGTGACCCTGAGGTTAGAGAGTCCTGAGAATCAAGAGTCCTGAGAATCACTGACTATGACCCCAAAATCACTCCCACAAGTACATACACACACTTTTACTTACCAGAAACACTAGAGATCCATCAAGTCCTAGCATCTAAAATAAATAATAAAATATATTAGCTCAAGACAAAATTGGAAGAAACTACTGATTGCAAAGGATCATTTTTCCTTTCAATATCTTAAATATCCTTATTTGGGTCTTCTCTTATTCTAAACCATATAGTTATACACAAAAACTTCCATCTTGGATTTAATTCCTTTTGTTTGTTTGGTTTGGTTTTTGAGCCACACCCAGTAGTGCTCAGGGGTGATAACAGGTTCTGCACTCAGAAATTGCCCCCAGGGGCCAGAGCGGTGGCACTAGAGGTAAGGCATCTGCCTTACAAGCCCTAGCCTAGGATGGACCACAGTTTGATCCCCAGGCGATTCCATAGTCCCCCAAGCCAGGAGTGATTTCTAAGCACATAGTCAGGAGTAACCAGGAGTGTCAACAGGTGTGGCCCCAAAACAAAAACAAAAACAAACTGAAATCGCCCCAGGCAGACTCAGAGAACCATCTGGTATGCTGAGGATCGAACCCAAGTCCATCCCAGTCAGTGAATACAAGACAAACACCCTACCACTGTGCTATCACCCAGGGCCCAGATTTAATTCTTATATTAAAGTATAAAGTCAGTTAAGACTTCGTGCTAGAACTGCATTACAATAATAGTAATAGTATTACTATATACTATAGTATATAGCAGATATACTATAGTATATAGTAATAGTATGTAGCAGTAATAGAATAGTATTACAATAATACTTAAAATTTCAAAGTCCATAATTACAAGCTGAACACTCCCAAGAGTAAGATTTGTACTGAAAGCTATAAGACAGACTGCATCAACAATAAATCTGTCATGTTTTCACCAAGAACAATAAATACAATAGGGCATTTACTTTCTCTACAAGTTAAAATTTCTGGTAATTATTTTCAAATGTAAGTACAAAGTGAGTATATACATCTAAATAATGCATTGACTTTAGAGGCCTGGAACACTAATACAAAACTTGCTTTGCACATGACTGACCTAGATTCAAACCCTAGCACCCCATACGGTCCCCCAAGTCTGTCATGAGTGATCTCTGAGCACAGGGCCAAGAGTTAAGTCCTGAGTATCACTGGGTGTGACCCAAAACCAAAATAAAATATATCTTAGGTGCTAAAAAAGATAATACAACAAGGAGTGTACTTGCCTTGCATGCAGCCGCCCAGATTTGATTCCCAGAATCCCACATAGGCCTTAAAAACCACCAAACAGAGCTAGAATTCCTGAACACCACTGAGTGTTGCCCTCAAATTTTTTTCACAAAATTAAACTCAATATGTTAGTACTAAATTGCAGGGCACTTGATAGAAAGAAATCTTACTCTTTCCCACGTGAGTTCTTCGGCAGCTCGATCCCACTCTAAAGCATTCCAATTCATATCATCTGGAAATAGAATTAGTTTAAGTATCATTAATGGAACCTGAACTATAAATAAGTACTCTTTCAATCTGATATTTATTTTTAAGCCACTGTTGAGAAGCTAAAACAAATTTGAATTTTTTCCATAAGTATTTACTTGTTAAGCGATAAATATGGATACATATAAATAACTACAACAACAGGAAAAAATATAGATGGTATTTCTAGAGTGGTATGGTAGAAAGTAATAGAGTATTAAATGAAAAAAAATTTCAGAGAAGCTCTTTTTGTTTTGTTTTGGTTTTTGGTTTGTTTTTTGTTTGTTTGTTTGTTTGTTTGTTTTTGTTTTTTGGCTCACACCTGGCAGTGGTTACTCCTGGCTCTAAGCTCAGAAATCACTCCTGGCAGGCTTGGGGGACCATATGGGATGCCGGGATTCAAACCATCGTCCCTTTGCATGCAAGGCAAATGCCCTACCTCTGTGCTATCTCTCCAGTCAAGAGAAACTCTCTTAACTTTAGAATGAAAATGGCAGGGCCTGGAGAGATTACACAGCAGCGGTCCAAGCCGATCCAGGACTAAAGGTGATTGGTTCGAATCCCAGTGTCCCACATGGTACCTCGTGCCTGCCAGGAGCTATTTCTGAGCAGACAGCCAGGAGTAACCCCTGAGCACCGCTGGGTGTGACCCAAAAACCAAAAAAAAAAAAAAAAAAAGAATGAAAATGGCAGAGTTGAGAAAAGGAAGTCAGAAACAGGAATACACTGGGTGGGAAAGAAAATACTAGAAGAAAGGACAGCTGGGAAGGTTAGGCAAGAGTTTTCCTTTGTTCTCTGTTGAAAAGAAAGCCCACTGAGCCTTCCAAGGCTCAAGAGCGTGACACATGCTCAAAGAAGCAAGGATGGAGTGGGGCCAGGATGGAAATGAGACCTCGGGAGAAGGATGGGGAAAGAGGGAGTTGGGGGGCAGCCACATTCCCATAGCCTTGGTCTCCCTGAAGATGCCCCTACGCCCCAGGTCACAACTTGCTTCCTCTCATCCTGCAGGTCTAGGCTCCAACATCACTTACTCCAAGCCACCCACAGGGAATCTGACTGAAAGCTGGTTTCTCCCCAGGGCATGCTCAGAGCAACCTACACAACATTGACCACAAAATGCCAGGATGCATTTGTTTACTTGAGTGCTCTGACCTCTGAACTAGCCCTAGATGCTGGGACCTGGTGTTTTGAGGGTCTGAAACACAGAAGATGTCTGAAACACCTAGATGTCAACAGCATAAACTGCTGACTCAGAAACGGTGCAATCTGGGGCAAGAGGAAAGAGACAGTGGCAATGACCCACTTGACAGATGACTGTGGTCCAGTCTTAGAGCTTCTTTTTCCATTCTGGCATGGAAACACTACACAATTGAGAAACAACTTCTCTCAGTGGCATCCAGCTTTTAAAGAATTCGTACAGGGTACAATTCAAGACTGTCTCTTTGAAATTTTATGTTGCTCTGATAACTATTAGAATCTAAGATTTAGAATTGACTGTAACCTAATTGTTGATATTAGAATATGGTGAGCCTTTACTTAGTAATATTAGAAATAACACTGGTGGGGCCGGAGAGATAGCATAGAGGTAAGGCGTTTGCCTTGCATGCAGAAGAACGGTGGTTCGAATCCCGATTTCCCATATTGTCCCCCAAGCCTGCCAGCGAGCGATTTCTGAGCATAGACCAAAAAGTAACCCCTGAGCGCTGCTGGGTGTGACCCAAAAACCCAAAAATAAAGGGAAAAAAAAAAGGAAATAACACTGCATTAGATTTTGTACTCTGCTTGAGTTAGTTAACTACTGTAAACCTGACTTTGTTGAGAGCCTAAGTGCAGCCATGACAGGCTGTAGTGCCAGTTCCTGGCACTAGCTCCTAGGGATAAATGCCAGGAAATACAGCCATATATAGCTAAACAGCAGCTGAGAGATGGCCAGATGACACAACACCCTGGGTCTGGGTGCTGTAGCCTTCCCAGATCTGTCTGATGTTACATTTGAACTACAACCATTCCTATCCAAACTTGTACTAAGGACCAATAATTTTAAAGATCAACTACCCAGAGATGAGACTCCCCTGGACTGAGCCTTGGTACCATTTAAATTTGCCATTTGAGCCATTCTTGGAGTCCTCATTTCTTAGATGTTGGACTCCAGCATGCTGGAATAAACTCCCTTGCATTTACATTACTGCCTGTCTCCCTGGTGGTCTTTTGGGTGGCAGATCCTGAGTTTTATACTCTCTAATAACAACATGAAAAAGGAATATGGTCAATCTTGTCAAATTCCTTATTAATAAAACTAGAGTCTATACCAACTGATAAATAATTCCTGCCTCACTCAAGCCCGCTGTAGGGGGCAGAGAGAGAATACAGGGGGTAAGGCACCAATTCAAATCCTAGCACTGCATTTTGGCTTTGCTTTAGCCAGGAGGAATTCCACCAAAAACACACAAGAAGCCCCATCCATGTCCTGTAGGGTTTCTTCAACACGAAGTGGAGTATGGACTGGGGTGGAGCTCACTGGTAAAACATGCATCACCTTGATACCAAACATCAACCAATACACCAAACATAGCCTGCTACTCCACAGGAAAAAAATATTAACATGGCAGCATAATAGAAAAAAATAGTGTGCCAAAGTCAAGCTGACAAGTTAAAATGATGATGTAAGGCCCAATAAACATCTTCCCTTGGGGTCCAGAGTAGGAGTACAGTGGGGAGGACAATGGCCAACCCAAATTCGAACCCTAGCATCCCATGGGTACATGAGCCTGCCAGGAGTAATCCTGAGGCAAGAGCAAGGAGTAAAGCCTGAGTGCCGCTGTGTAACCCAAAATTCAAAAACAAGCAAAAAACCCATGTTTTTCCCATTGGAAATGGACTTAAAGTAACTAATCTCTCTGCCCTTTCTGTTGCTGCTGCTGCTGCATTTGGGGGCCACTCTCGGCAGCATTCAAGAGCTTCTGCCTGGCTCTCTGCTCTTAAACCAAGACAGGACCAGCACAGCCCCAGTCAGGTAAGTGCCTCACATCCACCATCTCTCCAGACCAGATTTAGTTCAAGTAGGGCCCCTCCCATGCTGCTCATGCACTCTCCCACCTAAGACCTCTGAGGGGGAAA
Source organism: Suncus etruscus (assembly GCF_024139225.1). Classification (NCBI taxonomy): domain Eukaryota; kingdom Metazoa; phylum Chordata; class Mammalia; order Eulipotyphla; family Soricidae; genus Suncus; species Suncus etruscus. The sequence continues at coordinate 89,520,563 of NC_064849.1, forward strand.
GGGGTATCCTGAAAGAAGGGCGGGAGATGAAAGCCACTGGTTACCCTGGGCCCCATTGTTGGCGTCGGCCACATCATCCCCACCAGCGTCATCCTCTTCCTCGTTCTCCTCCTCTTCTTCGTCTGCCTGGTCATCCTGAGCATCAGGGTTCTCCCCAACCACTGCGTTCTCAGCGGCAGGGTTGCCAGGCTGGTCAGGAGCCACGTTCTCGGCACCATTTCCTCCTGCTGGAGCCTATAGTGACAAAAAAAAAAAAAAGACACTAGGTTCATCTCAGCTTCAGCTCCATTTCCAAACATACTCCCCCCTTCTTACAATAAAGTAGAAAATGGCCGGGGTGGTAGTACAGAGATAGGAAGTTTGCTTTGCACGCTGCCAACCAGGGATGAACCTGGGTTAGATTCCTGGCATTCTGTAGGTCCCCGAGCCTGCCAGACACAGCTTTGTTACTATTCCAAAATATACCCCTTCCAAGCCAAAGAGATAGCACAGCGGTAGGGCATTGCCTTGCACGCGGCCAACACAGGATGGACAGTGGTTCGAATCCCAGCATCCCATATGGTCCTCCGAGCCTGCCAGGAGCAACTTCTGAGCACAGAGCCAGGAGTAAACCCTAAGTGTCACTGGGTGTGACACCCCCCCAAAATATATTCCTTCCAAGAATCTTTTTTAAATGTGTCGGTGTTAGATCAATTTGTTATCAAATAACAGCAGCTCACTAGGCCAGAGAGATAGATAGCACATGAGCAGGGCACTTGCCTTGCCTTATATGTGGCCAACCTGGATTCGATCTTTGGTACCCCATATGGTCCCAAGTCCCACCAGGAGTGATCCCTGAGCGCAGAGCCAGAACTAAGCCCTGAGCACAGCTGGGTGTGGCCCAAAATCAAAACCAACAACAAGGAGCCAGAGAGATAGTACAGCAGTGTTTGCCTTGCAAGCAGCTGATCCAGGACCTAAGGTGGTTGGTTCGAATCCCGGCATCCCAATTGGTCCCCCGTGCATGCCAGGAGCTATTTCTGAGCAGATAGCCAGGAGTAACCTCTGAGCACCGCTGGGTGTGGCCCAAAAAAACAAAACAAAAAAACAAAACAAAAAAACAAAAAAAACCCACCAAGAACATAAATTCACATCAATGTATATATTCACTGTTAAAAGTCTAAGGACTAAAATCTCAGAAAGTGTTCAAGAAAATGAGCAAACTTAAACAAGACAGTCTCTCTTGAACAAATCATTCAAACATAAACCTTCATTACAAAAAAATAGAAAAAAAGAAAATAGAATTTGTTTATATGGGTAGGCAAACACATGGCTTCATTCAGTTAACTAGGACCGTGAGGGAACAGTCTCTAACACTCGGCATAAAACATCTACCCTTGTATCCACCTCTAGCTCATTCTGAGCTTTGCTTCCTACAACTGCAGAGACCTCACTATCATCATGAAAGCACTTAACTTCCATGAATAAGTGAATAGTTTAAGAGGAAAAAACTGAGTAAATGTGCTGAAGCACAGGCATAATGATGAAAGTACTAACACTATGTAAGAGTGGGGTCTTTAGAGGTCTCTTATTTTATATGTAATATTCAAAGGTAAAATGACACTCAATTCCATAGAGATGAGTGTAGAATTGAGCTGGAGCAATAAAACAGCAGGGAGGGCATTTATCTTGCATGCAATTGACTACCAGGAGTGATTTCTTTTTTTTTTGTGGTTTTTGGGTCACACCCGGCAGTGCTCAGGGTTTTTTCCTGGCTCCGTGCTCAGAAATCGCTCCTGGCAGGCATGGGGGACCATGTGGGACTCCGGGATTCGAACCAATGACCTTCTGCATGAAAGGTAAACGCTTACCTCCATGCTATCTCTCCGGCCCCGATTTCTTCTTTTGTTTGTTATTTTTTTTTTTTTTTTTTTTTTTTGGGTCTCACCCGGCAGTGCTCAGGGGTTACTCCTGGCTCCATGCTCAGAAGTCGCTCCTGGCAAGCACGGGGCTACCATATGGGACGCCGGGATTCGAACCGATGACCTTCTGCATGAGAGGCAAACGCCTTACCTCCATGCTATCTCTCCGGCCCCATTGTTTGTTATTTTTGGGGGTCACACCCGGCGGCGCTCAGAAGTTACTCATAGCTCTGGGCTCAGAAGTCACTCCTGGCAGGCTCAGGGGACCATATAGGATACTGAGATTCAAACCAGTATCCGTCCTATATCAAGAGCGTGCAAGGCAAATGCCCTACTGCTGTGCTATCTCTCCAGCCCCACCAGGAGTGATTTCTGAGCTCAGAGTCAGGAGTAACCAGTGAGCACTGGCAGGTGTGACACACACAAAAAAAAGTGAAAATTCGATTCAATTAACAACACATCAACAAAAAACAGAGACCAAGAATGAAAAATTATGTTAATAGTGTTTTGAGTATGTGAACCCATTTTTATAATAAAATTCTATAAAGTGCAAATTATTTTATATAAAAATGGCTGATTTAAAAAAAATTTTTGTTTTTGGTTTTTGGGTCACTCCCGGCAAAACTCAGGGGTTACTCCTGGCTTATGCTCAGAAATCGCTCCTGGCAGGCACGGAGGACCATATGGGATGCCGAATTCGAACCACCAACCTTCTGCATGAAAGGCAAATGCCCTATCCTCCATGCTATCTCTCTGGCCCCTGATTTTTAAAATTTTTAATTTTACTGTAAGTAACACAGTTGCAATACCAGCAGTGTTCTTAGTTCTGATGTATAAAGTTAACAGATCACCTCTAAAGGTTAAATGCTTATGATACTGTTGACATTTATGGTCTTGGTGTACAAAGTTACCTCAACTCACAACCACTCAAGTTCCCAAGATCTTTCATCAGTTCCCCTCTGCCACCTCCGGTCCACCTCATCACTGTCCCATAACTGAGTGCTTTTGGTTCTGTGTTTGTTTTGTTTTGTTTGGGGCCACACCTGGTGGTGCTCAGGGCTTATTCCAGTCTGCACACTCAGGGATCACACATGATTAAAGTGCAAGTACCTCTCAAGGTCCTCTCTCCCCAGCCCCACGACCCCTGGAACTCCAGAAGGTCTCCCGTACAGGTGTTCTCAGGCCTGTGACTGAGTGCCAGGGTTGGCTATCAATCGAAGCCTAGATTCTCATTCTGTTTCTTTATATGCTACAGATGAGTGAGAAGATCATCCAGGATCTGTCCTTTCTCCCTCTGGTTTATTTAGGAAAGAGGTAATTTTTTTTTAAGATCTTCAGCCTCACCATTTCTCAACAAGCTAATAATCATTTACTATATCCTCTTTTTCAGCATATCCTCCATCATCTAAGCCTGTATCTCATCAAGAAAATAAAACTGCACGAGTGTTATCAACAGTGTTCCAATTTTTCTATTTTTGGTAATGTTGCTACTAGGAGCAGCAAAGGCAGGATAGTTTATATATGAAGAGCTGATGAATAAAAAGGGCACATGAGTCCCCACGTGTTCAAACAACCTGTCAGAATATGCAGAGGTTTGCACTGTACAATGACCAGAAGGCAGGCAAAGGGAATGAAAAAGTCATTTAGTACACCAGAAACTTTGCTATCTCAATCTCATTGGAAAGGAGGAAACTGACTCCACTTCAGAGTATCATTCTGGTTTTTTTTTTTTACATCATCCTGAATATTCTCCCCAAAATTTGACACTGTCCTGCTTTAACCATGAGAGTCAAGGGTGAAAGGATTAACACTAATTCTCCTATTTTACCTGAGCACAATCAGTCTGGCAGTGAAGAGAATAAATTACCTCATTCTGATGATGCCCCGCAGCATGGAAGGGTGGAGCTGCGTGCTCCAGCCAGATGGGCGCTCCTCCATGCACGATCTGCTCCCGCAGCCAGACGAGACTGATGAACGCACAGAGCGTGCATGTCACCACAAAACAGCCCTGCAAACAGTCCGCCAACAAATTGTCCCTATTTCAAATAAAACACACACGCAATTACTCCCAAGAATATTTAAGAATTGAGAAGACGAAAGCCATGTTGCTTTAGAGAACATCTCAAAAGTAGGTCATCATCTTTAGAGCAGGGGTCTCACACTCAATTTACTTGGGGGCCGCAAGAGGCAAAGTCGGAGTGAGGCAGGGCCGCATAAGAGATTTCGTTTACTGAATATTCGCAATAAAAAATCGCATTAGTAAGAAAAAATATCGCAAAAAATTGCATTAAACATTTGCATACCCCCAACGAAACTGCTCGGGGTATGCGAATGTTTAATGCAATTTTTTTCTTACTAATGCGATTATTGTGATTATTCGGTAAGCGAATAATCGCGAATACTGCGATATTTGAAGGCCAGCTGCGGGCCATAAAATGTTGTGTGGAGGGCCCGGAGAGATAGCACAGCGGTGTTTGCCTTGCAAGCAGCCGATCCAGGACCAAAGGTGGTTGGTTCGAATCCCGGTGTCCCATATGGTCCCCCGTGCCTGCCAGGAGTTATTTCTGAGCAGACAGCCAGGAGTAACCCCTGAGCACCACCGGGTGTGGCCCAAAAACCAAAAAAAAAAAAATGTTGTGTGGAGGGCCACAAACGGCCTGTGGGCCTCGAGTTTAAGACCCCTGCTTTAGAACTTTGAAAAGAATAACCTGAGTAAGTGAGAACCTATCTTCTGAGCTAACCAGATGCATTTATCTGTTTCTTTGTACATGTATCTGATAGCAAGCAGAGTATACAGTAGATATAAGTATACAGTTGGAGCTTATGAAATGGGAGGGCAGCAAGTAAATCATCATTAGCAGCCAAACACTAGGACCCTGTCAAATGCCAGGACTAAAGGAATGTACTTTACCAAGGATGGAGAAGTCCCAGCTCTTAACAATAATGAAAAATAAAATGCTAGGGCTGGAGAGATAGCACAGTGGTAAGGCATTTGCCTTGCATGCAGCCGATTCAGGATAAACGGTGGTTCAAATCCCAGCATCCTATTTGGTTCCCCATGCCTGCCAGGAGCGATTTCTAAGCGCAGAGCAGGAGTAACCCCTGAACCCTGCAAGGTGTGACCCAAAAAAACAAAAACAAAAAAAAAAAAGAGAAAGAGAAAAAAAATCAAACGCTAAACAATCACGCACACAAAAAAAAGCATCTAAAAAATAAAACTGGGGGCCAGAGAGATAGCTTGGTAGGCCGGCTAGTATACAGGCTTGGCATGCACAAATCCAGGTCCAATCCCAACACTGCGGGGGCAGGGGGGCCCCTAGTGTTGGCAGAAGCTACTTCAGCAATGCACTGGGAGTAACCCTTGAAAAGTGTTCAATGTGATCCAGTGTTTAAAAAAAATTTTTTAAATAAATACAATGTTTTTTATAAAAATGCTTAACTATAGGGGTTGGAAAGATAGTCCAGCCAGCAGGGCACTTGCTTTGCACAGCTGACAGGTTCAATTTCCAATCCCCCATATGGTCCCCAAGTCCCACCAGGAGGAATCCCTTACTGCAGAGCCAAAAGTAAGCCCTGATCACTGCCAGATATGGCCCCAAACAAAATAGAGCACGTATAAATACTCAGCTCTCAAACTACCATGTACTATGGCCTTTTAGTAAGCCATATCACCACTATCAAAGGCCTTTATGGCAGATGGGTGCAAAAACACTATTTATCAGAGCAGGAGAAATAGCAAGTGTCCCAGGTTCAATCCCCAGCATCCCATATAGTTCCCCAAGCCTGCCAGGAATGTGATTCCTGAGTGCAGAGCCAAGAGTCATCCCTGAGCACCACCAGGTATGGCCCATGAAAGCACTGCTTATTTATACAGTTACTACTACTACCAGGATTTAATTCTACAAGTTAACCTGAGGCTAGGAGAGCATTGTCCCCTGGCGTGGCTGCCCAATGGGTCGGGTTCAGTACTCACGTGGACAGCATGTCCAGTGGCAGTGTCAAGAGTGAGCTCACGGAGCCAGTAAACAAGCACTTGTAGATACGGCCTATCAAAAGAAGGCATGACAGTCACAAGTCTCCTCATGAAAAGGGGGGATGCCCCTGAAACAGACATGCAGTCTTCTGAAGGTCTGAGTCTCAGAACACTACAGTCATATATACATACACACACAATATGATTAAGACACTAAAAACCCCGGGGCCCTGCTGTCAGGGATGTAGAGGACCAATTTGTTGACTGTAGGTATTGATAGAACATCTGCACTGCATCTCTTCCAGCTGCATCCTGGGAGCGATCCTTGTCACATCTTCAAGTATATGATGCTTCTTGTAATTATTCCTCTTCATGAAATACTATGCTTATTTGCTTATTTTTCTTGGGGTCTATTTAGGTTTAGGGGCAGTAGCTGGCAGTGTTCTGGAGGCCATGAGATAGCAGGAATGGGACCAGCACACAAAGTACACACTTCAGACCCTTGAATTCTCTCACTGGGCTGATTTTATCTCATTTTAAAGAGACAGGAGAGGACTTTAATCTGACTTGTTCAACAATGTTGTTTAAGGGCCAGAGAGAGAGTGCAGCAGGCAAGGTGCTTGCCTTGCACGTGGCCAACCCAGGCTGAATCCCCAGCACCACATATAGTCCACCTAAGCCCCACCAACAATAATCCCTAGCAGAGTCTAGAGGAAGCTCCAAGCACCTCCAGGTATGCCCACAAAACAGGACCAAAAACTCTTAATTTGGGTCAGGGAGAAAACTCAAAGACTGCAACACATGTTTTGCATGCAGCAGTCAGTCCCAGGTTCAAGTCCAGCACCACATGGTCCTTGATGCTAGCATGACTCAGAGCACTGTGCCAGAAGCAGCCCCTGAGCACTGCCAGGTTTGGTCCAAGAACAAAAAAAAAAAAAAAAAGGCACCACCACCCACAAAAAACAATAAAATCTCGCTTGTGTCTAACCCCAGAGAATCACATCTATATGATCTGGCACTTCCAGTACCTGCCATGTCCTTAACAGAGGAAACAATAATCCCTGAAAGTCTTCTAAACATGAAAGCCCGTCCATAACTCCAAGTCACTAGGCAGAGTGTATTTTTAAGCACGGGGACCAAGAGACATCAAGAGAACAAAGTTTCACAATCCTCGAAAGTTCTACTGGGGAATGGAATCCAACTTTGGTTTCACTTTTCCCAATTTCTTCACCAGTTTTCAGCAGTAGCCTCTGTATCCTGTTTTCCCTGTACTTTCACTCATTTTTTAAGATTATTTTAAGATTATTGCCAGAGCAATAAACCAGGAGGTAGGGTACTTGCCTTGCACAAGTCTGATCCTGGCATCGCATCATATACTGTCCCCTGAACCTTAGCAGGAGTTCTAAGCCCCCCTAAATTAAAAAGTTCTTAATTCACATGAATAATGTTATGTACGTAAGACTTTCATCCTGATACCTTATAATCCCAGGTAATCAAATGTCACCCTAAAAAAAGAGTGTGGAGTGGCTCAGTGGCAGAGCACATGCACAAATAAGGCTTATTTCTAAGTTCAAGCCCAGTAAATGAATAATGACATAGTACCACTCAGATGTAATATGTGTGGTATTTCTAAAAGTACTATTTGGTAACAGTAAATGACGTGTGACCATTAAGTGACTAAACAAAAATACTCACATGCTGTAAGAGGAACAACCCCCAACCATGCAAAGGCCACAAGTGTATAGTGGAACCAGTATCGGATGGCGGTGCCAATACTTGTCACCAGTCCAGCAAATATGTCTTGGATAGGGAGCCGTGAAGGCATATCTGGGGAATAAACTGGAAGAGAAAAAAAAAAGTGTAAATAATTTCCTGAGAATCATAAATAGTTTAATTCGTAAATACGACATGGGCATTTACTGCTACCTTTTCGATATTTATACTGAACTGAAGATAGCTTTTCCTTAAAACAAATAAAAAACTTAAATAAAATACTTACAATAATATCATTTACCCAGAAAGTTATTCATGAAAGCAAATCACATAGGAAAGGTAGACAATTCAAAAAAGGGGAATTTTGAACAGAGATTCAAAACTCATTAGATTCAAAAGCTCTCATCTTTCACTCAGAGCCACAAACTTCTTGAAAGGCTCATTTGAGTCAAAAACAATAGTTTAACATCTAAAGTAATTCTGGGCTCCCCAATTATAAAAGATTAGATAAAGCAAACTGGAGAAGAAAGTGAAGCTGCTGTCATGTCATGGAGAGAAAGACCAACCCCTGACCCAGGTGATCCCCTGGCATCTCCAGGCCTGCCATGAGAAATTCTTGAGTACAGAGCCAAAAGTAAGCCCTGACCACAGCACCACTGGGTCTGGCCCACACTACTCTAACATGGCACTCAAACACAAGGCACCTGTGAGCATTTCATAGGGGAGCAAACAGTTTGGCACTTGGTAGCTGGCCCATCTTTGTCCTTTTAGCATAAATTCATACCACATGAAAATCCAGATCTCCCCACCTCTGAAGGATATGTTTGATTCAGTAACATTCTGAAAAGGGGTTTTGTCATGTTCTTAAAAAGAAATTCAGGGGGGCCGGCGAAGTGGCACTAGAGGTAAGGTGTCTGCCTTGCAAGTGCTAGCCAAGGAAGGACTATGGTTCGATCCCCCGGTGTCCCAGATGGTCCACCCAAGCCAGGGGCAATTTCTGAGCACTTAGCCAGGAGTAACCCCTGAGCATCAAATGGGTGTGGCTGAAAAAAACAAACAAACAAAAAAGATTCGGGGCCAGAGAGATGGCATGGAGGTAAAACTTTTGCCTTGCATGCAGAAGGTCGGTGGTTCGAATCCTGGCATCCCATATGGTCCCCTGAGCCTGCCAGGAGCAATTTCTGAGCATAGGTCCAAGAGTAACCCTGAGCGCTGCCCGGTGTGACCCCCCAAAAAAAATTCCTTTTTCGGGGGCCGGAGAAATAGCACAGCAGTAGGACATTTGCCTTGCAAGCGGCCGACCCAGGACCAACGGTGATTCGAGCCCCAGCATCCCATATGGTCCCCCGTGCCTGCCAGAAGCGATTGCTGAGCAGAGAACCAGGAATAACCCCTGAGTACCACCTGGTGTAGCCCAAAAACAAAAACATCCTTTTTAGATGTATGCACACCATTATTCATTGCTGTACTTAATACAACTGAGGTACAGAATCAACCTAAATCCGACCACAGAAATGGATTCTGAAGATATGGTCCATATACACAATGGGATAGTATGCAGCTTCAAGGAACGATAAAATCATGCAATTTGCTGTAACCTGGTTGAAACTGGAAGATCTGCTGGGGAAGTCAACCAGAAGCAAAGACAAACACAAGGTGATCTCACTATTTAACTGGATGAGAAACTGTAAGGTAATAAAGGGAGATGCCTAGTTAACAGTGACTCCAGAACTAGGGGAAGATAAGGAAAAAAACCGAAGTGGGAAAGGAGAAGATGAGACAGGAAAGTAACAAGAGGACAGGAATCTGGGAGCTGATTCTATTGGGGATGTAGAGAGTAGGTGCAACTCTATATCCAAAGCAGACTCAGCAACATTAAAGTCATGAGATGTGCAATCAATCACTCAAATTTACAATAAGCCTGTGAAGGTGGCAGGGGTGAGAAGAGGAAAGTAGGGGGTGGTGACATATGGGAACACTGATGGTGGGAATTGACAATGGTAGTGGATTGTGGCACTGAAATAGCATATGCCTAGAACTCAGCTATCAATAGCTTTATAAACTACAGTTCTTTAAATAAAAATTTATTTTTAGGGGGCCGGGCGGTGGCGCTGGAGGTAAGGTGCCTGCCTTGCCTGCACTAGCCTTGGATGAACCGAGGTTCGATCCCCCGGCGTCCCATATGGTCCCCCAAGCCAGGAGCGACTTCTGAGCGCATAGCCAGGAGTTACCCCTGAGCATTACCGGGTGTGGCCCAAAAACCAAAAAAAAAAAAAATTTATTTTTAAAAATATTGGGGGGAGAGTGCAGAGGGATAGCAGAGTGGCTGGGCATTTGCCCTGCACGCTGCCTACTGGGAATAGATCTGGGTTCTATTCCCAGGATCCTATATGGTCCCCCAAGCCTGCCAGGAGCAATTTCTGAGTGCAGAGCCAGGAGTGACCCGAGGGCCACCAGGTTTGGCCCTCCCAAAAGAATAACAAAAAGGGGGGGGTGGTAAATAGCATAGAGGGAAGAGTGTTGGCCTCACTTAGCTAACCTAGGTTCAATCCCTGGCATCCCATATGACCCTCGATCCTGCCAGGAGTAATTTCTGAGTGCAGACCAGGAGTAACCTCTGGGCGCTGCTGGTGTGGACCAAAAGCACAACAAAAAAAGAAGGGGGGGGGGGCCAAAAAATGTTTAAAAAAATTTTTTTTCCTTGGATCACACCCGGCAGTGCTCAGGGGTTACTCCTGGCTCTACGGTCTACACTCAGAAATCACTTCTGGTAGGCTCGGGGGACCATATGGGATGCCAGGATTCGAACTACTGTCTTGCATGCAAGGTAAATGCTTTACCTCCATGCTATCTCTCCGGCCACTTAAAAAAAAAATTTTTTTTTTTTTTTTGGTTTTTGGGCCACACCCGTTTGATGCTCAGGTTACTCCTGGCTATGTGCTCAGAAATCAACCCTGGCTTGGGAGGACCATATGAGACGCCGGGGTGGGGGTGGGGGGATCGAACCGCGGTCCTTTCTTGGCTAGCGCTTGCAAGGCAGACACCTTACCTCTAGTGCCACCTTCCTGGCCCCTTCTTAAAAATTTTTTAAAGTTCCTTTTTAAATGAGTCTAATGAAAGTCACACAAAGTGGACATAGGAAAATATGCCTTTCTGCAGGAAAGCTAAATCAAGGAATCAGCCTGAAGACATAGTACAGCAGGGAAGGTCTTGCATGTGGTCAATATTCGTTATTTATATATTAGTTTCCCTAATATATGAGTGACCCCTCAGCACCAGACTAGGAGTAGTCCACAAGAACCACCAGTTGTGGTACAAAAAACAAGAAGAAAAAGTATTCCACTAATTTCTTTCTCTCTGAAGTGCTCATGCAGATAAGCTGACATGTAATCTTTTCTTTAAACAAACAAAAAAAAAAGATTTCCAGGTCCAGGAGACAAAGTTTGCAAAGGTTTGAGCTCATGCCATAACTGGTCTGATTCCCATTACTGCACCACCCACTCCCTGAGCAGAGCCAGGAACATTCAGTCCTGAGGCCCCCAGCACCACCTGGGTAGCCTGGGCATCTCTGGCACAACCTCTTCCTTTGGGTGGAGGGAGGGACAACCAGAATTCCTGAGCACTGCTGGAGACCCTCTCCCAGAAAAGCTTTCCAAATGTTTTGACAATACTTGCACTTATTATCCAAACCAAATCAAGTTGAAAACAGCTATTCTAAAGCAATTTATGCAATTGGAATTCAATACGGTATGAAAGACTTCAAATGAACTTACTTGGTGTAAAAGCAAATCTGTGCTTGCATAATTCACAGTATTCTTTTCGACTATGTTTCAGCCATTGAACTAAGCTGCAATTACAAATACATTAATAATAAATACACTGTTTTTAACAAAAAATTAAGACTCTGCTAACATCACATGCTTTTATATATCAAAGATCATTAGCAATTTTAACAATTCCAAATTCTGAATTTCTTGCAGCTGATAACTCCAACTGTTATACAGAACTACAACAAATGAAAATAGAAACAATATGCATCTACCATTAAAAAGGTTAACAAATGGGCCGGAGCGATGACATGGCAGTAGGGCATTTGCTTGCATGCGGCTGACCCAGGATGGACCACAGTTTGATCCTCCGGAATCCCATGTGGTCCCCTAAGCCAGGAGGGATTTCTGAGTGCATAGCCAGGAGTAACCCAAGCATCACACCGGGTGTAATGCAAAAAAAATTAAGATAAAATAAAAAAGTTTTAACACAAATTCCAAGTCCTCCAATCTGAAAGAATCACCAAACACTGGCATAGTTTCTAATATTTGCTTAAGGTTCCTGCACCAGAACTAGTTCCTCAACCTTTCTGTTTCAGGTCCTCCTCAGCAGTATCGGCATCCTTATTCACTTCCAGTTTCTTGGAAATGATCAAGGAGTTAAGCCGCATCAAAGCAGAGGCCAAAGAGTAGTACAGAGGGGTAGGAAGGGCACTCACCATGCATGTAGCATACCCTGTTCTATAACCCAAACCCCATATGGTCCCCCTAGAACTGCCAGGAGATTCCTATGCATCACTGGATATAGCCTCAAAACAACCAAACAAGGTAAGTCAGAGCACAGAATATTACCTAGTATCAACCACTATATAAACCCAGGTTTTATGTCAAGCAAAGCTAAAAATTACCAACACTTTCTTGTTTTGTCTTGGGGCCACACCCAGCAATGTTCAGGGGTTACTCCTGGCTCTACATTCAGGAATTACTGCTGGTGGCACTCGGGAAACCATATGGAATGCCGAGAATGAAACCCAGGCAGGCTACATGCAAAGCATGTACTATCTATCACTCCAGCCCCAAATTCGAACACCTGCAATGAACTTTACAAACTCTCCTGACAAAAATATTCTTATGGGAATGGTTACACAAAAATATACACATGGGAACAGGTACTAAAGATAATTTATCTAAATGACAGATACAAGTTTTCAGTAACTGGTTTTTTTTTTGTTTGTTTGTTTTTGTTTTTGGGCCACACCCATTTGATGCTCAGGGGTTACTCCTGGCTATGCGCTCAGAAATCGCCCCTGGCTTGGGGGGACCATATGGGACGCCGGGGGATCGAACTGCGGTCGGTCTGTCCTACGCTAGCGCTGGCAAGGCAGGCACCTTACCTCTAGCGACACTTCCCGGCCCCAGTTTTCAGTAACTGAAGAAAAAAATATATTGGTACAATCTCCTTGATGATAAATGCTAGAATAAAAGTCCAAATATACAATTTCCTAAGAGAGGAAGCAGAGTGATAATACAGTAGGCCAGGCTCTTTCTTTACATGCAGCCAAACCAGGTTCTCTCCCCAGTGCACCACATATGCCCCCTCCAAATGCCCCCCAGAGATGATCCCTGAGCTCAGATCAGGAGTTAATCAGCAGCAGTGGGTTTGGCCCAAAACAAAGGAATGAACATTCTAAGCAGTTACTCACCATTCTTGATGGATAAACTTAATACTGCCAGTACAGACACAAGGGTGGTAGAGAGGCTTCTCAGGGGTTCCTTCCGACCGACACACTCTACATATATCTGTGAACAAGGAGAAAAACCAAATTGCTGTAAATACATAGAACCCAAAAAACAAAAATATTGCATATTAACTGAAGTTATGTCACTCGGTAAATACTGATGACAACAGAGAGAATTATAGCGAGTGGCAGGAATAGTAATAAGGGGAATCATGAGGATTGGAAAGAAAGCTCCGTGTGCTGAGGGCCTGTGTGGCATTGAGGAGCCTGGACTTAATGCTGGCGTGGGTGTGGCATGGTTGAGCCAGCACGGAACCAGGAGCAGCTCCTCAGCAGTACCAAAACTATCACAAAGCAAAGGTTTCATATACCAGAAAAAATTTTAATGCTGCTATAGGATAAATCAACTGCTCCTCTCTATGAGATCTGCATGAGAGTCAAGTTGAAACTTATTTCCTTTAAAAGTCTCCCATAGTGACTGCTAAATGGGGGGGGGGGGGGGAATGGGAACAGTGGGCGGCACAAAAGACAGCCCCACACCACAGGACAGTGCTGCTGAAGGAGCTGTGATTGCAGAGACAATGGTGTGAACAGAGCCCAGAGGGAACTCAGTGAGCTGGAGCTGAGTCCAGACTGCAGTTAGCCACAGAGTGCCAGGATCGAATCCAGGTGGACCTCAGGGTAAGCACCCTCCCCGTTGTCCAATCAGCCCCATCCTGCTCCCTTAATGCTCCCTATTGTCCCCCAGTGCTCCCACAGCACTGTGCCTGAAATAGATAAAGCGCAGCTCCTGAGTCACTGGCACAGTGAGTGTGCCAAAAAGCAGCACAGAGAGAGAGGGTGACCCTGACAAGTGGGCCCACCATGCAGAGAGGTGACAGCACATAGGAGAGAACAGCCCCCATACTGTCCTGGGGTCGCTGACACACAGCAGGGTCTCAGAAGAGGGTGGCGCCCCATAATACTGACACTGGGGTTAGTGTCCGCCTGGGCAAACTCCATCCCACTCACACCTTCATCCTGCAGGAACGATGACATCATGGGCCAGGGTGGGAACATGAAGACACTATGCTCCCAGCAGGACTCCACCAAGTCCCAAGTCCAACAGAACAGAACCGTGCCCACACCCCCATTCTGTAACTCCCAGCAGCAGTAACAGGCAGCTTCCATGGGCTTTGAGTCCCTCCGGTTCCAGAGACACCCCGTGAGCAAGACAAGGGGAAGGGCAGGGTCCGTCCCCTTCCATCCATGGTAGTGCTATCTGCAAGACACCAGGTCAGTGGGGGACACTGTGAAAACTCTATATTCTTGGGAAGGTGGGGACACTTGATCCTGGGTCAGGGGAAGTTGCATACGAAGACTGCCAAGAAATAAGTGCAGCTAGAGAGCTGACAGTCCAAAGAGAGTGGCGGGAAAAGATGGCTTAAGGACTGTACATTTGAAGAGAAGGCTTTGTTGATGAGGGTCCCGAATTCACTCCTTTGTCAGCCTCTCAGGGAGAAAGACTATCCACAGCTCTGCCCTTGCTTCCTCTTCCTCCACATACCCACCTTTTGAGATGAAAAGACCCACCTAGGCTAGCATTAGACATTTTTTGGTTTTTTGGAGGTATTTTGGGTTTTTTTTTTGGGGGGGGGGAAGGTTGGGTCACATCCGGCAGTGCTCGGGGTTACTCGGGGTTACTCCTGGCTCTATGCTCAGAAATCGCTCCTGGCAGGCTCGGGGGACCACTGTCCTTCTGCATGCAAGGCAAACACCTTACCTCCATGCTATCTCTCTGGCCCCAGCATTAGACATTTACTTTTGCCAGTTAGCACCTGCCCTTCCTTCTGTCCTGACTGATACTGAACAAAAAAGATTGTCCATGAAGGCCCCTCACCTCAGGTTCTTCTCTATTAAGCCTGTCTGTTTTCTTTTTTTTTCTTTTTTGGGCCACACCCGTTTGATGCTCAGGGTTTACTCCTGGCTATGCGCTCAGAAATCGCCCCTGGCTGGGGGGGGGGGGGAACCATACGGCATGCTGGGGGATCAAACCGCGGTCTGTCCTACGCTAGCGCTTGCAAGGCAGACACCTTACCTGTAGCACCACCTTCCCGGCCCCTGTCTAGTTTTCTTAATCCTCACGGCACCTTCAAACCTGTTTACCACTCCAGCAAGGGGACCCAAACAGAAACCCACAGGAAATAGGGGTGCAGGGAGGCTCCCCAGGGGGGAACCAAAAGCCACAAGTACTTAACCGTGCCACATTCAACCCCAGGACAAAAGCTGGAATGATCCGGCGGTAAGCAGTCTTGGCCCTAAAGAAATAAAATGTTCAAGTGAATTCCTTCCAGTATGAGACTGAAAAGCAGAACCCTCAGGTTCTTCCAGCTGCAGAGAAGGTCTGCCTGAGCACTTGCTGCCCTGCTGGGCATAGTTGGTGCCACTGAGGGACAAGACCCAAGTTCTGGCCCATCAGGGTCCCGGGGCATAGTTGGTGCCACTGAGGGACAAGACCCAAGTTCTGGCCCATCAGGGTCCCGGGGCAGGCACAGGGGCCCTAGGAGTGGGCGACCAGGAGATGTGAGACCAGCAGAGACTCAGGAGCCCACGAGCAACAATAATCCCCAACCCCCACATCCACAGGTGGGGGAGACCCAGCTGCCTGGACCCCACCTGCAAATACCAAGCCCACACAAGCACTCAGATGTCAAGTTTACAACAGAACCGACCAGGTAGAGGACAGGCCTACTGGGAGCAGGCTGGTGCCAGACACAGGTCCACTGGGCCAGTCTCCAGTGCCAACCTGAGGGTGATTCCGGAGTTGGAACAGAGCACAGTAGTGACTATGACAAAGGGGTGCTAGGCACCTGTGGATGCAAACACAGCCAGGGCACAGCGGGGGAGGGGGACATGCATGGCAACAGCCCATCACCCATCTGCCACTGTGATGGGCGATAAAGACCACACAGGGGTAATTCACTGTCGTTATGTACCTTAAATATAACTGTGAAAGACTTGGAATTCAAAAATAAATAAATTTTAAAAATAGACCACATGGAGAGATCAAACACACAGCTCGAGGTAGCATGATGGAGCTGTGGCTGCCCCCACCCCAGGGCACCTCTTCTCTCCACAGGCCCAGGTTGGTGTGGAAGCTCGCAGAGCCCACATAAAGGCAACAGCAAAACACCCACAAATTCAGCAGGCCACTGCCCTTCAGAGTAGCTCATTCCTGCCAGTGAGCAGAGAGCCACCAGATTCAATCCCAACACCCTGCAGGGGCTCCAGAGCACTGCCAGGGGTGATTCCCAAGCACAGAATCAGGAGTCAATACTAACCACCACCAGATGTGTGGCCCAAAACTCAAAGAGAAAGTAAGAAAATCTAATTCCTCGAGTGGCAGAACAACAGAGATATAATCAATCACCCAGACCTCAGTCAGCCAAGGGCTCTCCCAAACAGTCTAGAGACCTAAACTTGCCCATCTCTGCAGGGGCAGATCTACCCTGGACACTCAAGACAGGCAGCTGCCTTTTTGCTGTCTTGCCAGTGTCAGGTTTTCCACAATGAGACTGCAGATTTAAAAAAAAAAAAAAAAAGTGCTGCCTCGGATCAAACATTGCAAGTGAAAAAAAAAATCCATGATCATCAGTATTTGAGGTTTGGAATATAAGCTTATTTTCTTGCACAATGTTTTACATCAACATGTAATTGATATGCTAGAAAGCGTTTTTATTTTATTTTATTTTTTGGTTTTTGGGCCATATCCAGTGGTGCTCAGGGGTTACTCATGGCAGGCTTGGGGGACAATAGGAATGCCGGGGATCAAACCCAGGTTCTTGCTGGGTCGTCCACATGCAAGGCAAATGCCCTACTGCTGTGCTATCACTCCAGCTCCTAATTTTGTTTTAATATGGCAAAAAAAAAAAACCAACTTCCTGAACATGGCCAGGTGTAACCCAAAGACAAATAGAAAGAGGATGTAAGACACCCCTCTGCTCTCTGACTAAATGGGGAAGTTTTAAAAGGTCTTTGGTGGATGGAAGGTGACGCTGGAGATGGGACTGGTGCTAGGACACAGGATGCCTGAAACTCCACATGAAGCATTTTGTAAATCAGTGTCTTCATGAAAAAGTTAATATCAAAGGACTATCTTGATGATGCAGAGAAAGGGAGAATGCACACACCAGAATGTCTCAAGTTCTCGCCTTCTAAATAAACAAGTGTTACAAACAGGAAATTATGCTGAATGCAATCATTTCTTTAACTATTTTCCTATTATCTATTATTATTAAACTTTAAGTTATAGGTGTTGAGGTCTCAAGGAACATCTATTATTTTTAAACACGTTGTATTTTTTGTTTTTGTTTGTTGTTGTTGTTGTCGTTGTTGTTTGGGTCACACCCAGCGGTGCTCAGGGGTTATTCCTGGCCCTGAGTTCAGAAATTGCTCCTGGCTGGCTCAGGGGACCATATGGGGTACCGGGATTCGAACCACCGCCTGTCCTGGGTCGGCTGAGTGCAAGGCAAACGCCCTACTGCTGTGCTACCTTTCAGGCCCCAAGTTGTATGTATTTTTAAAAGATCTTAAGTAGGATGGTTTTTTACTGTTACAGGACCCTCTTCTATAATGAATAATTCATTTTCTTGTTTGAGATTTTGTTTTTAAACATTTAGCACATGGCTCCAAAGAAACAGTACAGGGTAGGGTGTTTGCTTTGCATGCAGTCAACCCAGATTCAATCCCAGGCATCCTATATGGTTTTCCAAACCTGCCAGGACTGATCCCTGAGCTCAAAGTCAGATGTAACCCCTCACCACTAACAAATCTAGCCCCATTTAATTTCATCTTCTTATGCAGCAAATACAAACATATACAGCACACTTGACTTCCTTTTTTGGGCTGCTTAAACATAAACACACACACACATACAAACATAAACACATGCGTGCGCGCGCGCGCGCACGCACACACACACACACACACACACACACAGGTCCACAGATCGGCAGTTAAAGCACAAAAACCATATTTCCACCCCCTCACACTCATGGCTGAAGATCATCATTCTACATCTCCCAGTTTTAGAACTATGAAAACTTTTATGATACCTTTATATTGTTGTTGTTTGTTTACTTGCTTTTAGTTTAGGGGTCTAAACTGACATGCTCAGGGCTCACTCCTGACTGTGCCTCAGGAGATCATATGTGGAAGAAATGAATCAGGATAACCTGCATGCTAGGCAAGCACCTTCCCTCTTGCACATCTCTGTGACACTCCCTCTCGTTGTTGTTCATTTGCCAGGGTTAGAACCCAAGTTTCATGTAAGCCAGGCCTATGCTCTATCAAGAGCCACTTCCCCCACCCATATTGAATAATCTACCTATATTATTATGAAAGTTGTATCAAAGTGGGACCAAAGGGACAGACAGTACAGTGGGTGTGGCATTTGCCTTGCACATAAGAGGTCTGATCCCTGGCACCGCCTATGGACCCCTAAGCACTGCCAGGAGTGATGCCTGAGTAGAACTGGTAGTAAGCACTAAGCTTATGGCCCAGAAACAAAAAAAAAAAAAAAATTATATCAGTAGAATAAAAGCAGACCCTAAATAAAAAAAAATAAAATAAACCTGTATAGAAATGTTTCAAAGCCTTCAGACAGTACGGTAATATGATTATACACATCTAGGACATCTTCTAACATAGAAGGAAGAACAAAGAAACACCACACAGAAAACCACCCTGCTTAACAGAATGATATGACCATCAGTCATTTAAAAGTTGGGGGATAAAGTCAGTAAATATTTTGCCAGTCATAGTGTGGGTACGTGTGCTTTTAGAGAGATCATCTCTGAAAATACGGGTCAAGTGAAGAGAGTCAACAGAAGCCAGACTGAAAACAACGAATTCCGGGCCCGGAGAGATAGCACAGCGGCTTTTGCCTTGCAAGCAGCCGATCCAGGACCAAAGGTGGTTGGTTCGAATCCCGGTGTCCCATATGGTCCCCCGTGCCTGCCAGGAGCTATTTCTGAGCAGGCAGCCAGGAGTAACCCCTGAGCACCGCCGGGTGTGGCCCAAAAAACCAAAAAAAAAAAAAAAAAAAAAAAAAAAAAAAAAAAAAAAAAAACAACGAATTCCAACCATAGCTTATTTATGTTGAAATCATACTCTGGCTACATGGCAATTAACTGTATTAGTCTAGTGTGTGCATGTTTGAAATGTGACAAAACTACACTTAAAATATATGCAGTCTTTTGTAGTACAAAGTTTTTACCATCTGTAGCTAAGTAAGACTTTTACAAGAACCTATTGTATGAAAGGGAGATATCACAGCTGGGGAGATAATACTGGAATAATACGGAAACTGCCTTGTATGTAGGTTCAATCCTCAGCAACACCAAAGGTTCCCCAGCACTACCAGGAGTGACACCTCAACAGAGCCTGGAAAGGACATAGAGCACCACTATATCTGCTCCCTAAACCCCCAAAAAACGAATAAATACAGAGGCCTCGGAGACTTTTATTTTTCAAGAAAGGGGAGGTAAAGGACAGAGAGACAGTACAGAAAGAAGGGGAAGCATTTATCTGCCTTGCAGTGCTGACCTGTAGCTCGATCGCCAATACCCAACTAGTTCCCTGAACACAGGCAAGAAGCATAGAAGGATTAGGAGCCCAAACCCGACCCCACACACAGAGGGGAGTGGCTAGAGAGAGTACAGTGAAGAGGATGTTTGCTTGGCATGGGGCCAACCTAGGTTCAATCCCCAGCCCTGCCAGGAGTGATCCCTGAGCACAGCCAAGTGGGGCCCAAAAACAACAACAAAAAAAATAAAAATCATTGTTATGAATCAACTAGAATGGTAATAAGACTTCACTTTCAAAAAGTGGTTTTCAAATTATTTCATATCTGCAAACAGTAAAAATAGAACATTCTCATGGGCTGGGCTGCTAGAGCAGAAATTAAAAATGGTTGTTCGCAATTAAAAAAGACATCCTGTCACTGTCTACAATATCATCACTATAGGAACCAGTCAGCCATGTACACAAAGCAGTAGGAACTAGTCTGAAGCCTGCAGTGTTTCCTGGGAACAGAAGTTGAAGCAATGGGTTTCTGAGACTGGGAGATGGCTCGTGCCCAGGCTTTACATGCTGAAGGACCCTAGATGGTCCCACAAGTACCGCCAAGAGCAATCCTTGAGCACTGAGCAGTGTCCCTGAGTAATGCTGGGGGTGCTGCTCCCCACAAAATCAAGAGGACCAGAGATGTGGATCTGTGGTAGAGCGCCTGCCTTGCTTGGTTTGATCCCAGGCATTGGAGAAATAAAAGATTTTCTACAATAATATTTATATGCACATATAAAACAGTGAAAATTTAAAGGGTCATGACATCAAGTGCTCCCTCTAAAATGTCTAATAAGGCTGCATGTTTACAATGTACTCCCATTGGTATTTATTTCACCAACTACGAAATAATCAGTGCTAACAGGGATGGTGGCAATCAGCAGCACTAGCCATCAAATATTTCTGATTCTCCATTTTCCAACTATCAGGTAGGACTATGCTGTTTCTTTTTGGATTGTTTTCATTTATTTTGGGGCCACACGCAGCAGCACTCCACACGCAGCAGCACTCCACACGCAGCAGCACTCCTGGCTCTGAACTCAGAAATCAATCATGGCGGTGACCCTCTGGGCTTCAGGGGATGGTGCCTGGGCGGACTACATGCAAGGCAAGCACCTTCCCCACTCCAATGGCTCCAGCCCCAGGACTAGGCTGTTTCCTGTTTGTAAGGAGACTCTAGCCTGGCTTGCTTTGGTGAGTGGAGCGTGAGAGTCAAGTGTCTTGCTTCCGGAAGTGCTGTCTGTGGGAACCAGAGAGCACACATGGTCACACTTTCTGACCTCAGAGACTGGGCACAGCTGCAGCGGAGAGGGCCTGGCCTTGCATGTGACAGACCCAGGTTCGATCCCCAGTATCCCACACTTCTCCTGGATGACATCCAGGAATAATTCCTATACTCAGTGAATACCCTGAGTATAGCACCAAAAATGAAATAATTTCATTTTAGCTACCTAAAGCACAGAAAGTCAGAGAAAAAAATCTGTTTTGAGGCACATAAAATAAAGCTAATTTTGGAGCCGGAGCAATAGCACAGCAGGTCGGGCATTTGCCTTGCATGTGACTGACCCTGGTCCAACCCCCAACATCCCATAGGGTACCCAAACCCATTGAGGAGTGTTTTCTGAGTGCAGAGCCAAGAGTAACCTAAGCACCTTTGGCTGTGGCCAAAAAAAAATGGGGCCAGAGTAATAGCACAGCTGTAGGGCATTTGCCTTGCATGCTGCCTACCAGAGATGAACCTGGGTTCAATCCCCAGCATCCCATATGGTCCCCGAACCTGCCAGGAGCAATTTCTTTTTTTTTTTTAATTATCTTTATTTAAACACCGTGATTACAAATATAATTGTAGTTGTATGATTACAGTCATGTAAAGAACACCCCCCTTCACCAGTGCAGGATTCCCACCACCAATTTCCTAGATCTACCTACTCCCCACCCCACCCACACCTGTACTCGAGACAGGCTTTCTTTTTCCCTCATTCATTCACATTGTTATGATAGTTTTCAGTGTAGTCATCTCTCCAACTACACTTATCACTCTATGTGGTGAGCTTCGTGTCATTAGCTGTACCTACATGGGAAGATGGGGGGAAGTAAGGGTTGGGACTGAGGCAGTAAAATATTAGAAATGAGCTTTGTAAGGCAGTATCAAGGTCACAATACAAGATGGATATTATGGATATATAGAAAAATGCATACAATACTATCAATATGAAAACAAGGAGAAAAAATTTCCACTGACTGTCCCAACATAAACCAGCGCTAGAACGGCCCGCCCTCCTCCCAGAATGCATTCCCATTAGTGTAGGGAGACGTAGGGGGAAAGCCTGTTGACCCCTATAGAGTCCACCTAGACTGGCGCCCAGGGAAGGCCTGAAGTCCAGTGGAGAAAAACCCTGTACCTGGCAAGAACTGGTCTCCAGAATTAAGGAGGAAACCAGAAGCCAGATGTCTGCCCACCCTCCTCCCCATGCACCTCCCACATGGAGTACAGAGGGAGGGGGGAAGCCTGAGGACCACTACCAGTCCACCTGAACCCACTTCTGGCCAACTGAGCTGGCACCCAGGGAAGGCCTGGAGTCAGGGGGAAAAGATAAGGATGGCTGGGGGCCTGCCAAGCCTCCCAGCACTCCCCAGGCTAGGGAGAAAGGCTCTGGTATGGGGCCTCCCCAAACCCTATAGCCAGGAGCAATTTCTGATGAGATGAACCTGGGTTCAATCCCCAGCATCCCATAGGTTCCCGAGCCTGCCAGGAGCAATTTCTGAGTGCAGAGCCAGGAGTAACCCCTGAGCACAGTCGGTGTGGCCCAAAAACAAAACAAAAATTAAATTAAAATGCTAATTTTAAAAATATATAATGCTAATTTTATCACTGCCAAACTTATCAAATCCTAATACCCTGTCAGTAAGTGCATTTAATTGTATGCTGGGCATTCCTCGATAAAGCTAACTTTTTAAACCAACCTTGTTGCGGTTCTCTACCACGTATTTATCACTGAGTCATGCATATCTTCCAAATACGAGCATAGTTCATGTGACACGGACACTCACATGTATCATACCTTCACAGCATGAGAAATATCTAGGAGTGGGTATTATTGTGGGAATACTTCTCTAGAATTCTCATTTCTGCTTATAGTTTGGTGGTTTGCTTTTTGTTTGTTTGTTTGTTTGTTTGTTTTTTATTGCTCTGGCTTTGGAATACTCCCAGCTAAGTTCACCCTGCAGTGCTGGAGTGGGATCAGAAATAGAGACAACCTTGTATTAGGACCCACCCTCCAGGCTATGGATCATAATTTTTTTTTTCTTTTGGTTTTTGCACCACGCCTGGCAATGCTCAGGGGTTACTCCCAGCTCAGGCCTCAAAAATCGCTCCTGGCAGGCTCCCGGGACCATATGGGATGCTGGGAATAGAACTCGGGTCATCTCAGGTCAGCTGTGTAAAAGGCAAACGCCCAACTGCTGTGCTATCTCTCTGATTCCCTGTAAATTCCATTTTTATCACTAATATCAAACAACGTCTGTATTCCCCTAGCTCCTAAGGCTGGCTCCAAACTCTAGTGGCAAACATGGAACAAATATGCTCAGGAATTATCCCTGACAATGCCCTGGATAAAACTAGGGTTGGCCTCAAGCAAGGCAAGCATCTATATTATAACCAGTCCTATATACGCAGATCCATACCCTTTTCCTTTTAAACCCACTGAGATGTCCTCACTGACGGGGTGAAAGCTAAGCCAGGTCAGCAAAGGAGGTGGCATCGCCAGGGGCCAGACAGTACAGTGGGTGAGGTGCCTGCCTTGCACAAAGCTGACCTGGGTTCAATCCTCTGCTCCCAAATGGTCCCAGAGCCCTGCCAGGAGTGAGCCCCAAGCAAGAGCCAGGAGTTAGCTCTGAGAACATCTGGATGTGACCCCCCACCCCAAAAGAAAGAATATGACAAAGTTATCAGAAAAGTCAGGTTCCTATTTATTGAGACTATGTGAGGCATATCTTCATAAACTCACCAAAACATAGGGAAGCAGTAACTACAGAAGCACAGAGATGAGAACCTGGTCATTTTCTGCATAGCTGAAACAAGAGATAATGCTACTATTCTTAGTGTGAGTTTGTCTTCCAAAATTCATTTATTAGAAAAATATTTTTGTTGCCATGTCTGAGTTTAAAATTGCTTTCATTTGAGTCTTTTATTTTTCAGTTTGCCTTTTTTTTTTTTTTTTTTTTACTTGCGGCCATATTCAGGGATGTGGGAGCAGATGGGGATACTTCCATGATTCTAGCATCTGTAGAGACTGCAGTAGGCATGCCCTGAAATACTAGGAACCATGTTAGGGTCTGGCCATTTAGCACACAGCCCAGTGGCTCACTGCTCGGGGGTTGGGGAGCTGATGACATTGTGGGTCACCAGGGCTATGCCAGGTAATCGTCAGGAGCCATGAGGGTCATAGTTGGCAGTCTGAGGTGAGCGGAGGCACACAGTGACGGAGGTGGCACTTGGGTACGCTGATCACCCCCAAATTCTAACGTTAATTAACCCCATGCCTCAAAATGACAGCGCAGTCTTTGGAGACAAGGTTTTTCAAGAGATCACTAAGGGTAGGGGCTGCTCCAATGGCTGAACATATGCTTTTGATGCAGAACTCGGAGTTCTAGGCCAAGCCCATTGAGTTCCCAAGCACCAAGCCAGGAATAACCCTTGAGCAATGTCAGATGGAGCCAATAATAAGGCAGAGAGCGGCTAAAGAAGTACAGCTAAGGCACTTGCTTTGCACTTGGCCCCTGACACGTAGCCCACCTGGGCACCCACATGTATGATCTTGGAGCCCCACCAGGTGTGACCCTCAAAATGCAGTGGCTGAGGCCAGAGCAATAGAACAACAAGGAGGGTGTTTGCCTTGCATGCAAGCTGACCGAGTTCAATCCCCAGCATCCCCTGATCCTGCCATGAATAATTTCTGAGTGTAAAAACAAAACCTCTGTAACTTGTGGTGAGATGTTGAGGATGGTGAGTGGATTAGACATACAGCAAGGAGCACACGAGGTAGAAGCACACCCAGCTTCTCTGTCTGGAGCTCAGATTCTTCCTTTCCCAAAATCAGCTTTTGTTGCTTAAGCTACCAGTCGGCCATGCTTTGCCCTGGTGGTCCTTATAAAACCAGAACTTTTCCCAGTTAGAATTGATAAAACCCTAATAGAAACCCAATCGCCAGGGCCAGAGTGATAGGTACAATAGGTAGGGTGTCTGCCTTGCCCCACCAACCTAGGTTCAAACCCCGGCCTTCACATTCCTCTCTAAATACTCTGCCTAGCCCACTGCCACAGCAGTCTAAACTAAAGCCAGAAAAAGAGCTTTTACCCTCGGGGTCTTGTTTCCTTTTCTTAGTGCTCACACTCAGACAAGTACAGGTCTTACTTTGTGAGAGAGCCTGAGTGCAATCTAACATGAGCCCCCAAGCACCCACATGATGCATGCGGACCAATGTATATATTTTATATGTAAAATATGTGTGCTCTCCATCCGACATGAAGTACACTAGCAGCACTGATCACTTCCCATCCTTGGCCTGGCCAGAATACTGGGTCAACAACCTCGCAGGCACCAAGCACGGCCCCAGCCAACGGGATTTTTTTCTAATTGAAATAGAACTGACATGTAACATTAGTTTCCAGCCTAAAACCAAATGGCATGTATATCAATGATGGCTATAGTAATCTAGTTAAATCCACCACCACACAATTGCAACTTTGTAACTGCAAGCCACCCACTCCTTGCAGTGCTCCTGGTCTAGGCCTGTGCTCTGTTGACTACACTATTCTCTGTGAAGAAAACCTGCCTGTGTGCTCTGTGTGGTGTGTGTATGTATCTTTTAACATCAGTATGTGACCCAGCGTCCAAGGACCCTGGGCCCCTCCTGGCAGAGCCTGCTGACTCACAGAAGGTGCTGTGGGGAGGCCTATCAGGGTCAGGGCCACCAGGTCCTCTTTGCATCTGGCAGGTAGGCTGAGAACCAGCCTCAGAGCCAGGCAAGTGCCAAGCACATGCTGATATTTACTTACTCTTACCTGACCATCCCTGGCACTACCCAGATACCTGACCTAGATCATGGGAGATAACGGACCTGACAGGCCAGTCAGATTCGAGCCCCCAGATTTCTGGGCTTTCGATCTGACCTGTATTGATATGGCCAGAAAGTGAGCCAGTTAAAGAAGAAATGGGGGCCCGGAGAGATAGCACAGCGGCGTTTGCCTTGCAAGCAGCCGATCCAGGACCAAAGGTGGTTGGTTCGAATCCCGGTGTCCCATATGGTCCCCCGTGCCTGCCAGGAGCTATTTCTGAGCAGACAGCCAGGAGTAACCCCTGAACATCACCGGATGTGGCCCAAAAACAAAAATAAAATAAAATAAAGAAGAAATGGAAGAAAACGTCTGGCTGCTGCCCAAATTGTCCCAGAGCAGCAGCAGTCTCTCAAAAGTCCAAGTCCAGACTGATTCCTCTCCCCGGACACGCCCTCTGCTTTCCCTTACTCCTCCTCTCCTAACCAGTTCACTATTACAGCATTGATAACACCTCCGGGCTTTTCCATTTTCCCTCTGGCAGTGGTCGGGGCTTACTCCTGGCTCTTCGCTCAGGGGCCCAAGCGTGGGATGTCAGATATAGAATCCAGGTCAATCAGAAGCAAGGCAAGAGAAGGGCCTTACCCCGTGTACTTTTTCTCCAGCCCTCCTGGCTATTTATTCAACTTTCCTGGCATGCTGCCTTCTGAGGAGATTTCACACTGGTCCTGGCCTCTGCCCACAGATGACCTCCACCCCTCTACCCCTTCCCTGGGAGGGCCCTGCCTTAACCGCCACACTGAGAACCACCTGCCCTCCTATGCCCGCCCTCCTTACTCCCCCCTCCTAATTACCCTCCCTGGCACTTAGTCTTCCCATTTTGCTACATAACATATCACATGTTTCTTTTCTTTTCTCTTAAATTTTTGGGCCACACCCGGTGACGCTCAGGGGTTACTCCTGGCTATGCACTCAGAAATTGCTCCTGGCTTGGGGGATCTTATGGGACACCAGGGGATCAAACTGCGGTCCGTCCTGGGTCAGCTACGTGCAAGGAAAACGCCCTACCGCTGCATCACTGCTCAGGCCCCCACATGTTTATTTTCTGCCCTCCCTTTTCCACAAGCAAAAAACAAAAATGTAAGCACTAAGAACGGGTCTACTCTTTTTTTTTTTTTTTTTTTTTACTCCTGCCTCATGCAAGTGCATAAAATAGCATCCGGCTCATAACAGGTGCTCAATAAACATTTGTCAAACAAGTGCATGGATCCTGGGCATGAGCTGTCTAAGCTGAAAGCTGAGCTGTGGCAGGAATGAGGCAGACAAGTCTAGAAGCAGGGGGGGGCAATCACGTGACTCTAGGGGAGACAATCACGTGACTCTAGGAAAACAGTAGAGAGTTCTGTTCTGACAAATCCATGTCACCTTAGGATTCTGCCAGAAGCAAGTGTAGTCTATTTCAGCTTATCTTATTTCTTATCTTCCCAATGTCTCATATTCAGATAAAGAATAACTGCTTTAGCATTACAGCAAAATAACTGCTAATAGGATTCTGCTTATGGTCTGACAGTAAAGGGCGATAATTTAATAAGCTTAAAAACAAAAATAAGTTCTGTATATCAGCAGACCAAGAGTCTTCCACTGTGGCAAGCATTTCACCGCGTCTTTCATGCATTAATATTTGTTCTCACATCTAGCTCTACGGTGCATTTCATGCATTAATATTTCTTCTCACATCTAGCTCTACAGTGCAGTGTTTCTCCTGTCTAAACGCACACAATCCTTGAGAGGGGAATATACATTTTTCCACTCTGAAACAGAAAGACACCACAAGGATCCTTCAAGGATTAGACTCCAAAGCAATAAAAAATGAGGAAGTTACATATCTAAAGTCTCCTCTAGCTGTGAAGATCGAAAATCTGACGGTTAACGGTTTATAAAGCACGTGCACCCACACAACCCACCAAAAAAATAAAAGACAAACACAGAGAATGATTCACCCAAGGGTCAAGGAGACAACCCACAGGGCTGAAGTACATGTCTTATATGTACGTGGGGACCACAGGTTCATTCCGGACACTACATGGTCCCCCAAAGTTCTGAGGCAATGTGGGGTGTAAACCTTCCTCCGAAATTATTCTTCTATCCTTTTAATACAATTACAAATCTGATGATTTCACACACACAGCTAATACAGTGGAGAGTTTAGAAAGAACTTTAATGGGGGCCGGGCGGTGGCGCTGGAGGTAAGGTGCCTGCCTTACCTGCGCTAGCCTAGGAGACGGACCTTGGTTCGATCCCCCGGCGTCCCATATGGTCCCCCAAGCCAGGAGCGACTTCTGAGCGCATAGCCAGGAGTAACCCCTGAGCGTTACCGGGTGTGGCCCAAAAACCAAAAAAAAAAAAAAAAAAAAGAAAGAACTTTAATGAATTAGAAAGTGACCAAGTTCTTCATGATTCCATTTCAAGTATACAATGTTCCAACACTAATGCCTTCACCAATGTCCACTTCCCTCTCCCAGGCTCCCTAGTTTCCCCTCACCCCTCAGCCTACCTCTATCGCGGCACTTTCTTCTTTTTCATTTTAGGTACAGTGGTTTAACAATAATGCCATTGACAAGGCATCTCATATATTTTGCTTTACCACTTTCAGCGTCCAGTCCTCCCCCAGAGTAACCAACCACTTCCATCACTGTCATAGGGGTTCCTGCCCTGACTTTTCACACCTCCCATCTCCTTTCCCTATATGAAAGCTTTAAAATATAACAAACAACATGAAAAGTCAACATCCATCTGCCAAATAAGCAATTCTCTAACAGCTGTTTACTATAAATTTAAATTATTGAGTATTTGATTAAAACATCATATATGGTACCATGAGAGGAAAGCAACATGCTAATTTTAAAATAAAGGTACTTGGGGCTGGAGCGACAGTGCATCGGTAGGGCATTTGCCTTGCTATGCGCTAACCTAGGACAACCACAACCCTCGGTGACGCATAGGGTCCCCCAAACCAGGAGCAATTTCTGAGTGCATAGCCAGGAGTAAACCCTGAGCATCACGAGGTGTGGCCCAAAAACCAAATAAATAAATAATTAAATAAAATAAAATAGAATAAAATAGAGGTACTCGATCACAACACACCATTTTAAAATGCACTCAATCTGCATGAGTGGTATTTTAATAACATTCTTTTTTTTTTTTTTTTTTTTTTTTTGGTTTTTGGGTCACACCTGGCAGTGCTCAGGGGTTATTCCTGGCTCCAGGCTCAGAAATTGCTCCTGGCAGGCACAGGGGACCATATGGGGCGCCGGGATTCGAACCGATGACCTCCTGCATGAAAGGCAAACGCCTTACCTCCATGCTATCTCTCCGGCCCCTTAATAACATTCTTAAATCTGTTTGGATAAACATTTTTAAAAATAGGAAAGTAAACAATGTTACAGTGTTTTTAACAGCTCATGATTAAAGTTTCATTTAAATTTTATGGTTAGCCATATTTTGCAAGAATCCTACATAAAAACTGAAAAACTCAGTTGCATTTTTCTTTTTTTTGTTTGTTTTTGTTTTTGTTTTTTGGGTCACACCTGGCAGCGCTCAGGGGTTACTCCTGGCTCTAGGCTCAGAAATCGCCCCTGGCAGGCACAGGGGACCATATGGGATGCCGGGATTCGAACCACCGTCCTTCTGCATGAAAGGCAAACACCTTACCTCCATGCTATCTCTCGGCCCCCCCCAGTTGCATTTTTCAGTTTGGGAATAAGTATTTAAGGGTGAGCAGATAGCTCAGATGGAAGGACCACCTTCTTTGCAAGCAGAAGTTCTAGTTTGTATCCTCTCGTCTCCATGGGGGCAAATCCCAAACAACAAACTGGGATTAGTGGAAAGGGAGATAAAGGGAGTAGAGCCTTCTGAGAGCAAACTCAGTACAGGGGTCAGAGCCTTGCGGGTTAGCAAGCTGACCAGGGCTCTGGTCTCTGCTCTCTGGTGCCCCAGAGGGTCCCCTGAGGAACGCCAGAGGTGATGCCTGAGCACAGAGTCAGGATTAAGTATAAACACCACCAGGTGTGACCCCAAAGCCAAAATAAAAAACTCACTGAGAGCCAAAGAGATAGGACAGCAGTGGGGCATTTGACTTGCAAGCAGCAGATCCAGGACAGGCTGTGGTTCAAATCCCAGCATCCCATATGGTCCCCCGTGCCTGCCAGGAGCGAAATCTGAGTGCAGTCAGATGTAACCCCTGAGCGCCTGGGATGTGACCCACCCCCCCCTCCAAAAAAAAAAACACCTCACTGAGTACATAAGTTATTTCCAAACTTTCTGCCACCTTCACTTTATACTGGAATCCCCTTTCCACCCAGTATTTTTCCAAGTTAATCTTGAAAATTTTTCAGGACACTTCTAATGTGGAATTTTACAGCAAGAGGTCTCAGAAGCATTAATAATTCACTTTCGTGTCATGACTAATCTCTCATAAAAACATATGCAAAATAAAAGCCCCGTCAGATAATGGAAATTGTCCAATAAAGGAACTGAGGAAGAGAAGTCATTTCAACAGTGGGCATCGGCTAGGTACTTGAAAACGTCTAAAATGCCCTCGGAGCCTGCCAGACCTCCGTGTAAATCTCACTCTGCCATCTGCTACCTGTGTGTGGCCTTGGCCCTGCCGCCCGGGAACCCTTGGTTTGCATCATCAAAGAGCCGCTTATTATGCCTTTTCAGCAAAAAGCCTTTAGCAAGTCAAAGTTTTCTATGAAGTGCCTGGTCAAGTCCATCCTTCTCCGTGCTAGTCCTTACTGGCCGGAGCAGAGCAAGTTGGTAAACGCCTTTTATTTACACCCTATTTTAACTTTACAAGGAAAAGAAAAGTTTGACATTCTGGACGAACACAGATGAAATACTTCTTCGCGGTTCCCCATAACCCTCAAATGTATATGCAACTCCTGACTTAGTATCGCTCGCCATCGCGCGGGTCCCGTGTCCAAGGCACGAAAGGCATCAATGCCCGGTATACAGCAGGCGACAAATACAAGCACCCCTAAACCGGCACTGTAGGCCTGAGCCTACAGAAATCATGCACCCTGTCTTTCCCAGGGGATCCCCCCCGTCACTCCCTTGGCCATACTGTCAGTATGGAGAAAGGTCCCCCCAATCACCTACCCACTCACACATCCACCCACCCACCCACACACACACCTCAAAGTGGAGGTCCAGGAAAGATGCTCCAAGCCAAGTCTTTGGCCCCCAGCTAAGGGTGTCTCCCTTCTCCAACACTCCTGGAGGAGAAGCCAAAGACCCGACCAGGCAGAGCCAGGTACCCCCCTGTCCCCACATTCCCCCAACTACAGCGCACCCATGCATGCGCGCGAGCGCACCTCCTCTCCAAAGTAGCGGCTAGGACAGACCTCCTCCAAGGGGCGCGCGGGGCGAGTCCAGCTCGCCCCCCACCCCGAGTATGCACAGGGGGAAGAAGACCCAAACTCCCCTAGCCCAGCCCAGCCCAGCCCAATCCAGAAGAGGGGTTGCCCGAGGCCCGCTCGGGGCCCTGCAGGAACGCGGACTCTGCAACTTTCTCCTGGGTGCACAGACCGCGCTGGGTGGGTGATGGGTGGTGGGTGGGTGGAAGGGAAAGGAAAGGAAGTGCACCTCCTAAAATAATAAACAAACCAAAAAAAACTTGCAAGACCTGACACCCCCCTGGAGCCCAACCGGGGTGCCCGGGGCGCCCCAACAACCCCAGCAGCACCCAAAAGCAAACCCCAACAAAAGCTGGCCAAAGTGTGGCCGGGGAAAGAAAGCTGGGCAGGGAATAGGGGTCCCCGGTTCACCCGAGCCGCCCTTGCGGAGGGTGTCCCCAGCGGCCCCCCGAGTTGCCCAAGGACCCAGAAGTTCGGGGGGGGTGCAGGGCGCGGGCGACGCGCGGGGCCCCTCCACCGCGGCCCCCGAAGCCCACCCGACAGACCGACCGACCCCCGGGCCGGGCACCGCGCATGCGCAGAGCCGCGGGGCCGCCTCGGGGTCACCTTGGCCGCCCCCGCGAGCCCCGGACCAACGGCACCGCCGCCGCCGGGTTTCCAGGCCGAGGCGCCGACCTACCTTCCTCGGCGGTGTCCATCTTGGCTGGCGGGGCGGCCGTGACGCAGCCGCGAGCTCCCGCGGCGGCCCAGGCCGGGGCCTCCGGCCGGGGCGGGACGCGGCGGGGCGAACGGCGGGCGGCGGGCCGCGGGGGTCGGGCCGCGGCAGGTGCGTGAGCAGCGGAGGGAGCGAGCGGGCGGCGAGAGCCCGAGTGCGGGGAGAGGCGGCGGCGGCGGCGGCGGCGCCTGACAGAGCGGCCGGGGGAGGGGCGCGGCCGCGGAGGCGGGGCGTGTACCGGAAGAGGTGTGCTTGATGTCGGAAGGGGCGGTGCTTACACCGGAAAGAGCTGTTCCGGGCCTTCGTTTCTCTCGCGTCACTTCCGCCGCGCATGCGCGGAAGGTGGCGCGGACGCCAACCAGAAAGCCGGGCACAGGCTAGCTGTGGTTTTTTTTTTTTTTTTTTTTTGCTCTCTCTAAGGAGAACCTTGGTGGTCCTAGGGCCACGTCGCCTTTGTCCCCGGGCCTGCTGGACGAGGAGAAAAGAAGGCCCAGGATTCTGAGGGAGGGGAGAAAGAGCCCGAATGGTGGATGTCGCCCCCCTCCCGCTCTCCGGGGTTCAGGGTTGTCGGATGCAAGTCGAAACTGCAGATTCGATTCGGCGAGTAGGGAAAGAGATGGGGGGCCGGTCGCCGTGCTCCCGGGAATGCGCATTTGTTTCCCCAAAACGGTGCGTGGGCCAGAGCGATTGCGCTGCGGGGAAAGCGTTTGCCATGCACGCCAACTGACCCCAAGTTACATCCCCTGCCATCCCATAAGGTCCCCCAGAGCCTGCCAGGAATGATTTCTGGGTGCAGAGCCAGTTGTGACTCCAAAATACAAGCAAGCAAAAAATTAAAACAAACAAACAAACATCTTTTTTAGTGTCTTCAGAAGGCCAAGAACCAGTCTCAGACCAGAATTCCTCCCTGGGAAATGAGCTGCTTGGAATGAATGGGTCATGGGATCACATCTACCAAGTGCTTCAAGCGAGGGTTGGGACTAATGCCTAAAGGAAGTTGATTCAGATATGCCCGATAAAAAGGGTTATAATTCTTTTGTTTACTACCAAAAAAAATTTTTGGAGCAAGCAAAGACATGTAAAAAGACATAAGATGGTGAGCACAGTGTGATTTGTTGCTGAGTTGCATAAGTGCATAATGAAGGCCATCTCTGCCTCCTGTCAGGACACCGCATTCCCTCAGCAGAATTCCTGGCTGCTCTGGCTGACTATTAGCTGTCAAAGCAGTAAAGCAGGTACGGAACTTGGCCTTGCACACAGCCAACCTGAGTTCCCCCGTAGGGTCCTGGGAACACTACCAGAGTACAGCATTTCTGGGTCTAGCCCAAAATCAAAGACATTAGAAGGGCCTCTACCTTCTAAATAAATGCTTGAGTAGGAACTAAGATGATTCTGATCCCAAAAATATAAGAACTTTTTCCTATTTTTATCCACTATGCAGAAATGGCTTGGAAAACACAAAGTTTTTTTTCTAAACTGGGAGTGAAGGGATTGGGTAGACCCCTCCCCAAAGCCTCATTAATGACATGTGACTAAGAATGAAACTCCATAGGACCCTTTGACCTCTGATCTGGTTAAGGCCATTCAAAGTTAAATTTGGTCAATATTTCCCAAGGCTGGAAAGAACTTAAGTCCTTGGACCTGAGACTATGGAAGAAGGGCTGGCCTTGAGAAGAGGGTGTCTTTAAACCACTCCTTAATTAGGTTCAAGAAATTAAATTTGGGGACCTGGGGAGATAGCATAGCTGTAGGGTATTTGCCTTGCACATGGCCGACCCAGGACGGACCTGGGTTCGATCCTGGTGTCCCATATGGTCCCCCAGCTAGGAACAATTTCTGAGCGCATAGCCGGGAGTAACCCCTTTTTGGGCATGGCCCAAAAAACAAAAAAAGGAAACTTAAATTTGAAGGAGGTACATTCTCCACTACCCAAGCTGAGCCCATTTTAGCACTTCCAGATCCAGCCTCTTTCTCCTGCTTCTGCCTTTGTGTTGTTCTTCAGGAACTTCAAGAAATCTCTCAGCTTTCTTTCTTCCTTTGGAAGTTAGATGCAACTAATGGACTTTTATTGGATCCTTGGAATGTGCCCGATCTTCATAAGATCTTGCAGCTGCCCTTCCTAACTGCCTGCAGTTAGGAAACCTGCTAACATGAGAGGAATGTACAAGCTGTATATGGGAAGAAACCTTGGCAAGGGAAGTGCCCTTTAGCACCTGGGGACCTGCTAGAACAAAGTCCCTCACTCTGCTCTCTCTGCACACAGACTCCAGGCCGTCAGAGCAGCTTCTTTCCACAGTTGCAGATAAGACATGTTTGTCAGTTTACACAGAGGATGTTTATACCTTCCTATGCATTCACTGATAGGCTAGTGATGATCACCAGTCCCAGTAAAAAAAATTCCCAGTTCACTGGTCCCTGACCCAAAAGACTGCCCATATAACAAGAATCTGAAAGAATAGGGACAATCCATGGAGAAAGAAAGAATGCTAACCCAAAATGCAAGCCCTTAATTATAGAATTCCCATAGTTTTCAAGTATAGATACCTATTATACTGAAATACTTGTGTTTGCCATGTTTTTTTGTTTGACTGTCACACCTAGAAGTGCTCAGTGGAACATGCAGTGCTGGGGATTGACCCCAGACATATGTGTGTGTGCGCTGACTCATGAAGCTCTGTAGTAATGCTAGGTTTCCAGCTGCATTGAATAAGCTAAAGGAGATGTGAAGAAGTAACATATAATTTTTGAACAACAATAATAATAACTAATCAAGTTCCCCATTATGTCCCAGGAGCCTGAGGAATAATCCTGTGGCGTGAATATAAACCTATTTTACAGATGAGAACTCAGACTCACAGCTGATAATTAGCTTTGGCCATACATGTAGACGAGAATCCACATTTAAAGCCAGTACATTCAACCCCTCAGAGGCCTTCAAATTTCAAAATGCACTGATTCGTCATTTGTAGCCACATTAACATGCTCATTAAATTTTCAACTTTCTACAGTGAATGGCTGTTAATAGAAAAACACAGCCATTGCAGAATCATTCAGTATTGCTGCCAAACAAGGACAAAGTGTCTTGTTTTAAACTTAAAAGTATTGACATTAGAGCAAGTTGGAGTGATAGCACAGCAGTAGGACTTAGGACTTTTGCCTTGCAAGTGGATGACTCGGGATGAATTCGGTTCGATCCCTGGCATCCCAGATGGTCTCCTGCGACTGCCAGGAGCTATTTCTTGTTGTTGTTGTTGTTGTTGTTGTTGGGTGTTTTTGTTTTTTGGTTTATTTCTGTGGGGTGTCACACCCAGCAGCGCTCGAGTTAGTCCAGGCTCTATGCTCAGAAGTCACTCCTGGCAGGCTCAGGATATCATATGGGATGCCAGAATTCGAACCACGGTCCTTCTGCATCTAAGGCAAACACCCTACCTTTGTGCTATCTCTCCAGCCCCTCCAGGAGCTATTTCTGAGCACAGAGCCAGGTGTGCCTCCCCAAAAAAAGAGTTTGGTTTTTCTGTTGTTGTTTTATTTGGGGGGCCACACCCAGTGATGCTCAGGGGTTACTCCTGGCTATGCGCTCAAAAATCGCTCCTGGCTTAGGGACCACATGGGACACAGGGAGATCGAACTGTGGTCCATCCTAAGCTAGCACATGCAAGGCAGACACCTTACTGCTTGTGCTACCGCTCCAGCCCCCAAAAAAAGTATTGGCATTAATCAAGTATGGAAGAAAATTGACATTATCTCTTATTATCAATACATTTTTATTTTAAATGCTAATTTTATACCTATCTATCTACCTAAAGTTCAAAAGATTTCTCTGATAAAAATGGGTTGCAAGTGGAAAAGTGTGAGAAACCTTGGGCTAAGCTGCCACTATCTTACACTACTCCCCTGCTCCTAAAACTGCACATTGGTTATATTTATTTTTTCAGTTTGGGGTTTCTTAATATATTTTGGGCCACATCCAGTGGCACTTACCTGTTACTCCTACCAGGTTCAGGGGACCATATAGGATGCCGGGAATCAAATCTACATCGGCAACATGCAAGTCAAGCATCCTCCCTGCTATGCCTCTTTTGGTTTGCTTATTTCTGCTTCTGTGTTTAGAGATCATATCCCTACTGGCAGGCTCGAGGAACCAGGACTAGCTGATGAATATCATGGATAATGAGTCCAATGGGTGCCAGGAGAAAAGCCAAGCTTGGCAGAACGTGCCTCTCACTGGTCAGGATTGAGCATCGGGTCAGCCCGGGGCATCCCCTCATAGCCATCACGACCTGGCTCCTTTTCCAGGCTCAGGAAGTCTCCTCTGCCATGAGCCTTGGGGCTATTTCTAACATCATCTGTGGGTCAGACAGTACAAGCCACTATGTGTGTCCTGCCCTGTGCCATCGGAAACCATATGATGTCATCTGAGATGATCGGCAGGCATGTGTGTTCCCAACTGGATTTGTCAAGAATTATCATCATTACTGCTATTACAATATTTGGGGTTTGGGGGGGGTTGTTTTGGTTTTGGGGTCACATCCAGCAGCACTCATGTGTTACTCCCAGCTCTGTGCTTAGAAATCACTCCAGGCAGGCTCAGGTGAACCAGGTGGGATGCCAGGGATCAAATCGGGATCAGCTGAGTGCAAGGCAAATGCCCTACCTGCTGTGCTAGTACTTTGGCCCCCATTGTTGTTGTTCTTAGGGTTTAGGGTAACAATGATCTCAGGACTTCCTCCTTGCTCTGTCCTCAGGGGTTCACTCCTCGTGGTTCTCAGAAGACCTTGTACATTGTGTGGGAGACCAAAATTGTGTTCTGTTTTTGTCATTCTCCTAATCATAACCAAATACAAGTTCAGAGGCATCGTGATTGAAAGTGGTGGACATGGCCTAAATCAGAGCACCTGTGCACTGCACATCAAGGGAGAAGGGAGGACACAGGAGGTCAAGAAACCCCTACAGTTTGCAGTCACTGTGGTTGGCATGCTCAAGCTTAGGAAATCAGTGTAGACAGAAAGTGGCTGCTTTATTCTTTTTTCTTTGTATTCAGTTTATTTAAATAAGGATAGAGCTTTGAAGAATTTTTACATATAAAATGTTCAAGGCTTAATAACCTTTTTTGTGTCAAATTATAAAACCTACACAAGCATTTAATAAAAGAGCACACTTAAAAAAAATAAAGGAAGTGGCTGCTTTATTCTGCACCCAGGCACAATGATGCTCAACCCAATATTTTCTTGGTGAAAAAGAATGCCCATAGGGCCTAGGACCAACTCTGCTGCACCATCTAGAAAGTCCAGGAATCCTTCCATGAAAGTCCTTTGGCTGGTGGGTGGGAAGAAAAGCACAAACAGAGGGACCTGACCCCATTCCAGACACCCAGCAGAAGCAGCAGCTGGGGAAGGGAAGTAAAGTTAGAAGTGAGCTGCACATTGAGTAGGACACTTGCCTTTTACTTGGCTGACCCAGGTTCGATCTCTGACATCCCATATGGTCCCCGAGCCTACCAGGAGACATTTCTGAGTGCAGAGTCAGGAGTAAGCCCTGTGAATGCCACCAGGTGTGGCAAAAGAAAAAGAAGTGAGGTATCTTCTGACATTCCTTCTTTCCTCCACCAACCTGGGGCTAACAAGGGCCTGTGCAACTCCTTTACAACAGGTGCTTCCCACAGTGGTGATTAATGTAAGCTGAAGCAGGCAGCAGGTTCGATTCTCAGCATCCCATAGAATCCCTCAAGCACCTCTTGAAGTGACTCCTTAGTGCAGAGCTAGGAGGAAGCCCTGAGTATTGCTGGGTGTGATCTAGAAAACAAAACATAAATAAGAGAGGGGCAGAAGGAAATGTGTGACACACAGAGGCAGCCGCAAAACCCAGAAACAAGAGCATTGTAACTGCAGGTCGGGGACCCCACGTAGCTGCCGGAGGAGGGAACCCCCACTTGTACATTGAGAATGTCTAGCTTTGCTTCTTTATTTGTTTGGGGTCATATCAGCACTGCTTAGGGATCAATCCCGGTTCTGCATTCAAGCATCAGGAATTTCTCCTGACAGGCTCAGGAGACTATGTTCTGGGGATTGAACCCGGATTCTGTGCAAACCTAGAGTCTCATCCTTGCTGGGTTTTAAACCATTCATTGCTATGCCTGGACACTATCCACCCAACTTACGTCTATATTGTACAATCATATGTCAGAGCACCTACAAGAAACTCAAAGAGGGGCCAGAGCGGTAGCACAGTGGTAGGGCGTTTGCCTTGCACGCAACCAACCTCCGACGGACACTGATTCGATTCCTGGTAGCCCATATGGTTCTGCCATGAGTGACTTTTGAGCACAGAGACAGGAGTAATGCCTGGGTGCTGCCAGGTGTAACCCAAAAACCAAAATAAAAGAAAGAAAAAGAAAAGAAAGGTCCACTGCTTGGGGTGCAAAAGAGACTTTCAAGAACAGCTTTTCGGTCTCTGGGACCAAAACCTGGAAAAGGCTATTTTTATCTGCTCTCCTGGCTTCCAGCTGGACATGATTCCACTACCGTCAAGGGATGCTCTAGCTTAAAGGTTTGGTTTCAGACACAGAGAGTTCAAAGGGACCAGCAGGGATGGTCTGGTCTTGCTCCCTCTTTCATGGAAAGAAACCTCGAAGTTCTGAAGCAGGATTTCTTTTGCTCTGTTCCCCAACACCCTGGAGTTCTGATTCCAAGGAAGAGTCCCTCAAGAAAAACAGGTCAAGCAGGTTGGAGACTTGTTTCCTTTCTTCAAAGGAGGTTACCACTGAATTAGGGTTAGAGCCTAATTTTAGCAGGAGGATTTTTGTTGTTGATTTTTTACAATCTCCTTGGGTAATGATCCCAGCTCTGACTGGGATCTAACTTGAAAGGTTTAGATTTCTTAGCTTTAAATCTTCCCTTTGACCACAGACATTAAAGGATATCAACCCGGGGCCAGAGAGATAGCATGGAGGTAAGGTGTTTGCCTTGTGTGCTGAAGGATGGTGGTTCAAATCCCAGCATCCCATATGATCCCCTGAGCCTCCCGGGGGCGATTTCTGAGTGTAGAGCCAGGAGTGACCCCTGAGCGTTGCCGGGTGTGATACACACACACACAAAAAAAAAAAAAGGGGGGGGGTATCAACCAGAGCTGGAACAATAATAGCACAGCAGGGAGGGCATTTGTCTTTCTGTGAAGGCAACCCAGGTTTGATCCCCAGCATCCCATATGCGCACCCACCCCCTAGCCTGCCAGGAGTGATTTCTGAGAGCAGAGCCAGGAGTAACCCATTAGCCACCAATTTTGGCCCAAAAGCCAAAAAAGGGGAGGGGCTATGAACCTACAAGGGCGGGGGGGGGGGGTTTGTTTTGTTTGTTTGTTTGATTTAGTTTGGTTTTTGGGCCACACCCGGAGGCGTTCAGGGGTTACTCCTGGCTCGGCTTTGCACTCAGAAATTGCTCCTAGCAGGCTCAGGGGACCATATGGGATGCCTGGGTCTATCCCAGGCAAATGCTTTACCACTGTGTTATCATTGCGGCTCCAACCACCCAGTTTTTCTCTTTTTGTTGTGTTTGGGGCCCTATTCTATTGGTGGTGGTGCTTGAGCTACTCCCTGGGGTGTTTAGGGGAACATGTAGTGCCTGCCTTTGAACCCAGGGCTCTGACATATAAAGCATGTATGGTATGTGTGGCCGGAGAGATAGCACAACGATAGGGCATTTGTCTTGCACACATCCGACCCAGGATGGACCTGGGTTCAATTCCTGGCATTCCATATGGTCCCCGGAACCTGCCAGGAGCTGTTTCTGAGCGCAGACCCAGGAGTAACCCCTGAGTGCCGCCAGGTGTGGCCACCAAAGAAACAAACAAAAAAACACATATATGTATGCCTGCCCTTTGAGCCATCACCACAGACTCATGCATGCTATTTGGGGATGCTGGTAATATTGATTAAGATTGGGGCCGGAGGGCCCGGAGAGATAGCACAGTGGCGTTTGCCTTGCAAGCTGCCGATCCAGGACCAAAGGTGGTTGGTTTGAATCCCGGTGTCCCATATGGTCCCCCATGCCTGCCAGGAGCTATTTCTGAGCAGACAGCCAGGAGTAACCCCTGAGCACCGCCGGGTGTGACCCAAAAACAAACAAACAAACAAAAAAAAAAGATTGGGGCCGGAGAGATAGCATGGAGGTAAGGCGTTTGCCTTGCGTGCTGAAGGTCGGTGGTTAGAATCCCAGCATCCCATATGGTCTCCCGAGCCTGCCAGGAGCAATTTCTGAGCCTGGAGCCAGGAATGACCCCTGAGCGCTGCTGGGTGTGACAAAAAAAAAAAAAAAAAGGAATAATATTAAGATTTATTGTGGATTGAGTTCTCCAGTCCCACTGCTTCTGACTGGAACATCCTTCTTTCATTTCAAGAACCACTCCTCAGCTAATATTGTTCATCCCCAACTCCACTCGTAGGGAGTTGAGAGTGGATCAAAAGCCTATTTCAGTGCCTAGTTGTACTGTTTCTACTATTGACTTGCCAGTCCATTAACTGCCACAGAATACTGAGTCCAGATTTGGTTGCTATTGTTATTTTTGGACTACACTTGGCTGTACTCAGGATTTTGCACTCAGGGAATCACTGCTGGTGGACTCAGTTGACCATAAGGGGTGCCAGAGATCCAACTCAGGTTAGCCACATGCAAGGCAAGCACCCTAATCCAGATTTCTAACATTTAAGTTCCACTACATCAATATGGTATTGACCATACTGCAAATATTTCTTTTTTTATTTTTTGTTTTGAGGCCACATCTGGCAGTGCTCAGGACTTATTTAGTCCTGGCTCTGTTAGGGATCACTCCTGACACATCTGGGTAAGATGGATTGTTTTTGGGCCATATTTGGCAGTTCTCAGGGCTTACTCTTGGCTCTGCACTCAGGAATTACTCTGTCCCTGCTTAGAATGGCAGGGATGGAGCCCAGGTCAGCTGTACACAAGACAAGTACATTACCCATGCTGTATTACCACCTCAAATAATTTGCGGGGAGATTTTGGGCCACACTCAGCGGCACTCAGGGGTTACTCCTAGCTCTGCAGTCAGAAATCGCACCTGGCAGGTTCGGGGACTCTGTTGGATGCCAGGGATCAAACCCATTGTGCTATTACTCTACCAATGGTCCTCAAAACTACAGCCCATGGGTCACATACTGTATTTGATCCCATTTTGTTTCTTCACTTCAAAATAAGATATATGCAGTGTGCATAGGAATTTGTTAACAGTTTTTGTTTTCACTATAGTCAGGCCCTCCAACAGTCTGAGGGACAGTGAACTGGCCCCCTATTTAAAAAGTTTGAGGACCACTGCTCTAGCCCCTCAAATAATTTTTTTATTTTGTTTTTTTGAGTCCCACCTGGTGGCTCTCAGGGATTACTCCTGGCTATGCACTCAGAAATCACTCCTGGCTTGGGGGACCATATGGGATGCTGGGTTTCAAGATTTTAAGGTTCATCCTGGATCGGCTGCGTGCAAGGCAAATGACTTACCGCTGTGCTATCTCTCCAGCACCTCAAATAATATGTGTATATATATACATATATATATATATACATATATATATATATATTGGTTTTTGGGTCACACCCGGCAGCGCTCAGGGATTACTCCTGGCTCTATGCTCAGAAATTGGTCCTGGCAGGTTCAGGGGACCATATGGGATGCGGGATTCGAACCACCGACCTTCTGCATGAAAGGCAAATGCCTTACCTCCATGCTGTCTCTCCGGTCCCTCAAATAATATTTTTAATTTAAATGTTTGATCAGAATTTCAGAAGCATTAATCAAAACATCCCACTACCCTGGGGTCTGCAGGTTGCAGGTAATGTGGGAGGAGCTCGAGGCCTCTGTTCTCTACACCCGACAAGGGAGGCACTGAGGAGCTGGCACTCGAGTTCCACCCCTAAAGAGACTGCACTAATCTCTGGCTCCAGCGAGGCAGCAGTGACATCCAGGCTTCATGATGCCTGCACCCCCTATTTCTGAAAGTCACAGCCATGTCCCACTTCTCTAAGAGTTCATTGTGTGAATGTGTGCGA
This sequence comes from Suncus etruscus, assembly GCF_024139225.1. Taxonomy (NCBI): domain Eukaryota; kingdom Metazoa; phylum Chordata; class Mammalia; order Eulipotyphla; family Soricidae; genus Suncus; species Suncus etruscus. The sequence continues at coordinate 89,562,500 of NC_064849.1, forward strand.
GAATGTGTGTGTGTGTGTGTGTGTGTGTGTGTGTGTGTGTGTGTGTGTGTGTGTGTGTGTGTGTGTGTGTCCAAAGAAATATTCAGGAAGCCTAAAGGTTTCTTGCAATATTCGGCCAGTGCTGCTCTGGTCCAGCTGTACTGGCCACCCCAGAAATGCTGGGAGGTTGGGGCCTGGAGCAATAGCACACAAATGGGTAGAGTGTTTGCTTTGCATGCAAACAATCTGGGTCTGATCCCCAGCATCTCATAAGTTCCCCAAACACCGCTAGGAATGACTCCTTGAGCGCAGAGCCAGGAGGAAACCCTGAGCACCGTGAGGTGTGACCCAAACACCAAAATAAATAAATAAATAAATAAATACAGAAATAAATAATTGATAAATAATGGGAAACCATGATGGACTGGGAACGACAGTCAGGACCCTCCGAGCCATCTCTGGGGCTCTTCACCTCGTTAAGGGACCCCACTTCCCGCCCAGGCCCGATGGTCAAGTTTCTGAGGATCCAGCGAACAAGCGCGCAGATTTGCACCAGCTGCGGGACAAAGGTACCAACCCCCGAGACCAGGCCGCAGGGACAAGCCACGGCCCCAGCATCCATCAATCAAAGTATCCGACCAATCAGAGAAAGCGCAACGTTCACCTACGACCAATCAGAAAGCGAGCGCGGCATCCCGACCCTAAGTGATGCTCCCAGGTCCTTGGCCGCTGCATCCCGCATCTCTGGCCCCGCTATGGGCCCTACACGGTTCCCATCGCCTTTTCGCAAGGAAAAGCTCCTGCTTTTCTGGCACTTAGCGCTGCCAGCATGATGACCCCAGGGGTGGCCTGCCCCGAGCAGTCTCTCATCCGTCACACCAGCCTCAGATTCGTTTTTTTTTAACCCCTACGTACATTGACACATCAGGTTGCTCACCCGCGGGTGTTGAGCCCCGCATCTCGGCGAGGGCACCCCGAAGCCTCATGCCAGCCCCAGCGCTGAAGAAGCAGTTGCCATGGCAGCAGGAGAGCTCCAGGCAGCAGGCCCGGCCCGGCCCACGCAGGGAGGAGGGGTACCCTCTGCTCTGCACCCCCATCGCCAACCCCCAACACCTCTTCTCCCAGCTAAACAAATAGCTATTATTTTATTATATTGTTTATATATATCATATTATATTACCTCATATTATATATTGCATTTCACACAGTTAGTTATATATTATTTATATTTTTTAAATTATATTTATTAAAATAAATACATGAGACCCAAGAGATAGCACAGCGGCAGGGCGTTTGCCTTGCACGAAGACAATCCAGGACGGACCTTGGTTCGATTCCCGGCACCCCTATATGGTCCCCAGAGCCTGCAGGAGCGACTCTGAGCCTGTGCCCAGAAGTAACCCCTGAGCACAGTTGGGTGTGGCCCAAAACCCAGTAAATAAATAAATACAGCAATGGGCTGGGGACTGTTATTTTTATTATATTATTTATATATTTATACATATTTTATATTATAAAATTGTGTATTGTAATCTTATATGTTGTATTTCATATATGTATTTATATTTATAACATTACATTTACTGGGGCTGGAGAGATAGCATGGACGTAAGGCGTTTGCCTTGCATGCAGAAGGTCATGGATTCGAATCCCAGCATCCCATATGGTCCCCCGAGCCTGCCAGGTGTGATTTCTGAGCATAGAGCCAGAGTAACCCCTGAGCACTGCCGGTGTGACCCCCAAAACAAACAAACAAACAAAAACATTTAATAAAAATAAATGAATACAGTGCCAGGGGACTATTATTTATTTTATTTTTATATTATTTCTATATTTATACATATTTTACATCTTATACTATTATCTATTCTTCTAATATTATGTATTGTATTTCATATATTTATATATTGTTTATATTTTTAAAACTATATTTATTAAAATAAATTAATACAGTGCCAGGCTGTGGACTGTCATTTATTTATTTTATTTTTATTATATTACTTATATTTATACATATTTTGTCTTATAATATTATCTAGTCTTATAATATTACACATTGTATTTTGTATGTTTATTTATATATCATTTATATTTTAAAAATTACATTTATTAAAATAAATAAATAAATATATCACTGGGCTGGGGACTAGCACTGTGACCAGCCTTGATTTCCTTTGGCTCTTCGTGCCCTGACCACGTTGGCAGTTGGTAAAGATTGGCGCAGACTCTGGTTACTTGGGGTTCTATCCTGCTGCCTAGCAATGAATAGCAAACAACGTAAATGGCATCTCCAGTGACTCTGCCTGAATACCTGAATTTTTTATTTATTTATTTATTTATTTATTTATTTATTTATTTATTTTTTGGATTTTGGGTTACACCTAGCTACACTCAGGGTTGACTCCAGGGTTGACTCCTGGATCTGTTCTCAAGAATCACTCCTGGCGGTGCTCAAGAGAACAGATGGGATTCTGGGAATCGAACCCAAGTTGGCTGCATGCAAAGCAATCGCCCTCCTTCCTGTGCTTCTGCTTGGTCCTCTGCCTGAATATCTCATGGATGTCGGTTGTAGTAGATGTGAGCTCCAAGGGCTGCACAAAATCAGAGCTGGGGGTGGCAGGTCAGTGGAAATCTTGGGAAACAAAAAGAGTCAAAAGGCACGGGGTTCAAGTACACTGAAGTCTTGCTCTGTTGTAGCATTGAGCGACCCCAGGTACAATCCCCAGAGCACTTGCTGAGCTGAGTGTCCCAGGCAGTCAATTGTGCCAACTGCCCACATTTTCATTCCACCTACTTAATTACTCTGCCTGTGAATTTTGTACAAAGGAATCCGACCATTCTGCCTCTGGCCTTTGATTGATGATGTCCCACATCATGACCTGTGCAATATGGGCTCATTTCCTGGGTGTCAGAGCAGGAGGTGAGGGGTGTGGCTTTCACTCACACCCCTCTGCCACCCCAACAGTAGAGATGCCAGAACAGCAATAGAACTATTTCTGTTTTATGTTTTAGGGGGCCACATTCAGCTGTGCTCAGGGGTTACTCCTGTATCTGCACTCCAGAATCAGGTGTTTGGGGAACCCTATCAGATATCAAGGATCAAGGGATCAAGTCCAGGTCGGCAGTGTGCCAGGCAAACGCCCTCTCTGTTGCATTAAGGCTCCAGGGCCCAGAGCTATTAGAACTTTGCTCTGATTCTGAATCTCTGCCTCCTGGCATCTCGCCTGACCTTTGCCATTCTTAGTGGCTAGCTAAGTTAGCAAATCTCCCCAGACCTAGAAGCAACTGTAGACTGAATGAACGTGTCTCTGCTCCTGAATGTTTCTCTGTACATCTCTTAATTTTATCTATCATCATTATGTTTTGAAGCCACAACCAGTGATGCTCAGGGTTTCTTCTTGGCATGGTGCTCTGAGACTGTTAGACAGTACTGGTGATTGAACACAGGTTGCAAGTTTGCAAGGCAAGTATTGCCTGTACTATCTCTCCCGCCCATAGTTCTTATTTGTTGTTGTTTTTTGTTTTGTTTTGTTTTATTGTGTTTAGTTTTGAAGCCATACTTGGCTGCACTCAGAGGTTACTCCTGGCTCAGTGCTGAGAAGTCACTCCTGGCAGGCTCAGGGGATCATCTGAGATGCCAGGGATTGAACCTGGGTTCGTCCCAGATCAACCACATTCAAGGCAAATGCCTTACCACTGTGCTATCACTCTGACCCTCTTATTTGTTTTATTGTTGTTTTTGTTATTTGTTTATTTGTTTTTTAAAAACAAAAGTAATCCCTGCGGGTGTGGCCAAAACCTCCCTAAAAAAGAAATCCACAAGGCAGGAGCCAGAGAGACAGCACAGTGAACAGAGCTTTTGCCTTGCATGCAGCAGACCTGGGTTGGATCCCCAGCATTCCATATACATCTCAGTATGTGGTCTCCCGAGCATCGCCAGGAGTAATTCCTGAGTGCAGATCCAGGAGTAACAATTTCTGAGTGCTGTTGGGTGTGGCCCCCAAAGAAACAAACAACAACAACAAAATTCCCAGGCAGCCAGTGCCATTGTGGGTCTTCCCACAGCCCAGTCCTCTCTGTCCCCTGGTCATGGGGCAAGAGCACTAGCAGAGCAGAGATGGCATTTGCCTTGTACTCACTCTAGCCACCAGGTCAGGGAAATCACATCAGCTGTGATCTGCTCAGAGGGTTAGTGTGCAGACTCGCATGCTGGAGGCTGGAGTTCAATCCATGGTCCCCCAACCGGCACTGGGAGAAAGCCCCTACTCCACACAGTGGAGAGCAGCCGTGGAGCACCCTTGGGTGTGGCTCTGAACAAGGACAAACAACAAAATCAAACCATGACCTCTAGCTGCACACCCTAAGTGGAAGCTGGGGTGTGTATCCTTGAGAGCGGCTTGGGTGCACCCTTGACCCTGATTCTCTCCTTCCTTCATACCTGATGCTGCGCAATAACTGTGATGCAGTCAACTTGTTTTCATTTTATTCTTTTTATTAAATCACTGTGAGGTAGAGTTTAAAAGTTGTTGAGAGTTGAGTTTCGATCACACAATGTCCCAGTACCCGGGCTCCTTTCCTACCACCAGCTTTCTTCCTGTCTTCACACCCCATCTCAGCCTGCTTCTAAGACAGACAATTTTCTTCTCTCCTCTCTTTTTTTCTCTCTTTCTGTCTCTCTCTTTCTCTCTCCCCCACCCTCTCTCCCTCTCTCTCTGTCTTTGGGCCACAGCCCAGAGCACTCAGGGGTTACTCATGGCTCTGCACTTAGAAATCTCTCCTGACTTGGGGGACCATATGGGAGGCCAGAGATCCAACCCAGGTAAGTTCTGGGTCAACTGTGTGCAAGGCAAATGTCTTGGGTGCTATTTCTAGGGGGTAGTTGTGAATATTCCTGAACCCATGTGTGTGTGTGTGGGGGGGGGGGCGTTTATATAGTTTTAGCTCTCTTGAGTGTAGAATCTCTAGTGTGGAGGGAAGTAGTAACATTTCAATGAACCAATTTTCAGCCACTCTTTTCAGAGGAGGGGAGGCAGTTCAAAACAATTGATGAGCTGGAGATAGGAGAAGAGGGAGAGGGGAGGGGATGAGAGAGAAGAGAGGGGAGATGGCAGGGTTTAGGAGTTTCCTTTGCATGCAGCTAACCTCAGTTTACTCTCTGGCACTGCATATGATACTCGGAGTACCACCAGGAGTGACTCTGAGCTCAGAGTCAGGAGTGAGCCCTGAGCCTCACTGCCACAAAACTAAGAAACAAAAGAAAGGGCCAGAGAAATAGCATGGAGGTAGGGCATTTGCCTTGCATGCAGAAGGAATGTGGTTCGAATCCAGGCATCCCATCTGGTCCCCTGAGCCTGCCAGGAGCGATTTCTGAGCGAACATAGAGCCAGGAGTAACCCCTGAGCGCCTGCCGGGTGTGACCCAAAAGCTAAAAAAAAAAAAAAAAAAAAGAAAGAAAGAAAAGAAACAAAAGAAAACAAAGTACTTGCCTCAACCTGCCCTTTTAGAGCTGATCTAATTAATGACCTTGATCAGGCTAGCTGAGCCCTTCTTTTCTACAAAAGGAATCTTTCTTCTTTTTATTTTTTTTCACTTTCTTTTTGTTGTTGTTGTTGTTGTTTGTTTATTTCTGAACTAAATTATTTCACTGAATCCCCATGAGCTACAGTTGCAAAGTTGTTCATCATAGAGTGACTGACCTTCCTAAAGAGAAGGGGGGGTGGGGGACCATCCTGGGAAGATTTGCCCCTGGTGACAAAGGAGACAGACATTCCAGCTTCCCCTACTCAGCTCTGCTCAGAGCCCTGCCTCCAGCCTTAACTACAGGGGTGCAGGAATCCGCAGGCCTGGTTAGGATAAGGGGGTGCCAGGGATCCCAGCGGGCTGGGAGCAGCGCAGCTGAAACAATATTTGCTTTCACACACCCACAAGACTTTGCAGAAGGAAGGACAGAAGGACTTGGACAGGAGCCCGTTGCCCTTGGTTAGTGAAAAGGGGGAGGAGTCGAGAGATGAGGCCCTGGAAGGTAAACTGAGACCACAGTAGGAAGCTCACGCGCCAACTCCAAGAACTGTCTCTTGACTTGGGGCTGTGAGTGGTGGCCAGAGCCTGGAGATGGGGAACTGAGGAAGGAAAGCAGGCAGACAGGAATAGGGGTACAGAGACAGGACCTTCAGAACCCTGCAGTTTCTATGGTGGCTTTCACAGTACCCAGGTCCCTCAGAGCCGAGACCCCCATGAGATCCCATGAGAAAGTGAGTTTGGCAGAACTCTCAAGGTTTCAGGAGAGTTTTTTGATTTGAGGACACACCCGGCAACATCTGCACTCGGGTTACTCCTTGCTATCCTATTTCTCCAGCCCAATAGTAAAGTTTCATGAGACTTTTTTGATATTTCTTTGTTTTGGGTTCAAACCCAGCGGTGCACAGAAATCACTCTGGCAGGCTTGGGGACCATATGGGATGCCAGGAATCGAATCTGTGTCCATCCCAGTTTGGCTGTATGCAAGTCAAACACCCTACTGCTGAGCTATAGCTTCAGCCCCAATTATGAAAGTTTTTTGATATTTGTTTGTTTTGGGGTCACACCCAATGGCACTCATGGGTTACTTCTGGCCCTGTGCTCAAAAATTGCTCCTGGCAGGCTCGGGGGATGCCAGGAATCAAACCTGAGTTCATCCCAGTTCAGCTGCATGGAAGGCAAATGCCCTACTGCTATGCTATAACATCAACCCCAATCATGAGATTTTGTTTTGTTTTGTTTTAGGTCACACCTGGCAGCACTCAGGAGTTTCTCCTGGCTCTGCACTCAGAAATCACCCCTGGCAGGCTCAGGGGACCATATGGGATGTGGGAATTAAATTGGGGTCAGACACATGAAAGGCAAACACCCGGGTCCCCGCTGTGCTGTGTATGGCTTCTGCCCAATAATAATGTTTCAGAAGACCTTATAGCTACAGGACATTTCGCCACCTGGCAGGCAAGTTCCAGCCTTTGAAGTGGGAAGAAAGGACGTGTGGCAAGGGCGATGGTGACTAATTGTGGTGTGACTGGCAGCTGACCCTCTGGCATAGCACTTTCCCTTCAGGGCCTGTGTGAGTTTTGTGTATAGAGCTGGGCAGGTGTCCATAGGATGCCTGAGCCTCTGTGCTGCCCATTTCAGCAGCAGGCAGGGAGGGGCACAGGGCCAGGCAGAGTCTCTCTTACAGGTGCTCCTGGTCTTCTCAATGCTCCTGTCCCAGGGACTGGCCCTGTGTCAGCTTCAGTTCAAACTCACAGGTAGAGGCCAGAGCAATAGCACAGTGGCAGGATGTTTGCTTTGCATGCACAGACCCAAATTTGATTCCAGGCATCCCATCTGGTCTCCGAGCCTGCCAGGAGTGAATTCTGAGTGCAGAGCTAGGAGTAACTCCTGTGTGCTGCCAGGTGTGACCCAAAAACCAAATCCAAACAAACAAACAAACAAACAAACAAACCTCACAGGCAGTTTTCCCCATAATTAGAGGAGCAGGCTCTGGGAGTTGAGAAATTAGATAGTAAGAATGTAGGATTTTTCTTTTTCTGGTTGTTGTTTTGGGGGCTATACCCAGTGGCGCTCAGTGGTTATTCCTGGCTCTGTGCCTAGAAATTATTCCTAGCAGGCTTAGGGGACCATCTGGAATGCTGGGGATCAAACCCAGGTCAGCTGCATTCAAGGCAAACACTCCCTGTTGTGCTATCATTCTGGCCCCCCAAAATGTGTTTCGAAACAGCTCATAATGGGACCAGTGAGGTGGCGCTAGAGGTAAGGTGTCTGCCTTGCAATCGCTAGCCAAGGAAGGACCACGGTTCGATCCCCCAGCGTCCCATATGGTTCCCCCAAGCCAGGGGCAATTTCTGAGCGCTTAGCCAGGAGTAACCCCTGAGCATCAAATGGGTGTGGCCCAAAAAACCAAAAAAAAAAAGAAAAAAAGAAAGAAGGAAGGAAGGAAGGAAGGAAGGAAGGAAGGAAGGAAGGAAGGAAGAAGGAAGAAGGAAGGAAGGAAGGAAGAAAGAGAGAGAGAGAGAAAGAAAGAAAGAAAGAAAGAAAGAAAGAAAGAAAGAAAGAAAGAAAGAAAGAAAGAAAGAAAGAAAGAAAGAAAGAAAGAAAGAAAGAAAGAAAGAAAGAAAGAAAGAAAGAAAGAAAGAAAGAAAGAAAGAAAGAAAGAAAGAAAGAAAGAAAGAAAGAAAGAAAGAAAGAAAGAAAGAAAGAAAGAAAGAAAGAAAGAAAGAAAAGAAAAGAAAAGAAACAGCTCATAATGACTGTTCTCTTAGCTACAGCTTAAAACCCCCAGAAAAACTCAGGGTCAGCTTGCTTTAAATCACACCTCAGTGGTATCTGAAAGTTTTTAAACAAACTCTATTCACATCAGTGCAGGTGTGAATCAGAATGTCTGGCCCCAAATGTTTTCTGAGCCTCATTTCAGCCAGTTTAGTTCTAGCTGATTGAATGAAAGTTTGCTTGAGACTTAAGTGATTTTTTTTTCTTTTTAATCATATAGTTTTAAAGCTCAGTATTGGGATTTACAATGTTGTAAATAATGGAGCCAGAGAGACAGGACAGGAGCTGGGGCGTTTGCAGACTGGGCTCATATCTGATACCCCGGATAGTCCAGTTTGTCCTCATTTTCCAGTGCTCAGTGTTTTCCAATCAGCTTTAGCATCTGCTGCTTCAGTGCTGCCAGTAATGTGTCAATCAGCTAGTTAACACCTAGTGACTTTAGCTGGTTTTTAATTTGGGGGCCACACCCAGTGTCGCTCAAGGTTTACTCCTATCTCTGAACTCAGGGAATCAAGGAATCCCTCCTGGTGGTGTTTGGGAGATCATGAGGGAATGCTGGGGATCAAACCCTGGCTGGCCTTTTGCAAGGTAAGTGCCCTGCTTTGAGCTTTAGCCCAGCCTCGACCTCTACAGTCTTTGTGTTACCGAGTCGAGTCATGCCCAAGGGGGCCACCTTAGCCCTTCAGAAGCTAAGAGACTGATTTTATGGCCACTCTCCAGGGTTTATCTGTGGGGGTCTCAGTTTTTCTAGAAGGTTCCACCTTTGACCTTCACTTGGAAGCTGTTTCTTAATTCCAGCAAAATGTGCTTTCTGGGAAGGGCAAGGAATTTCAAAACCATCCGGGCCTGGCTTGTTTCTGCTTAATAACCTTCTCTCTCTCTCTCTCTCTCTCTCTCTCTCTCTCTCTCTCTCTCTCTCTCTCTCTCTCTCTCTCCCTCTCTCTCTCCCTCTCTCTCTCTCTCTCTCTCTCTCTCTCTCTCTCTCTCTCTCTCTCTCTCTCTCTCTCTCTCTCTCTCTCCCTCTCCCTCTCCCTCTCCCTCTCCCTCTCCCTCTCCCTCTCCCTCTCCCTCCTCCTTCTCCTTCTCCCTCTCCCTCTCCCTCCCCCCATGTCGGTCTGTGTCTGTCTGTCTGTCTCTGTCTCTGTTGTTTTCTGTGTTTCTCTGTCTCTCTATCTCTGTCTCTCTCCATCTCTCTTCTTTGTCTCTCTGTCTGTTTCTGTCTCTCGTCTGAGTCTTTCTCTTTTCTGTCTCTCTGTGTCTGTGTCTATCTCTGTCTGTCTCTGTCTGTCTCTCTCCTGGTTTCTGAGGACAAGTGATTAGAAAGAACCCGGCACACTCCTGCACTCAGCCCACAGGCGACAGCCAGCTCAGCAGCTCTGCGTGCCCTGCCCTGTGCTCTGATTCTCTTGCTCTAGGAGCAGTTGGCACGGTGCCCTCTGTCCACACCATATCACCTCACCCAACTTCACAACTCACACCCGTAACCTTCAAAGACTGCACTTGGCAGGGAGGCCGCTCCACAGCCTGAAAACAGGCTTCGCAAGGGAGAGAGGAAGAGAGGGAGAGAGGGAAGGAGCTCTGGGTTGGATTTCTGGCCCCAGTGGGTCCCTGAGCACAAGCACTGAACTGGAACTAGCTACTGAGTGCCATTAGGTGTGGACCCCCAAAAAACAAAACCCCAAACATGTGATGTTATTGCCACTTCCATCATGCCTATAGGGTTGAATCCTCCGGACCACCCAAGCCGGGAGCACCAGCAGGGGTCGCCTCTGAGCATTGGGTGTGGTCTATCCCCACCCAAGCCTTTGTCTCTTTTCCCATTAGCATCATTTTGTGTATTTGGTGGTGGTAGTGGGGGGCACATCCAGCCGAGCTAAGATTTATTCCTGACTTTGCACTCAGAACTCACCTCTCACTGTGCTCTGGTGACCCTTCCGGGGGATCAAACCCAGGTTGTGTGTGTGCAAGCAAGTGTGGTCCCTACTGTGCTCACTCTGTCTCTCCTGTTCACTCACAGGAGCTCCCTCCCACCCAGCTGAGACCATGTTGACTTTTCAGGGTTTTGTCCCAGCAATGTCCCTGTCCAGGAACCCAAAAGGGAACTGACTGGGGTCCAGTCACCATTTCAGTCTCCCCACCCCACCCAAGCAGCAACCTAGGAAGTAGACAGCATTGTGTTGCAGAGTCCCCGAGGATGAGGTGTTCGGGAAGTGTCTGGCTCTGTCAGGAGGCTGTATAGGGTGCTGGCGGGCACCCCAGCCTCCTGAAACCAACCTGGGTGATGGATCCAAAGCCAAGATACTGGCTAAAGGTTAACGCTTTCCTTCGCCATCTGGGTCTCTCCAGAGAGCTACTTACAGCACAGCAGCTGACATCCCCAGGGGGGGAGGGGGAAGGAGAGAGAGAGAGAGAGAGAGAGAGAGAGAGAGAGAGAGAGAGAGAGAGAGAGAGAGAGAGAGAGAGAGAGGAGAGAGGAGAGGAGAGAGGAGAGGAGAGATGAGAGAGAGAGGAGAGAGAGAGGAGAGAGAGAGGAGAGAGAGAGGAGAGAGGAGAGAGAGAGGAGAGAGGAGAGAGGAGAGAGGAGAGAGAGAGAGGAGAGAGGAGAGAGGAGAGAGAAAGAGACGTCCTAAGCTTATACCAGACAGATCCCCCAGCAAATGGCAAACATAGGACATTTTCCCAAGACCCCTGTCATTCTTCTGCTGGACAAAACAATTTTTTTTTAGGTTTTTGGGCCACATCCGGTGACGCTCAGGGGTTACTCCTGGCTCTGAGCTCAGAAATCACTCCTGGCTCAGGGGAGCATATGGGATGCTGGGGATCAAACCCGGGTCAGTCACAGTTGGCTGCATGCAAGGCAAACCCTTATGGCTGTGCTATATAGCTCTGGTTCCCAACAAAAACAAATTAACTTCAGATTTAGTAAGGCAGGAACAGAAGGAGCCCTTGATTTCTATACATTTAGGACACTACTCAATATGCTATTCCAGGGTGAGCAAGGAGAAAGAGTCAGTCAGTCATACCTTCTGAGCTGAGGACAGGGATAGGAATGGGGACTTCTGGTGGTGGGGGGGGGGGGTTCCCTGACAAAAACCAGAAGCACTGGAAGGCATCTCTGATAGGAAGGCTATTTCTGGGACTGAACGATAGCGCTGCTTCCAGGAGCCCCAAGTTGAATCCCTGACATTGCATAGTTCCCTAGGCACCCCAGAAGCAATCCCAAGGCTCTGCCTGAGCTGAAAAGAGCTCAGTATTTCCACAAGTGGTCCTTCTAGTCCAGCAGGACTTCTCTTGCACAGAGCAAAACTAGGTGGTTCAATTCTCAGCAAAAAGTTCCCCTGACAGGAGTGATCCCTGAGTACAGAGCCAGGAGTAAGCCCTGTGTTCTGTCAGATGAGGAGAAAGAGAGAATGTACTAAGAAAAGAGAAAGAAAAGAAAAAGAAAGAAGGAAAGAAAGAAAAAAGAGAGAAGGAAAGAAAGAATAAAGAAGAGAGAGAGAAAGAAAAAGTAAGAAGAAAATAAAATTTAGCAAAACTAATTTTTGTTTTGTTTTTGGGTCACACCAAGGGTGGCACTCAGGAGTCACTCCTGGTTCTGCGCTCAGAAGTTGCTCCTGGCAGGCTCAGAGGATCATATGGGGTGCAGGGATTCAAACCGTAGTTTGTCCTGTGTTGGCCATGTGCAAGGCAAACGCCTTACTGCTGTGCTATTGTTTCAGCCCTGCAAAACTAACTTTTTAAAAATGTTTGGGTCAGGGCCAGAGAGATAGCACTGCAGTGGGGCATTTGCCTTGCATGCAGCTGATCCGGGATGAAAGGTGATTCTAATCCCGGCATCCCATATGGTCTCCCAAGCCTGCCAGAAGCTATTTCTGAGCACAGAGCCAGGAGTAACCTCTGAGTGCCATCAGTGTGACCCAAAAACCAAAAAAAGTTTGGGTCAGGGCTGGTGCAATAGCATAGTGGTAGGGCATTTGCTTGCATGCGGGTGACCCAAGACAGACTCAGGTTTGATCCCTGTCAGGAGTGACTTCTGAGCTTAGAACCAGGTGTGATCCCCCACAAAAATAATAAATAAATACAAAAGAGAGTGGGGTTGGAAAGAGCACAGCAGTACGGCATTTGCCTTGCATGTGGCTGACCCAGGACAAACTGAGGTTCGAACCTCAGCATCCCATTTAGTCCCTGAGCCTGCAAGGAGCAATTTCTGAGCAAAGATCTAGGAGTAACCCCTGAGTGCCACTGGGCATGCACCCCCCCCCAAGAGAGTGAAATAAATGAAAGAAAGAAGAAAAGAAAGAAAAAAGAATGAAAGAAAGGAAGAAAGAAAGAAAGAGAAAGGAAGGGAGGGAGGGAGGGAGGGAGGGAGGGAGGAAGGAAGGAAGGAAGGAAGGAAGGAAGGAAGGAAGGAAGGAAGGAAGGAAGGAAGGAAGGAAGGAAGAAGAGCGAAAGAGAAAGAAAAAGTAAAAAAAAACTCAGCAAAACTAATTTTTTTTTTTTAAGAGGGGAGATTTGGGTCACAACTGGTGGCACTCAGGGGTTACTCCTGACTGTGCTTAGAAATCGCTCCTAGGGCCCGGAGAGATAGCACAGATCCAGGACCAAAGGTGGTTGGTTCGAATCCCGATGTCCCATATGGTCCCCCGTGCCTGCCAGGAGCTGTTTCTGAGCAGACAGCCAGGAGTAATCCCTGAGCACCACCGGGTGTGACACCCCCCCCCAAAAAAAAAAGAAATCGCTCCTAGCAGGCATGGGGAACCATATGGGATGCCAGAATTAGAACCATCATCCATTATGGATTGGCTGCATGCAAGGCAAACGCCCTACCACTGTTTATCTCTCTAGCCCAAAACTAAATTTTTTGGGGGGGGGCACACCCGGCATTGCTCAGGGGTTACTCCTGGCTATTTGCTCAGAAATAGCTCCTGGCAGGCACGGGGGACCATATGGGACACCGGGATTCAAACCAACCACCTTTTGTCCTGGATATACTGCTTGCAAGGCAAACGCTGCTGTGCTATCGCTCCGGGCCCCCAAAACTAATTAAAAAAAAAAGTTTAGGCTATACCCAGAAATGTAGGTTTGCTGGGTTTTTGGGGAGGCCACACCAGGAGCATTTAAAGACTCCTCCTGGCATAGTGCTCAGGGATTACCCCTATCCGTGTGGTGAAACTATCTGTTGCCGGGTTGAACCTGTGACACAAGCATGAAAAACTTGCTTATAATTCTTCAAGCCATCTCCCTGGCTTTGGAATTGTCAAATTTCATAATAAAAATGGAAAATTAGGGGTCTGAGCGATAGCACAGTGGTAGAGCGCTTGCCTTGCATACAGCCAACCCAGGTTGGACCGAGGTTCGATTCCTGGCATCCATATGATCCCCCGAGCCTGCCAGGAGTGATTCCTTAGTGCAGAACCAGGAGTAACCCTGAGCACTGCTGGGTATGACAGCAAAACAAAACACATATAAACAAAATAAGTAAAATAATTGGCCAAACTGAGAGATAGCATGGAGGTAAGGCATTTGCCTTGCATGCAGAAGGACAGTGGTTCAAATCCTGGCATCTCATATGTCCCCCGAGCCTGCCATAAATAATTTCTGAGTGTAGAGCCAGAAGTAACCCCGAGCAATGCCGGGTGTTACTCAAAAGCCCCCCCTCCCAAAATTAAAATAAAATAATTGACCAAAGTGATAGCACAGTGGGGAGAGCATTATTAGCCTTTTACATGACTAACTCAGGTTCGATCCCCAGCATCTCATATGGTCCCAAGAGCACCCCTGTGGGTGTACCTATTTAAGACCCTGAGACCCACCCATTTCTGGGAGGGGTCTTGGGAACCGGATAGTAGGTGTAACCTTACCTGCTAGACCCTCCCATTCCTGGGAGGGGTCTTGGAAATGTTAGATAAGGCTTGGACCAAGGGAATTCGGCTTTTGGGCTTTTTGCCTTTTTGGCTTCTTGCCCTTTCTGCGCTGCTGTGCGCTCTGGCTTCTGGGTTTCTGTGTTCTGGTCTTTGACCAGCATGGAGCCCAAAGGGAAGATGGCTAACAGGAAATAAGATGCAGGGCTAGCAAAATATTGCTGTGCTTGAAAGGTTATGAATAGGCCACACACACGTGGTGGCTAGGGCTTGAATAAAGATGATTCTTCCTGACGCCTGACTGTGAGTGAGTGATTTCACCTGGGCCTGGGACTCACCGACTGCATGGAGGTTGCAGAGCCACGTGGACTGGGATGGCACGGAAAGAAATCCACCGCCATCCAGCCCCATCGTTAATTATTTAATACAACACACCTCCAGGAATGACCTTTTTTGAACGCAGAGACAGGAATAACCTCTGAGCACCACAATGGTGTGGCCGCAGAAAAACCAAAATTAAAAAAAAAAACAAACAAGATGAATGAAGAGTTTAATCTGAGGGTGAAGGTGATTTATTGCTCAAAGGCCTTCTAGAAACTCTCGGCTTCCACTGGCCTGTTTCTGGCCTGTACCCAGGCCTGGCTAGACTCTGCAGCTGTGCTCAGAGCATTGGCTGTGTCAGAACCAGCCTGTGAGTGGAAACAGACTCGCCAGGAAGTGCTCACTCAGGCCCCCCTGGGCAGGCATGCACTTTCACCGATTTGGCCTCAGCATCTCTCTGGCAGAGCCAAGTCCCTGGGGCTCCTTCCCCTGAGCTTGCGGAGACATGGGTCACTGAGTCCAGCTGTGACAGTTAACAGCCTGTTCAAACTTGGTCTTGGCCCTCCTTGTTCATTCAGCTCTGGCTCTACACCAGGGCCTGGAATTCATGTCTTTATTTCCTCGTAAACAAAAACAAAAAAATGTTAGGGGGAGACCTACCTAGCAGGGACCTGGAATCGCATGCTCTCCAAGGAACCTTTCCTGTACTCACGGAGTCTCAGTAGAAATGAGATGTCCATTATTTTCAGAATCTGGGTTAAATATTAGCCAGGATGAGTTTTTTTGCCAGGAGTTTGGAATGGAACATGATGAAGCAAAAATTCCTGCTGGGCGGGAGGGGGATGTCTTTTTTTGGGGGGGAGAGGGGGTGGTCATGCCTGGCAGCACTCAGGGGCTACTCCTGGCTCTGAACTCAGAAATCACTGTTGGCTGGCTCGGAGGGACCATATGGGATGCCGAGAATTGAACCCCTTGCCTAGGTAAGGACTTGCCAGGAATTTGATCTGTTTCCAGCTTCAGGTTGCCATCAGACTTTTTTTCTCTCTTCATTTTTCTCTCTCTCTTTTTTTTTTTCCCCCGGGGAGGGGGTTGTTTTTGGAGAGCAATGCTCAGGAGTTACTCCTGTCTCTGTGCTCTGAAATCACTCCTGGTGGGGCTTGTGGGATGCTGGGAATAGAACCCAGGTCGGTTCTATACAAGGCAATAGCATTCCCCACTGTACTATCCTTCCAGCCCCAGACCTTCTGTCTTGAAAGTGGCCGCTGATCTCTTCCACCTAGGATTTTGCTGCTGAACCTCAAACCTAGACTCAGGGCAGGGAGCCTGGGAGACAGCCTCGGAGTAAAAGCACCTGCCTAGTGTGGTCTGAGTAAGATTCTGTAATGGGAAAATGAATGAATGAATGAATAAATGAATGAATGAATAAATTAGGGTCAGAGTGATAGCACAGTGGTGAGGAGGCATTTGCCTTGCAAGCAGCCAACCTGGGACAGACCCTGGTTCAATGTCCGATATCCCATATGGTCCCCCGAGCCTGCCAGGAGCAATTTTTTTTTCCTTTTGGTTTTTGGGTCACACCCGGCAGTGCTCATGGGTTACTTCTGGTTCTATGCTGAGAAATCGCTCCTGGCGGGGCTGGCGAGGTGGCGCTAGAGGTAAGGTGTCTGCCTTGCAAGCGCTAGTCAAGGAAGGACCACGGTTCGATCCCCTGGTGTCCCATATGGTCCCCCCAAGCCAGGGGCAATTTCTGAGCGCTTAGCCAGGAGTAACCCCTGAACATCAAATGGGTGTGGCCTGAAAAACCAAAAAAAACAAACAAACAAACAAAAAAAACGCTCCTGGCAGGTTTGGGGACTATATAGGATGCTGGGACTCAAACCACCGTCCTTCTGCATGCAAGGTAAATTCCCTACCTCCATGCTATCTCTCCAGCCAGGAGCAATTTCTGAGTGCAGAGACAGGAGTAACCCCTGAGTGCTGCCAAAATACAAAAACAAACAACAACAACAACAATGATTCTGTAATAGGCTGAAGAAAAAGTGTAGCAGGGAGGGTACTTGTCTTGCATGTGACCAAGTGAGTTCAAACCCCAGCACTGTGTAGGGTCCCCTGAGTACCACCAGGAGTAATCCGTGAGCACCACTAGGTGTGGCCCCCAAACAAAAATAGAAATAAAATTAGATCCTGGTATTTGCAATGTCTGTGCCTGGCAACACTGCTGTGTGAGATTCCTGGTGTGTCAAGTGATTTCTACCCACACATTCAGAGCCCCCAAATCCCAAACCAACACTGTAGCAAGGTGTGTATGAGCACCACAAAAAAAGTGTCATTCCTGATAAGCACCATTATATATTTATATATTTATTTATTTTTGGTTTGGGGCCACACTCTGTGAGGCCCAGGGGTTACTCCTGGCTTTGGGTTCAGAAATCAGTCACTCTTGGCAGGCTTGGGGGACCATATGGGATGCTGGGAATCGAACCCAGGTCAGTCCTGGATCAGCCACTTGCAAGGCAAATGCCCTACTGCTGTGCTAACCCTATGTCCTATTTACTTTTTCTTTAAAAAAAAAAATGGATATGGTGGTTGGATCTAGCGCAAAATCACAGCAGGTAGGGCGTTTGCCTTACATGCAGCTGACCTGGGTTCAAACCCCAACATCCCATATAGTCCCCAAGCCTGCTAGGAGTAAATCTGAGAACAGGGTCAGGAGTAATTCCTGAGTGCTGCCAGATGTGGTCCCCAAAACAAAGCAAATAAAAAATAGTTTATAAGCTTTTCTCTTTTATTTTATTTGCTTTTACTTTTATTTATTTGGGGGAGGGGGGGTTGGGCCACAATGGGCAGCTCTCTGGGGTTACTCCTGGCTCATTGTTCCTGGCAGGCTCCGGAACAATACTGGATGCCAAGAATTGAACCCAGGTCCATCTCAGATTGGCCATGTGCAGAGCCCTACTGTTGCAAGTCAGCCCCTGAAAAGGTTGATTGATGGAGGGACGGAGGATGAGGTCTTTCCCTCCAGCTCGGAGCACGCATCTGCCACCCTGTCCAGCCGACAGTTCTGAGGTGAAATGGCGGGTAAACAGCTCGCAGTCAGGCTTGTGGAAATATTAGCTTTATTCAGTGGACAAGACTGAAGTTCAAAGACTCAGCATAAGTTCCAGCCAAAAGCCTCTCACCTTCCACAGACCCTTGTTTTTATCTCCCAGAATCAGGTACCACCCAATGGTGGGATCAGATACCACCTAATGAATGGTGGAAGCAGAATCAGGTACCACCTTAGGGTGGGGGCAGAATACCAGGTCACACCCTAGGGTAGGGCACAATCACCGATCAGAGTAGGGTCAGTAACATAATAATCAATCCCCTAAAATATTTACATACACAACACCCTACTTCTGTGCTATTGCTACTGTGCTAACTCTCTGGCCCCTCAACCTTTATTTTATAGTAAGGAATGTGAACCTGACTCTCAGGGAAGGCCTAGTCTTTGCTTTATTTACTTACTGGGTTTACAGGCCACGCCCAGTTGTGCTCAGGGCTTATTCCTGGCTCTGTGCTCAGAGGTCACTTCTGGCAAGGCTCAGGGCACCTTATGAGATGTTGGGTGATCGAACATCGATTAGCACCCTACCCCTTGCACTGTCTTTCTGATTGAATGTCAATATCAGAGATTGTCAATCTCTGGTTGAATGTGAAGATCTCAGAGTCAGAGTCGAGACTGTCCTGAACACCTGTATTTGCAAGGCTGGAGCCTTATGGCTGCTGCCTTGGGAGCCCTTTGGTTACTACATTTGTTGAAATAAGGCTTTCAGCAAGTGGATGATACATGATCCACTGACCCAGTTTGCTGGACTAAATGCCAAAGGAATTGTGTTTAGGAATGCAGATGAGAGAAGAGCAGAAGATAGATGGCATCCTGCATGTGCCAGGAGGAAGCTTTCCAAAGACTGAAGAAGGTTTGAAGAGTGCAAAGAGGAAAGACAGTCCTCTCCCCAATGAGAAAACCCACAGGAAGTGGGAAGGAAGGGGTGGAGTGGGAGGATTCTTGTTGGACTCAAGAATATGAGGAGAGGGGCTGAGAAGGCAGCTAAAGAATTCAAGGACTTGGAGTTGCCAGTCTCCCTTTCTCTCTTCCTCTGGCTGTCTGTTTGTCTGTCTGAGTATCTCATACATACCTTGTGGCAAAGTTTTTTTTTTAATTTTTATTTCACAATATAGGGTTATTGCATTTAAATCCACATTTAATTTAAACATTTAAATTTAATTTAAACATTTAATTTAAATTAAAGAGATAAGGTCCAATCTTGTACAAGGTCAATCCCTGGCATCCTTTTTGTCCCCCAACCACTGTCAGGGAGATTCCTGAGCACAGAGCCAGGAGTAAACCCTGAGCACTGCAAGGTGTGACTCCCTCCCCGCAACAAAATACTCTCCTCCTTAAATTAAATCTACAGCAGAGATTTAAATCAACTTTGCTCACCACAAAGAGTGGTGAATGCTGTTAGGGAAATAACTACACTAACAACTAGCATTACAATGTTAAAGAATGAAAGTAGTAGAATGCCTGTCTCAAATACAGGCAGATTTGGGGGAGGAGGGGGGCATTGGTGGTGAAAATGTTGCACTGATGAAGGGGGTATTCTGATTATGACCGAAATCCAACTACAATCATGCTTGTAATCATGGTGCCTAAATAAAGGTTTTATATATTAAAAAATAAGTAAATAAATCAACTTTGCCAAGTAAAATCAATAGGGAAGAACATTTTGTTTTGTTTTTTTTTTGTTTTGGGATTACACCTAGCAACGACCAGGGGTTCCTCCTGGCTCTGCACTCAGAAGTCACTCCTGGCAGTGCTCAGAAGACCATAAGCAGTGCTGGGACAGAACCTGGGATGGTCAGGTACAAGGCAAGTTCCTTATCTGCTATACTATCGCTCTGGCCCCTAGGGAGGAAATTTGATTTTATTTTTGTTTTTGGGCAACACCCAGTGATGTTCAGGGGTTACTCCTGGCTATGTGCTCAGATACTACTTCTGACTTGGGGGACCATATGGGATGCTGAGGATCGAACCCATGTCTGTCCTGGGTCAGCCATGTGCAAGGCAAATGCCCTACTGCTGTGCTATCTGCTCTGGTCCCTAAGGAGGAAATTTTAAAACATTATTATTATTATTTTTTTTTTTTTGGTTTTTGGGCCACACCCGGCATTACTCGGGGGTTACTCTTGGCTGTCTGCTCAAAAATAGTTCCTGGCAGGCACGGGGGACCATATGGGACACCAGGATTAGAACCAGCCACCTTTGGGCCTGGATTGGCTGCTTGCAAGGCAAATGCCGCTGTGCTATCTCTCCGGGCCCTAAAACACTGATTTTTAAGCACAGCAGGTTCTCAGTGTTGATTCATTATCATATTGGCCAGTAAAGAAATTCCCTGCAAAGTTCCAAGACTTAGTTTCCTTAGACATCGAGTCTCTGACTCAGGCTGTTTCTGAGAATACTGAGCCAGAGAAGTGAGGCTTTTCTGCACATGCGTAAGAGGAGGACAAGTCCCCAGGCCTAAAATTCTGCAAATAGAAAGTCCCTCATGTTCATAATAGTATTCCTGGGGGTGAAGCAATAGCACAGCAGAGGGGGCATTTTTCTTGCACGCGGCTGACCCGGGTTCAATCCCAGGCATCCCATATAGTCCCCTGCCAGGAGTGATTTCTTAGTCCAGATCCAGGAGTAACCCCTGAGTGCTGCCATGTTTTCACATTTGCCTGTTTTCTTTGTCAAGGAATGACCTCTCGAAACATCTTGGAACACAAATTATTCTCCTATGTGTGCATTGCACAAGTTGATCTTCTGAAATGGCCCAGGAGCAGATTAATTCATCATAACAACTCCCATGCCAAACCCAGTGTTTACAGGATTGCTTAGGCCCTCGATACGGTGAGATATGCAAAGGAAAGAGAGAAAGAGAAAATTTAAAAAAAGAAAGGGGGGGGGCCGGAGAGATAGCACAGCGGTGTTTGCCTTGCAAGCAGCGGATCCAGGACCAAAGGTGGTTGGTTTGAATCCCGGTGTCCCATATGGTCCCTCGTGCCTGCCAGGAGCTATTTCTGAGCAGATAGCCAGGAGTGACCCCTGAGCACCGCTGGGTGTGGCTCAAAAACCAAAAAAAAAAAGGGGGGGGGGAAAGAGAGTAGGAAAGGATCTTCAGAAGAGACAGGAAAACAAGAAATTTAAGCAAGAAAAAAAGACTTTTTCCTTGCAGTGCTGGGGATCCCAGCAGAATACTGGACTATCACAACCTTTGAGCTCAGGCATCTTAGTGGTGACTGGAAATGCCAGCCTGGAAATGCCAGGCTGAGTTCACCAGCCTCCTCCCTCTTTCCTCCCCTCCTCCACGTCCTCCTCCTGCCCAGGCTGCTGCTTGCTGCCCTCTGTCACCGCGGCCACTTCTCTGCAGACCCCAGCGACGGAGGCAGGGCGAGGTAGGGGCCCTGCACGCTGGGACACACTCCGGGGTGGGCAGGTGGGTCCCCTGCACACGGGGTCTTTTGCATTCGTGCCACCACGTGCGTCCTTTGCAGCTGCAACTCGCAACTCTGTTCTCATGTTCAGCATCCCAGGCCCCTGCACAACCCCGAGCTACTTTGGGGAAAGGCTCTGTGGGTTTTGCTCAGTGGCAGGGCCTGCGGGAGGGTGCAACCAGCCTAATGTGCATCTGGAGGTCTAGGCAGGAAGGGGGAAAGCAGGGCCTCACTGCCTGGTGACCCAGGACTTGCGTGGTGGCCTTGGGGTTCAAGGGCCAGGGGCTCCCCCCTCCCAACATTCCTCCTGCAGAAAACGCCACCTGTTGTTTTCAAAGCCTGTTTCACCAAAGGTGGCCGGGCCAGGCCCCTGCCCCACTGGGGATCCGGGGAAATGTTATCCGGACCGCAGGGGGCCACGTGACCGGCAGACTTGCAGGCCAGAGCCCAGCCCTGGAACTTAACTCTCTGCACGCTGTGCCCTCTGCAAAGAAGTAGTCAGATACATGGAGATGGATGATTCTAGAAGCAAGCAGGGATAAGAGGAGGAGGCCAGGGGCCTGAGCCATAAAGTAGTGTGGAAGGCGCTTGCTTGGCAGGCAGCCAACCACGGATTTGGATTCGATCAGAGGTTCCATCAGAGGCATCCCATAGGTTCCCCTGGCCTGAATCTTACCAGGAGTGATCCCTGAGCTCAGTATCAGGAGTGAGTGTAGGTTCCTCCCCCTCAAAGCAGGTGTAGCCCTTGTGAGGAGCTCCCTAGAATGTTTGCTGAGTGAAAGGGAATCCCACTTCCCCCTGATCATGATCGGGGAGTTGTGGGGAAAGGGTGGGGTGCAGTGGGGGTCCTGAGTCTTTGTGTCACTTGAGTTTGCCAGGTTTAAGTCTGTAAAATTTGTAGTAAATTCTTGCCCTATGCTTGGGATACTTCCATCAGTGCCCATCCCCTCCTGTGTGGAGAAGGAAGGAAGGAAGGAAGGAAGGAAGGAAGGAAGGAAGGAAGGAAGGAAGGAAGGAAGGAAGGAAGGAAGGAAGGAAGGAAGGAAGGAAGGAAGGAAGGAGGGAGGGAGGGAGGGAGGGAGGGAGGGAGGGAGGGAGGGAAGGAGGGAGGGAGGGAAGGAGGGAGGGAGGGAGGGAGGGAGGGAAGAAGGAAGGGAGGAAGGAAGGAAGGAAGGAAGGAGGGAGGGAAGGAGGGAAGGAGGGAGGGAAGGAGGGAAGGAGGGAGGGAGGGAGGGAAGAAGGAAGGGAGGAAGGAGGGAGGGAGAGAGGGAGGAAGGAAGGTAGGTAGGAAGGAAGAAGGAAGGGAGGGAGGGAGAGAGGGAGGAAGAAAGGTAGGTAGGAAGGAAGAAGGAAGGAAGGAAGGAAGGAAGGAAGGAAGGAGGAAGGAAGGTAGGTAGGAAGGAAGAAGGAAGGAAGGAAGGAAGGAAGGAAGGAAGGAAGGAAGGAAGGAAGGAAGGAGGGAAACCCCCTATTTCTTTCTGTGAGTGACAGCATAGCAAGTAAGCCTTGCACATGGCTGATCCGGGTTTGAGTCCCAGCGTCGTATTATTAAAAGCCTAGTCTTCCAGGAATCATTTCTGAGGGGAGGACACAGAAGAAGCTCTGAGCATTGCCTGCTGTGGCTCCAAAACTAAAAAGAAAAACAAAAATCTATTTTTTTATTCTCTATCCCATCCCCGAAGTGCGCAGGGGTCACTCTTGGATCTCCACTCAGGAATCACTCCTGGCAGGCTTGGGGAACCATATGGAATGCTGAGGATCAAATCCGGATCAGCAGGTAGGGAGGGAGTTTGTCTTGCTCAAGGCCGACCCGGCTTCAGTGCCAGGCATCCCAAAAGGTCACCTGAACCTGCCAGGTTCCTGAGTACCTGTGATTTCTGAGTACAGAGCCCTGAATGCCGCCGGATAGGACATTTTCCTTGCATACAGTTGACCTGGGTTTGATCTTGGACACCCTAGAGTGCCCTGAGCACTACCCACGTGTAATTCCTGAACCAAAGCACCTCCAGGTGTGTCCCAAAAACAAAGGAACAAGCGAAAAAGAAAAACATACAAAGAAAGAAGTTTCTGCCTAACCCAGTGATTAAGAACAGGCTCCCCCTACCACTCCCCTGTTTTCTTCCTATCCTCAGAAACTTTGAAGGGCCCTTTTTTAAATTATTATTTTTTGTTTGTTTTGGCTATACCTGGCCAGTGTACAGGGTTTACTTTTGGCTCTGTGCTCTGAAATCACACTTGGCATGCTCGGGGGACCATATAGGATGCTGGGGATTGAACCCAGGTTGGTCACATGCAAAGCAAACAGCCTACCCACTGTGCTATCACTCAGGCTCTCGGCCCCCCCTACCTTCCCACAGGTCCCTTCTTGAACAGCTCAGGCTCAGTGTCCCCAGGAGGGCACAGGGGACAGAGTTCATGCAGCAATGACGCAGTTTCTCTCTGTACCCATGTCCCCTAGCCGTATTGTTAATGAACAAACAGTGACCTGGAGGTTGCAGAGGCGGGGTGAGGGGACACCCGGAGATTTTTGTGATTGGGACAGTTTGTCACCTGCTGGTCTATCCCTTTCATGTCTTCAGCTCATTTTCCTGAGCCTGCACATGATGCCAGCCCAGGCTCCTTCCAGTAACCTGTCAGCCTAGACAAGCCTGAACTTCAGCCCTGTCAGCCATGTTAAAGCCGTGTCTCACAGGGCTACAGTCTGTCATTGACCCGTCTGCCAGGGACCTACCTTTTGTTCCAGAATTCTCCAGCACATACACACACACACACACACACACACACACACACACACACACACACACACACACACACACACACACACTGCTGGGGGAAAGGAGCTTACTGTAAGGTGCCCTGTGCCCCTGCCCTCCCTTCACCCTCTTGCCCCAGTCTCATGGGCTTCTGGTCCTACACACACACACACACACACACACGCACACACACACACACACACACACACGTTGGTTTTTGAGTAACACTCGGCAGTGCTCAGGGGTTACTCCTGGCTCTACACTCAGAAATCGCTCCTGGAAGGCTCGGGGGACCATATGGGATGCCGGGATTCGAACCACTGTCCTTCTGCATGCAAGGCAAATGCCTTACCTCCATGCTATCTCTCCAGCCCCCCTTTATATATTTTATTAATTAATTTTTTTTGTTTTTGGGTCACACCTGGTGGCTCTCAGGGGTTATTTTTGGCTCTGCGCTCAGGCATGCGAAGCAAATGCCGTACCACTGTGCCATCTCTCTGGCCCCACTTCTAGACAGCAAGAAGTTTCCAAGGGTTGAGCACAGCCCAGGGTTAGTCCCAGACACCACACAGTCCCACAGGCATTGTCAGCAGCCCACCATACTCTAGCTCCAGCCTCTGTTTCTCTTATTATTTTTGCTTTTCGTTTCCATCCTCCAGCTCTGCGCCTTTGAGGATTCGGATATTAACAGTGTGTCTCAGCGATGACTGCTTAGTTTACATGGTCCCAAGGCCAGAATGGCACTTATCTTGTGCTCAGATTGTGTCAGGCTTGTCCCTGATCCTGGTCTTTCCCTGCCAGACACCCTCTAACAGTTTCCCAAGTCTCTTTCTTTGCTCTCCTCATCCTGCCAATTTCTGATCTGGCTGGAGGATTTTCTCCATGAGTGCTACCATTTTCTTTTTCAAAATTTTTCAATTTTTAATTTTATTTTTGTTTTTTGGGCCACTCCTGGCAGTGTTCAGGAATTACCCTTATTAGGCTTGGGGGACCGTATGTGATGCCGGGGGTTGAACCTGGGTGGGCCACATGCAAGGCAAATGCCCTACCCACTGTGCTATTAGTTGGGCCCCAGAGCTCTTAGGGGTTTATGGGGCGGTAGACATGGAGTGTTTCTCCAGTGCTACTGCTATCAGTGCTCAGTAGTCTGTGAGGTGTTGGGGATCCAACCCAAGGCCTTTCATGAGCCAGGCAGGCTCTCTATCCTCTGATCTATCTCTGTCACCTCAGTGCTGCTCTCTGCATTTTCATGCATGGCAGAATGGATTTCATTTGTCCTGGTTTCCTGGGAGATCCTATCTGTTTTGTTGCCAGAAATTGCAGAAATGTAATAATAGGTCAGTGGAGAAGGTGCTTGTCTGGCACATGACCTACCCTGAGCGCAGAGCCAGGAGTAACCCCTGAGTATTGCTGGGTGTGGTCCAAAGAGCAAAATAAAAAAAGAATTGCAATGTGCCATAGTGAGAGCACAGCAGGTATAGGGTATTTGCCTTGCACACTGCCAACTTGGGTTCAAACCCCAGCATCCATATGGTCTCCTGAGTCTGCCAGGAGCAATTTCTGAGTGCAGAGCCAGGAGGAATCCCTGAGCACCACCGGATGTGACCCCAAAACAAAAACAGAACAAAATTAAATAGAATTACAGAAATATCCTTGCTTTCTCTCCTAGTTCTCAGTGGAAAAGAAAAGAGGTGCTTTCTGCTGCCTCAGTCTGTGTGTCCTCCCTGCGACAACTGACCTACGTGAGCTGTGACCCCCAGTGTGTCTCTGTGTCGCCAGTCTCCTTGTGCCATGGCTAACGAGGCACAGCCCTGTCCATGTGACATCGGCCACAGGATGGAGTACGGCGGGATGGGCCAGGAGGTGTCCGTGGAGCACATCCGGGGCCTATCTGACCAGGGCGCCTGTGAACAGTGGCAGAGCTGTGCTGGTCATTCAGGACATCTTTGGCTGGCAGTTGCCCAATACCAGATACATGGCCGACATGATTGCCAGCAATGGCTTCACGTGAGTCTGCGTCCTGCCTTGGAATCCCCAAGTCCCCAGGATTTAGCTTCTTTCTTTCAGGGGGACCAGTTGCACCCGAACTTCCATGCTCTGTGTCACTGTCTGCCTGAGCTGGCACAGGAAAGAAGTGGGAAATTAAAATTAACTTAATTTAATTTTTTTGGTTTGAGGCCATCCTTGGTGGTGCTCAGGGATCACTCCTGGAGCTGGATTGAATTTGCCTCAACTGTAGGCCATGTGCTCAGTTGTTGAGCTTTTTCTGGCTGGTTCTTTTCTTTCTTTTTCCTGTTTTGTTTTTGGGCCCCACTCAACCAATGCTCAGGGGTTATTCCTGGCTCCATGCTCAGGAATTGCTCTTGGTGGGGTCGAGGGCTTATATGGGATGCCAGGGATTAAACCCGGGGTCAATCTTGGGTAAGCTGAGTGCAAGGCAAATGTCCTACCACTATGCTATTCTTGCTTCTTTCTTTGGGAAAAAAATTGGGGGTGATGAGCCATACTTAGCAGTACTCAGCAGTTGGTTACTCCTGGCCTTGTGCTCAGTAATCACTCCTGGTAGGCTTGTGTGGACATTGAGCTCAAGGTGGCCACTTAGAAGGCAAATGCTCTCCCTGCTGTGTTATTGCTCTGACCCCTAATGTTAAAATTTTCAAAAGGGAGCTGGAGTGATAGCACAGAGGGGAGGGCATTTGCCTTGTATGTGGCCAATCCAGGTTTGAGCCCAGCAACCCATATGCTCCCTGGAGTACCCACCAGGAGGGATCCCTGAGTGCTGCTGAGAGTGTGGCCCAAAAAAGCAAAACTAAAGTAATATATATTTTTTAAACCTAAGAAATCTGTTTGAGGGGCTGGAGTGATAACACAGCAGGAGGCATTTGCCTTGCATGTGGCTAACCGGGACAGACCTGGGTTCGACTTCAGTGTCCCATATGGGTCCCCTGAGCCAGGAGCGATTTCTGAGTGCAGAGCCAGGAGTAACCCCTGAGTGTCACCAGTTGTGGCTCAAAAAAACAAACAAACAAACAAACAAAGGAAATCTATTTGGGACGTCCCTAGCACTGCTCAGCAAACTGGGTCTCGGGTCAGAGTGAAGCTGGAGGAAACTTCACTGCCCAAGACTGAGCACTGCTGGGCATCACTTGGGCAGGGCCAGTTGCAGGCCACACTCAGTGCTGCAGGGGCCCCTCCATATCAGGGGTCTCAAACTCGTGGCCTGCGGGCCGTTTGCGGCCCTCTATACAACATTTTGTGGCCCTGCCCTAGAGGAATCATTTTTGTTTTGTTTTGTTTTGTTTTAGTTGTTTGGGTCACCAATGCTCAAGGCTTACTACTGACTTTGCACTCAAGGATCACCCCGACTTTGCCTCTGTGGCCCCCCAGACAAATTGAGTTTGAGACCCTGAATTCTATAACCCTCCATGCTGGGGGAACTATGAGGTGCTGGGGATGCACCAGAGCTAGGCGGCGTTTGCAAGGTGTGTGCTTCAAACACCAATGTCCTGAAACCACTCACAACTGCTCCCCTTTCGGAGTTCCTGGTCCTGGCACATCCCAGTGGCCCTGAAGCTAATCTTAACTTCATCTTCTCTTCCTCTGTAGGACCATCCTTCCAGACTTCTTTGTGGGGCAGGGGCCTGGGACCCCAACGGGGACTGGTCCACCTTCCCTGTGTGGCTGAAAACCAGAAATGCCAGGAAAATTGATAAGTGAGTTCCCTGCGGGTATGTTATATGACAGTGTGGATATTGTGGGAGGCCCTGCCCAGATTATTCCGAATCCCTGACGTTAGGTCCCTGGAGATTTCGAGTGTTCCCTGAAGTTGCAAAGAGACACATACACACAGCTGTGCAAAAACAGGGCAGGACCCTACATGACCCTGGCTCCCCTTCCCCAGATGCCCCCTCCTGATATGCATGCCCAGGGACAGTACCTGGAAGGACTTTGGGACTATTTTCCTTGGCAGTGGGGCCCCATGGGACTCAGAGCTGGAGCACAATGGAGTGCCTGGGTGCGTTGCTAACAACACCACCACTAATGCACTGTTCATATCCAACCTGAATTCTTCAATAATGAATCATGAGGTGCATCTAGAAAACAAAGTGACCCAACAAGGAAGGGTCTAGCCTATCCTCCGGTGCTTTTGATTTTGTGTTTTTGGGCCACACTCAGATGTGTTCAGGTATCGCTCCTGGCAGGCTCAAGGACTCTTTGGGATGTCATGAATAGAACCTGGGTCAGCCCTCTATAAGGCAAAAAGCCTTCCCCACTGTGCTATCCTCCCTCCCACCTGTTCTTTTTTTTTGGGGGGGGTTTGGGTTTTTGGGCCCCCACCTGGTGACTCTTAGGGGTTACTCCTGGCTATGTGCTCAGAAATCACTCCTGGCTCAGGAGAACCAGAGCGTTCTCCAGGGGATTGACAACAGGGGATTGAACCTCGGTCTGTCCTAGGTTAGCGCATTGCAAGGCAAGTGCCCTACTGCTTGCGGTCACTGCTTCAGCTCCACCTCCCCACAGTTCTGCATGGGGATTTATGCATCAGTACTCAGAGCTACTCCTCCTGGCTCTGTGCTTGTGAGTGATCCCTGGTAGTGCTCCGCAAACTGAAGACCTTGGCCCTGGGTTTTTTTTTTGTTTTTTTGTTTTTTTTTGTTAGTTTTTTGGGACATATCCAGTGAAGCTCAGGGCTTACTCCTGGCACTGTGCTCAGAGATCATTCCTGGTGGGCTCAGGGACCATATGGGATGCCAGGGATTGAACCCGGGTCTAGCTTGGGCCTGGCTTTGCTCATTAGAGAGCTCCAGGGTCTGAGTAAAATAGAGCCATTTGCATGACCCTGGACAAAGGTGGAGCTCTCTGCACCCCAGCACAAAGGGAAGTGATGCTTTTCCCCAGGACAGAGCCCTAATCAGACCCATAGCACTTGCAGGGCAAGGAAGACCCTTTCTCCTTGCCCTCTAAAACCCACACAACCCCACAACCCAAAGAGAGTATGACCAGGTGGTTGGCTAGGTGGAAGAAAGAGGGGGACAGCTAGATGTCTGGGGGGGAGGCTGCAGGTTGTCAGGACTGGTGATACTAGTGGAAGCCCTGTCTGGCTGGGACCAACAAACCGGTCAGTTAGCAAAGATCCTTCTGCCCAAACCCTGCAGGATTCTGGAGGCAGTTGGACACGGCAGGACAGGGCTAAGGGGACCCCGAGGGGCAGAAAGCCTGGTTCTAGCTCTCGGAGCCCCACCCCGTCCAGGTCCATCCAGCCACTCTTCTGTGTTGCAGAGAAGTGGATGCTGCCCTCCGGTTCCCTAAAGCAACAGTGTGGTGCGAGAAGTATTGGTGCTGTGGGCTTCTGCTGGGGGCGGGGGTGGCCGTGGCACCATGTGATGACCACATACCCTGAGTTCCGTGCCGGGGTGTCCATCTATGGTAAGTGGGGCCAGGTTTGGAGTGGGGGAGGTCACGAAAAGCCCAGGGAAATGGGCGCAGAAGCTGGGAATTTGTTGCTGTTTTAATTTTTAATTAGTTTTTTTGTTTTGTAGTCATACTCAGCGATGCTCAGGGGTTCCTTCTGGCTCTGTGCTCAGGAATCACTCCTGGAAGTGCTTAGGGGACAATATGGAATGCTGGGGATCAAACTCGGGTCGGCAGTGTGCAAGGCAAACTCTCTACCTGCTGTGCTAGTGCTCTGGCCCTGTTTTAGATTTTTTGTTTTGTTTTGTTTTTTGTTTTTGGCCCACACCCAGTGACACTCAGGAGTTACTCCGGGCCGCACTCTCAGAAATTGCTCCTGGCTCGGGGACCATATAGGACGCAGGGGATCTGAGATCTGTCCTGGATTAGCAGTATGCAAGGCAAGCACTTTACCACTGCTCTATTGCTTCGGCCCTGTTTTAGTTATTTTTTTGTTTTGTGTTTGGGTCATACCCAGTGGTGCTCAGGGGCTCCTCCTGGCTCTGCACTCAGAAATCACTCCTGGCAGGCTCAGGGCACCCTATGGGATTCTGGGAATCAAACTTAGGTTGGACATGTGCAAGGCAAACACCTCACCTTGGCTGTGCTATTGCTCTGGGCCACTTTGTTTATGTTTTGGGGGGCCACACTCCGTGCAGGGGTCTTCCTGTTCAGTGCTCAGGAATCCCTCCTGGTGCTGCTGAGGAACTATGGGATGAAACTAAGACCAGCAGGTTGCCACTAAGGGAAGGCCAGACCCCTAGTGTGTGAGCTGTTGGGCCTCTTGGGGCTATTGTAGGAGAGGCCCTGAGTGGCAGAGCGCCTCTCCCTTTGGTAATGTGTAAGGGAGAACATTTCTTTCTCTTTCTGGTCCTGGTACTCAAACTCAGGACCTCTCACGTGCTTTGCCCCTTCTCTCCAATAGTTTTCTGTGGTTGCTGGTTAAAACCAAGCACTACCAGGCTGGAGAGATAGCACAGCGGTAGGGCTTTTGCCCTGCATGGGACCTCGGTTTGAGTCCTGGCATGGTCCCTTGAGCCTGCCAGGAGCGATTTCTTTTTAGGTTTTTGTTTTGTTTTGTTTGTTTTTGGGCCACACCTGACTCCTGGCTCTGTGCTCAGAAATCTCTCTTGGCAGGCTCGGGGGACCATATGGTATGCTGGAGATCAAACCTAGGTTCGACCCAGATTGGCCACATGCAAGGCAAACCCCCTACACTCCAGCCATGCCAGGAACTATTGCTGAGCACAAAGCCAGGATTAACCTCTGAGAGCCTCCGGGTGTGGCCCCAAAACCAAATAAAAACAAAAACAAAACAATCCCCCCAAATCTCCAAAACCAAAATAAATACCAAGTGCTACCCTGATATTCTGACAGTATCTCCAGCAGATCCTTACCTGCTGCGTGTGTACATTAACTGGAACAGACCAGGAAGGAAAGACCAGTTCAGGGCACACAGGCCAAAGGAAGGGAAGGGTAGGAAGCATAGCAACGGGATAGCAATCGCATGTCACACATAGCAACTGCTGGCAGAGATCAGTCTTCAGATCATTAATGTTTCCAGTATTCAGATCATGAGTGTTTCAAAAATAAAAAACGAAAACTCAGCAAAACCCCAGGGCCTTTGATTTTCTTACTATTTCCTAGTTATACTAATGATTCCATAGGGCCTGGTGGTTCCTCACTGGAATTTTCTTTCATGGAGTCTCAAGTGTAACCAAACCACAGTTTAGCTGTTTTCCTACCTAAGGGAAATAAACTTCCTTCAATCCTACCAGCACCATCAGCCTTGGGGACACTAACCGGCGAGGACGGCTCCCTAGTGCCCCCTAAGGGTGGATAGTGAGTGGCATGTATGAGGCCTGGGACATTGCAGGGACTTGGCTCAGTATAGAATTTAGGGACCCAGGCCGGAGCCATAGTACAGTGGGGAGGGTGTTTGCCTTGCAAAAGTCAACCCCCGTTTAATCCCAGGCATTCCATAGGGGTCTCCTGAGCACTGCCAGTAGTGATTCCTGAGTGTAGAGGCAGAAGTAATCCCTGAACATGGCGAGGTCTGACCTCAAAACAAAACAACAAAACAAAATTTAGGGGCTTTCTCTGTGCTCCCTTCCTCCCTTCCTCCCTTCTTCCTCCCTCCCTCCCTCCCTCCCTCCTTCCCTCCGTTCTTTCCTTCTTTCTTTCTTTCTTTCTTTCTTTCTTTCTTTCTTTCTTTCTTTCTTTCTTTCTTTCTTTCTTTCTTTCTTCTTTTTCTTTCTTTCTTTCTTTCTTTCTTTCTCTCTCTCTCTCTCTCTCTCTCTCTCTCTCTTATTCTTTCTTTCTTTCTCTTTCTTTCTTTTCTTTCTTTCTTTCTTTCTTTCTTTCTTTCTTTCTTCTTTCTTTCTTTCTTCTCTCTTTCCTTCCTTCCTTTTCTTTTTCCTTTCTCTTTCTTTCTCTCCCTTCCTTCCCCCCTCCCTCCCTCCTTTCCTCCCTCCCCCTTTCCTCCCTCCCTCCTCCCTCCCTCCCTCCCTCCCACCTCCCTCCCCCCTCCCTCTCCCTTCCCTCTCTCCTCCCTTCCTTCCTTCCTTCCTTCCCTCCTTCCTTCCCTTCTCTTCCTTCCTTCCTTACCTTCCGCTTTCCACACCCGTGGACACTCAGGGGTTACTCCTAGCTATGTGTTCAGAAATCGCCCCCCTGGCTTGAGGAACCATATGGGATGCTGGGGGATCGAACCACAGACCATCCTAGGCTAGCACGTGCAAGGCAGACCACCTTATGGCTTGTACCACAGCTCCAGCCCTTTTATTTTTTTTTTTCCTTAAAACTTTTTTTTTGGTGGGGGTTTGGGTCACACCTGGTGGTACTCAGGAGTTACAACTGGCTCCTGCACTCAGAAATCACTCTTGGCAGGCCAGGGACTATATGAGATGTTGGGGAATTGAACCTGGGTTGGTCCCAGGTCGGCTGCATGCAAGGCAAATGCCCTACCCACTATGCTATTGCTCTGGCCCCCTCTTCTTTATTAATCTTTTTTTTGGGGTGGTGGGGGTCTTGAGCTATACACAGCAAACGCTTTGGGATCTATTCCTGACTTCTGAATTCAGAAATCACTTTTGGCAGGCCAGGGATGATAGGGATTGAACCTGGGTTGATCCCGACGTCGGCTATGTGCGAGGCAAATGCTCTCTCCACTATGCTATTGCTCCTGGTCCCTCCTGGTACTTTTGTTCTGACTCGGAGCTCAGCCCTTTTGCATTTCTGCCCAATGTCCAGTTAGCTCTGCGGACCCACCTTAAATAAAGGCTGTCGGACTGAAGCTGGAGCAGGTGGATGTGGAGACAGCATAGGGTTGTACGGCGTTGCCTCTCCTTGGTGCCAACCCCCGTCTACAGCCCCTACCCTTCAGAACACTTAGATAACCATTTTCTCACAAATATCAGACTGGTACATTGTTTGCTGGCTGTGCTGGGATTTTGGATTTGCCCTTCGTTACTCCGAATCCCAGAGGCAGACCCCTGCTTTATTGGAAAAATTTTTTTTTGTTTTTGTTTTTGTTTTTTGGGTCAATACCCCGGCAGCGCTCAGGGGTTACTCCTGGCTCCACGCTCAGAAATTGCTCCTGGCAGGCTCGGGGGACCATATGGGACGCGGGATTCAAACCCAATGACCTTCTGCATGAAAGACAAGCGCCCCTTACTTCCATGCTATCTCTCCTGGCCCCTGGAAAAAATTTTTTTTAAGATAATGAAGTAGTAACCAAAAAAATTAGACTTCCCTCTGCCCTGCCAGGATCAGGGGCCAAACCTGAGCTTCCATGGTAATGCTTGGTGGTCGCTGCAACTGCCCAGCACCATCATATCAGTGGGCTGAACAGTTGGTGACAACAGAAAGTTCTAGAACTTTTTTTTTGGTGTGTTTTTGGGCCACACCTGGCAGTGCTCAGTGGTTACTCCTGGCTCTTTGCTCATGGACTCATTCTTGGTAGGCTTGGAGGACTATGTGAAAAACTGGGGATCCAATTGGATCAGTAATGTGTAAGGCAAATGCCCTCCCCACTCCAGCCCTTAGAACATTATTTCATGGTACCACAGTGTTCAGTTCCCTTGTTTGAGATCCAGGCTCCTGGTGAAGGAGGGAGAGGGAGAAGTTACTGCAGAAATAGCTTTCTCCTCGATTCTGTGCCACCAGAAAGGCCACGTATGTAGATTGGCTGAAAAGAAAATAGGGCTGGAGAGACAGTAGCTGAGCAAGGGTGCTGACCTTGCTTTCAGCCAATCTGAGGTCTCTGGCACCAAATAAGCCAGGACCCCCTTGCTCCACCAGCAGTTCTCCCTAAGTACAGAGCTAGGAACGGCTAGCCCGTGAGCACTTCAGGGTCTGGCCCCCAACTAAAATCTCAAGTCTGCAAATGTCACCAGGTCAGCCTAATGCTCTGCGATGTGTGACTGGCCCCACAGGCATCTCCTTTCCCCTCCATGGGCCTCACCCGTGTCCCTTCCTCGCAGCATCATCCCGGGAACCAGGGGATGTGTATGCCTTAAAGACCCCAACGCTGTTCATGTTCGCCGAGAATGACACTGTGATTCCGCTGGAACAAGTATGTGAGCCTATCGTCCCTTGTTTCTAGAAACAATAACCCAGCAAGGGTTGGGAGCGAGTATCAACAAAGGGGCTTCTGTTGCTGCCAACAGCTTTCAGCTTGGACTTTGGATTGCTGTGGGGTGCCAGGATAGAACTCAGGGCTTCAAGCCTGTTTGGTCCCACTGATTTGCCTCTCTGATCCCTAGTCCTAGTGTTTTTCTGTTTTGGTGCCACACCTGGTGGTGCTCAGGGCTTCTCCTGGCTCCATACTTAGGGATTACCCTTGACCGTATCCAGGGGACCCTATGGGGTGCTGAGGACTGAGCTCAGGTCAGCTACATGCAAGGCAAGAGCCCAATGCACACTACTATAGGACCCCAAAGGTGTATGACTGAGGATAAAGTGGTTTCCTCAGCCTCCACAGATGCCCCTGTATGGCCTAATTACTGAGCATAGAAGCAGTCTCTGCCTCCGTGACTCCATAGGGAACTCACAAAATACTTTGAGATTGGACCTTAAAAGCCTGATGATGATTTGAACCCAGAGTGAGGGGAAGGGGAACGTGGAAGCCTGGTCCAGAGCCACAATTTGCTGACTCATGTTTAATATGTTCTATTAAACTACCATTGCTAACAATCTAGGCACTGGCCTGGCCACATTGCCTTCAACCACTGACCTCTGGGCCTGGGTCCAGCACTCCAGTCTGCTGGCCAGAGAAGTGGTCCACGACGTCAGAGCTGGGTGTGGGCCCTCAGACACTCAAATACCATATTGAATCTTATCTAGATTTGAGGATAAATAAAATAGAATTTCAGTGCATAGCACAGTGAAATTTTTTTTTGATGCCACAAAAAATAGTTTTTGTCCTCAGGGGCTTACTCCTGGCTATGTGCTCAGTAATTAATTCTGGAGTGCTGGGGAAATCCCATGGGATGGTGAGGATTGAACCTGGGTCAGCTTCGTGCAAGCCTTACACATTCTGCTATTTGGCCCCAACAGTGGGTTTTCTTTGCACATGTCTGTCTTGAGTTCAATCCCCAGCACCCCAGATTGTCTCCTGAGCACCCCCAGAAGTGATTCTTCAGCAGAGCCCCAAGAGTTAAGCCCTGAACACCTGCAGGTGTGGCCTGGAAAACTGAAACACCTCAGTGTGTGGTGTAGACCCAGAAGCTGAAAGAGCAGTGTTTGTGTTGTGTGTGTAGATGGTGACTCTGGAACCACGGTGCTCTCGCTCCTCAGGTCTCTCTGCTGACCCAGAAGCTGAAGGAGCACTGCAAAGTTTGAATATCAGATCAAGACCTTTTCGGGGCCAGACTCACGGCTGTGTGCATCGCAAGAGAGAGGACTGTTCGCTCGAAGACAAGCCCAACATTGACGAGGCCAGAAGAGGAACTTGCTCGAGTGTCTCAATAAGTAGTGTCTAGGCACAGGCTCGGCAAACCTGCTCAGAGAGAGGCTTCCTGAAATCCTGTCATGGCATCTGCTTCACGCTTTGCACAAAATAAACCAAGGATTTCTGAACCCACTCTTTTACTCCATGCAGTAGGAAGTGTTCATGGCTGTTTTTTGCTTGGTGTTTTTGCTTTTGGGGCCACACCCAGCGGTGCTTAAGGACTTTCTCCTGGCAGGCTCAGGGGACCTGACCACATGGGATCAGGTCAGGGCAGGAAAGGCAAGTGCCCTTCCCGCTGTGCTCTCTGGCTGAGTCTTTGCTTCTCTTTTTTTCAGCTTTTGGGTCACACCCGGCAGCACTCAAGGGTTACTCCTGGCTCCATGCTCAGAAATCGCTCCTGCTGGCTCGGGGGACCATATGGGGGTGCCAGGATTTGAACCAATGACCTTCTGCATGAAAGGCAAACAATGTCTTACCTCCATGCTATCTCTACGGGGCCCTATTTTGTTTTTGGGTCACACCCCGGCAGTGCACAGGGGTTCCTCTTGCCTCTACACTCAGAAATCAATCCTGGCAGGCTCGGGGGGACCATATGGATGCCAGGACTCGAACCACCCACCCCTTCTACATGCAAGAAAATGCCCTACCTTCATGCTATCTCTCTGGCCTTTGCTTTTAACATGTGCCACAAAGATTTTTTGACCACACCCATCAGTTCTCTAGTTACTCCTGG
Source organism: Suncus etruscus (assembly GCF_024139225.1). Lineage (NCBI taxonomy): Eukaryota > Metazoa > Chordata > Mammalia > Eulipotyphla > Soricidae > Suncus > Suncus etruscus. The sequence goes on from NC_064849.1 coordinate 89,598,365, forward strand.
CACTACTCTTAGGAACCACTCCTGGCAGCCGTGGGGAACCGTGAGATGCTGGGGATTGAGCCAGTCAGTTCCAGGATGGCTGCGGTGTGCAAGGCAAATGCCCTACCGGCTGTGCAATCACTCAGGCCCCTTATTAAGAAACCCCTCTGTGGGCAGGAGGTTGGTGTGTGTGTGTGGGGTTAGACCATACCTGGTGGTGCTGGGAATCAAACCAAACTGGCCACATGTGGGGTAATGTACCTTCACCCATGCAGTCTTTTGGAGCCGTGAGCTCTCAAATAGTGTGAGTGAAAAAATGGAGGAGCACCCACCAGACAAGAGGCCAGTGGAGCATGAAGGGCCATGAGCCTTCACTGGCCCTTGGTGCCGAGGTGAGCATGGTCCCAAAAGTGAGTGGTGTGTAGCTGAGCTTTGTGACCTCATGCTGCACAATTTTAAAACGGTCGGTGGCAGAGAAATGGGTAAATGCCACGGTATCATGGGCCTTTAAGGCTTAACGAGCTTATAGGGCCTAAGGAGGTTATCACTTACCATTTAGTGAATATTCTGTGTAGCTGAGCAGAATCAAACTTTCTTATTAAGCCTGGCTTCTACAAAGTCCAATACTGGCATTATATAAAAAAATAAAAAAGAAAACAGCATCTGTAAGTTACTTCAACATTGCTAAAGCATTTTTACAAGAAAAAACTGCAAAAAAGCAGCTTAGAATAAAGAAAGCAGCGTGCTCGGGCCGCGAGGCGCCGGACGGGCCGCAAGACCCAAGATCATCGACATGATGCCGGGAATTCCAGAGAAGTTCAGTTCCATCAAGAACCCTACAAGAGTGGAAGAAATTCTCTGTGGTCTTATTAAAGGAGGGGCTGCCAAATTGCAGATGTAATTGACAACTGTAAACTGGTTTCAGATGAATGTCGAAAAAAGTTATTGCAACTAAAGGAAAAATATTATGCAATTGAAATTGATCCTCATCTCTCCATAGAACAGAAGAGCCCTTATATGGTTGAATGGTATACTAAATCACATGGTTTGCTTGTTGAACAAGCTATTCCGAAAGATAAACTCAGAGAAATTGTGGCAGAATCTGACATTATGCTCAAGGAAGGGTACGAGACTTTCTTTGATAAGCTCCATGAACACAGCATCCCTCTGTTCATCTTTTCGGCTGGAATCGGTGATGTATTAGAGGAAGTGATCCGGCAAGCTGGTGTTTATCATTCAAATGTCAAAGTCGTCTCCAACTTTATGGATTTCGATGAGACTGGAGTGCTCAAGGGATTTAAAGGAGAATTAATTCATGTATTTAACAAACATGATGGGGCCTTGAAGAACACAGAATATTTCACTCAGCTAAAAGACAATAGCAACATAATTCTACTTGGAGATTCCCAAGGAGATTTGAGGATGGCAGATGGAGTAGCCAATGTTGAACACGTTCTAAAAATCGGCTATCTGAACGACAGAGTGGATGAGCTCCTTGACAAGTACATGGACTCTTACGACATTGTTTTGGTAAAGGATGAATCTCTGGAAGTTGCCAACTCTATCTTACAGAAGATTCTGTAAATACGCATTTTTCAAGGAGACCTATTTCGTTTAGGTGCAGTTGATGGCAAGAACTCTTCGCTCATCAGTTCATCTTGCTGAAAGACTCTTATTTATGGTATGATCTGGCTCTTAAGTTTTTCATTCTATTACTGACATATTTTTCCAGACATGTTCAACTTAATGAACTGGAAACTCTGCACACCCCAACACACTCCTTACCACATTTTTTTTTTTAAATAGATTAAAAGGAAGTCTTAAAGCCAAAGTTTCAAAAATAACTCCTTATGTTTTCAGGTGAATTTCATAGTTTAATGTGATCAGAAGTTTTTTGATGAGTCTTTTTACACTGTAAAAAGCTTATAGAAGTTTTAAAAGTTTGATGAAAGGTTTGGTTTAAAAAAATACTGCCCTTTTTGGTAATTGGATGAGTTGTGCTAATGATCACCGTCTTCTGAAATGTGTCATGTTTGCTTATTCTATGTGGTATGAAATCACTATTTACCAGAAAATATTGGCACTTGATTTTTGAAAAACAATTGGGTCTACATGTCACTAATTACTATAAAATGTTCTGTAGTGATGCACTGATAATAAACATGAAATGGGAAATCTTTGTAAAAAAAAAAAAAAAAGAATAAAGAAAGCAAATTTGGGTTGCAGTTTAGGAATTTGGTGTATACCCGTCTGCTTACTGCAAGTAGCCCAAGTTGGAAGGCAGAAATGTTAAAATGACTGGTATTTGGATCGGTGGGATCAAGGATGGCGTTCCTCAGATGAAGTTTCAGAGCTCCTCCACCCTGGTCTCCCTACTGTGACGCCCGCCCATGGATGTGATTTCCACCCAAGGCCCTGTGGAATATTATGGGGAGGAGTCCCAGTGGAGATGGTAGGTGGGAGTGGCACCCCATAATCAACTATGCTGGATGTCAGAAGAGTCTCAACAATCAGGATCGTTAGAATTCACCCCCAAACCTTGCCTTCACTCCTGACCTCTCCCCAACACCTGTGCCACCTCCTGGCTGGCTCCCTTGAATACACCTTCCACAGAACCAGGCAACTCAGCCCTCAATGAAGAATTTTAATTAGATCTATTTCAATCCCCTCAAGGGCTCCCTTTGACAGGAGACAGAAGCATGTGAGACACCTCAGAGGGAGCCCGCTGCACCTGAAGCCACCATACCACAGACACCCACATGTTCGCTCACTCGTTCATTTACTCAATCACTCACACTCACACTCACTCACTACAGCAGGGAGTGACTCCAACCACTGAGCTGGTCCTCAGCCCCACCCTAGTCCTCGGATTCACCATGCTTCCTGATGTCGTCGATCTTCAGAATCATTCGGACCATCTGTGTGGCCAGAGAGATCTGCTGCTTTTTGCCGATCAGTGTTTCTATGACATGCTGCTGCTTCATGTCTGAAAAAGACAAAAGTTCATTGGTGTGTCTTTTTCGGCACAACAGCTTCTAGACTTGTTCCCGAAACTGGAATGTGGATGTAAATGAGACTGTTGCGGAGATGTGGCCCATGGCTTCAGGCACATCCATTTCAGGCTCTGGGACCTGGGACCCAAGCTGGGAGGGCAGAGATGAGGAGGGTCTCCCTCAGTGAGGCCTGGCCAGGAGCTGCAGCTCTTAGCAAACCGGAAGCTTGCTTGTCCCCATGTGCATGACTAAGAAACACTCAATACTCAAACTGGAGCATGGTCGGTATGGGACAAAGTCACTGCTCATGAAAAGCATGGTGTGGGGGGCTGGAGAGGTGGCGCTAGAGGTAAGGTGTCTGCCTTGCAAGCTCTAGCATACATAGGACGGACCTCGGTTCAATCCCCCTGCGTCCCATATGGTCCCCCCCAAGCCAGGAGCGATTTCTGAGCGCATGGCCAGGAGTTAACCCCCCAGTGTCAAATGGGTGTGGCCAAAAAAACCAAAACCAAAAGCATGGTGTGGGCCAGAACAACATCGCAGTGGTAGGCGTTTGCCTTGCATGCGGCTGACCCAGGATGGACCGGACCTCGGTTCGATCCCTGGCATCCCATATGGTCCCCAAAAGCCAGGGGCGATTTCTGAGCATAGAGCCAGGAGTAACCTCTGAGTGTCATCACCCGGTGTGACCCAAATACCAAAAACAAACAAAAAAATCCCAAAACCACCCTCCAAAAAGCATGGTGTGAGCAGGAAAGGAAACAAGCAAGTCCTCTGAGCAGACCAGACCCAAACTGTCTGACAGACCCTGGGGTTAGGTGAGCAGAGACCCCTAAAGGCCACCACTGCAGGCCAGTCCCTGGTGATGGTCACTGTGCCTATCAGTTCCAGCCATTCAAGGGGCCACAGCAGTTGAGGCTCAGTTTCGGCCACATGCCATTCCCGCACTCTGCCCACAGCCACAAGACAGGCAGAGGTCACTCTCAGGCTGTGGCAAATAAGCAAGGACCCCATTGTGAGAAGCTCAAGAAACTGAGCAGAGATGCGAAGGTAGGGCCAGCAGTCCTAGGGCTCTGGAGCACCCAGGAAAGAGACCACAGAGAGACCACAAAGAGAGTACAGAGGAAGTAGACGTGTTGGACCCGCCCGGTGCTGAAACCTCATGACAGATCTCCCCCACGTCCTGGCCCTGACCCTGACCCCAGACCCCTCACCATTGGTGCCCTTGTGCAGACAGTCGATGCCGAGCGCAGGATTCATCTCCTTCACCTGTCGGGCGCGCACCTCTGTCATGGTCTGGATGGGGTTCATGCCGCTGTTCTCTGACAGGGCCATGGGGATGACCTCTAGTGCATCTGCGAAGGCACGCATGGCATACTGCTCCAGCGTTGGGCACTGTGGGTGCATGGTAAGGCTTTGAGTCCACGACAAGAACCCCAGCTTGCCCCTACCTCCCTCCTGCCGGAAGGTGGAGACCCCAGAGCAAGGACAGGAGTGCACGGTGCAGGAGGCAAGAGGGCCAACATGCCGCGGTTAGTTCAGGTAATCTAACTAGGACACCAGTCTGCCCTGCACCGAGTCTGTGTGGCCTGAGGTGTCAGGGCGAGCAGCACAGACTCACCTTGTCAGCTGCCTGGCCCACGGCCAGGGCACAGGAGATCTCAGCAGCACCTCCGCCGTACACAACACGGTTGTCTCGGATGAGGTTGCGGATGACACACAGTGCATCATGAAGGGACCGCTTGGCCTCCTCGATGATCTGCAGGGACAGACAGCGGTGCTGAGTTGTGTGAGGAGGCAGGTGGGCACATGGCAGCTTTGTGTTACAGAGAGCTGGCTGGGCCTGGGTTGCTGAACTTCACCTTGGGGTAGCTCCTATTGTGTGTGGGCCACACCTGGCAGTGCTCAGGGCTTACTCTATCCCCATCTCTGTACTCAATGATCAATCCTGGCAGGCTTGGGATGGAACTTGGGTTGGCTGAGTACAAGGCCAACACCCTCCCCACTGTGTTATTGCTTGGGCTGGGCTGGTTCCTATCTTTGTCTTGCTCTTTCTCCCTACAACGCTGACAGTGGGTGCCAGGCAGAGGCAGCTGGCGACTCACCGCAGATACCCAAGGAGAAAAGGTAGAATAAACCCAAGGAAACCCATGGGGAAGGATGCAGCTGGCTGGCACCGAGCCTGCTTACCATCTTGTTGCCACCGCGGATGAAAATGGTGACGGCCCTAGAGTTCTTGCACTGCTCGATGACCAGCATCCTGTCCTTGGTGGTCCCGAAGGAGATTTCCTTCACCAGCCCTGCGAAACCCAGCTTCTCGGGTGTAAGCTCAGAGAAGCGAGGCACTATCCGGCCCCCCGTGGCAATGGCGATCAGCTGCGGGAAAGGTTTCAGAGAATATTTCAGATTACACCAGCTCACCTGCCCTTTGTGACTGCCCCTGAAGCCTCCGCTCTGGGAAAATTGCCAGCACTACCCAATTCCAAGCCCTCCCTAAACCCCATGTCCCCAACTCTGATCTCAGTACTGGGGTTGGGCTGTTGGCACACCGCACACAGCACCTCTGAGGAGGCTGACAGCAGCAGGTGTGTACTGTGGGGAAGCACCTTCCAGGACAGAATGCACTCGGTCTGGCCGCTGCTCAGACGGGGCCTTTCCCCACCATGGCACAAGACCCAAGCAACCCTTCCAGACTCAGGGAGCTTCCTACCTCAATCTCTGGGCCCCCCACCCAGCGGATGGCAGGCAGCTCGTTCTGCAGGAGCAAGTGATTCGCCTCATCATCGAAGCCCCACTGGCAGATGGCGAGGTTGGCGCCTGTGTCTTTGATCTGGGGAGAAAGTGGCCATAATCACATTCTGAAAAGCGGGGAAGGGTTGAACTAGGTCCAGGCAGATGCACCGTAGCCCACGGCTCAGGTTGCCACGTTCAAACCCCAAAACAGGCCCTGATCAACCATGCAGCAGGAACCCAGGAACTGGTACAATGAGTGAATGACTGAATCCTGGTGAACCCTCATGATCCTGGCGCAGTGATGGAAAGGGCCATGTCCACAGGTCATGCTGTAGGTAAGCTTGCACCATCTTGGCACTGAGCTCACCATAACTCTCTGCTGAGCAGACAGGACTTGAAGCACTGGTCTTTACTCCAAGATGGCTGAGGAGACCCTATCTTGGGCAGACCATCCATGCCTCAGGTGCAAGGCTGTGTCCCCAATCTCCCTTGACATTTAAAGCCCTCCCCTCTGCCTATGTGAGCCTTGGATCCGGCAATCCCTCTCTGAGATTTTGCCCTTACCTCTCCCGCCTTTTCCCCTGATACCCTGAAACCTTCCAGAGGCCATAGAAACCTCCAATTCTGTTGTAGTCTAGCTATGGACTAAGCAGTGGTCCTCAAACTATGGCCTGTGGGCCACATATTGTATTTGTATCTGTTTTGTTTCTTCATTGCAAAATAAGATATATGCAGTGTGCATAAGAATTTGTTCATACGTTTTGTTTTTACTATAGTCAGACCTTCCAATGGTCTGAGGGACAGTGAACTGGCCCCGTTTAAAACGTTTGAGGACCCCTGGACTAAAGCTTGGTCACCTCCTACTCCCAAGCTCGCATTTCTCTTCCAAAGGCCTTGCCCAGGTCCTGGATCAGGAGGCCCCTGGGTGCTCCTCAATGCTCCATAGCGACCCCCCACCCAGCAGGACCCAATTCTCGGGTGCTGACAGGTACCTGTTGGATCATCTCCTTGAACTTCTCCTTCTCGTACTCCTGCAGGGCCTTATAATCCTCCACCGAGGTGACGTCCAGCTTATGCTTGGTCTTGGGTTTCGGGGGCTCAAAAGGGCATGTGAGAATGGCGATCTTGGCATTCTCCACTTTCTGTGGGACAACAAAGGGCTCTGAGGCAGGGCCCGGGAGTGGGGAGCAGCCCATACCAGCGAGGCTGAGGACATACCTTGGGCATCTGGGGGTGACTGAAGTCCTTGTCCACGATCACGCCCTTGATCAGTTTCGTGTCCTCTAGCCTCCCCCCAACTTTGCCTTCGACTTTGATGAGCTCGAAGTCCACGTCCCGTCGCTGCATGTCAGCCACAGTGAGAACGGCGTTCACAGCAATCTCGGCCATCAGGCGGTGACAGCTGTTCACTCTGTGGGGGACGGGAAAGGGCATGTGTCAGTGGGAAAGGGAACGGCCCCTACATCTAGGAAAAATGCCACCATAGCTGCACACACCCCAGAAAGGGGCCTGAAAATGGGGGGATGGTTTGCACCATTTGCATTGAAATCTATCATCCTTTCACATGGTGACAAGACCCCTAAGTATACACCTAAGATATAATGGCAGGTTAGGACCCTGCTTTGCCCCTCAGCCTGGGAGCACCCTCCTGGCCCCACCAAATAAGGGATTAGGGGAAGGAAAGAACCCGCTAGGGACCCCCACCCCAAACTCAGGAGGGGCCAATGTGATTCGTTGAGGCTTTGGAGTGCCTAGACTGACGGTCCTGCTTCTGAGATTCTGGAATAACCTTGAGGAAGCCCAGGGCTGAAGACAGCGCTGGCCAACAGGGAGCCTACAGTGCCCTCTACTGGCCACTTTTAAGATGAAGGCCCGACAGAATTGAGTGTAATGGATACTCTGCTACTAATGAGTTAAAAGTTTCTTTTTTTTTTTTTTTTTTTTTTTGGTTTTTGGGCCACACCCGGAGGTGCTCAGGAGTTATTCCTGGCTGTCTGCTCAGAAATAGCTCCTGGCAGGCACAGGGGACCATATGGGACACTGGGATTCGAACCAACCACCTTTGGTCCTGGATCGGCTGCTTGCAAGGTAAACGCTGCTGTGCTATCTCTCCGGGCCCGAAGGTTTTTTTTCTCTCTTAAGTTTAGGGCCACACATGGTATGCTCAGGGATTATGCCTGGTTCTGTACTCAGGGTTCACTCCTGGAAGGCTTGGGGGACCATATCATATGGGATGTCCAGGAAGGAACCCACATTGGCTGGACAAGCATCTCACCCACTGTATTATGTCTGGGCCCAAGAGCAATTTCTTTTTTTTTCCTTCTTTTTTCTTTTCTCCTACGCCTGTTCCCGGGCAGTTCCGGGCCCGTGACCTCGGGCGGGTCTTGGGCAGGTGGACCTACCCGGGGCTTTTCTTTCTGCCTCGTTTGACACCGAGTCCACCACTTGCAAGGTGGACTGGCAACACAGAGGCGGCCCAAGAGCAATTTCTAAAGGAACATAAGGTGAACGTGTTTCTTGGAGATATACATTCATTCCTGTGATGGGGACAAAAGATCCCCTGGCCTGAGGAGCCACCCTGTCCCTGTTCTCCAGGCAGAGGGACAGAGAAGGGACTCCTGGCGCATTGTCCTTGCTCTAAGGTTACATCTGCCCGTTTCTTTTGGTTTTTGGGTCACACCCGGCAGCGCTCAGGGGTTACTCCTGGCTCTATGCTCAGAAATCGCTCCTGGCAGGCTCAGGGGACCATCTGGGATGCCGGGATTCGAACCACCGTCCTTCTGCATGCAAGGCAAATGCCTTGCCTCCACTCCAGCCCCACACCTGCTTTTTTGTGGGAAAAAAAAAAAACTACCACAAAAACTATTAGGAGGGTCCGGAGTGATAGCACAATGGGGAGGACATTTGCCTCACACACGGTCCACCCAGGTTTGATCCCTGGCATCCCATATGGTCCTCCAGATATTGCCAGGAGTGATGATTCTTGAGCACAGAGTCAGGAGGAACCCCTGAGCACTGGTGGGGCCCCAGAACAAAACAACAAAAAATCAAGCCATACAGAAGTAACTTAAGAGCCATGAGCAATAGATCCCCATCATGTATGCTAAGGTTATACCCTGGTGACAACCTACAAGCCGAGTGTCTTGAGCCCCTGGGGTCCAACTTGGTCGCAGGTTCCCGAGTGAGGCTTTATTTAAACCTGCAAAGACCCAGCACCAACTAATTCCCAGCCCACTCCTCCAGTGAGAAGGATCTGTCCCCTATTATGGGCACGCACACTTTGGAGCCAAGGGTGGTCTTGGCCGTCTGAATGAGGGGCTCCGTGTTCTTCACATCCACTACAACACTGTCGCTGATGAGGTCAAGGTGCTCGATGGCGATGCGGGCAGCTTGCTCGTAGCCATCAGCGATGCGGATGGGGTGGATGCCACGGTCCAGCAGCTGCTCAGCCTCCTCCAGCAGCGCCCCTGCCAGCACTGTGGGGGCAATGCACATAGCTCAGGGCAGGCCCCTAGCACTTCACAGGGACAGATACCCCAAGCGACACTTGTGATGGAGACAGACCAATGCTTCATCATGGCAGACCCCTCCAGGCTTTTCTGCACTTGAAGGCCACAGAGATTAGCCTATCTCCACACGGTTGCCTGCCCAGGGCATCCAGAAGGTACTCGATGCTAATAAATACCCACAAACAGGAAGATAAGTATTGCCACAGAAAAGGTGGCATAAAAGGTGTCTCAGCTGTCTGCCCCTGCTCGAAGAGTCCAGACTCTCGGGAAAAAATCTTGAGCTCACTAACAACCATGCTCCACCAAGCGCACAGTTGCCTGTGTGGCTGCCTGAGGACCAGTTGAGGATCCCAGGGAACTGGCTTGCACGCTGCACTCCAGCCTCAACATAGCCACTGCACCCTGTAGGGTGCTTGCTAGCAGCACTCAATCCATCAACGGAGAGTCCCTGATCCCCCTCACAGCTTGTAAACCCTCAAGAACTGGAGTTAGAAGCCAGCGGGTAAGAGCCTCTGAGCTCTGTGGTGTACCTGTGCCCCTCCCCGCCACTATTTTCCTTCCTGCCTTTATTCTAGAACAGTTGCTAACTGTAGGCCCCCAAATCACTCCTTTGTTTTGAAGTGTCTGGCCACTTTTTTTTTTGTTGTTGTCACACTCAACAGTACTCAGGGCTTACTCCTGGTGGTGTTCATAAGGTCCTATGGGATGTAGATAATTGAACCCGGGTCAAATGCAAGCAAGGCAAATGCCCTCCTTCCAGCCCGAGCCTTTCCACCTGTAGCATCTTCCAGAAGGGGGCCCTTCTCTTACCAACCACTCCTGTGGTGCCGTCGCCGATCTCGTCATCCTGGGACTTGGATAGCTCTACCATGAGCTTGGCGATCTGGTGGTCAACATCCATCATGCTCAGGACTGTGGCCCCATCGTTGGTGACTGTCACATCACCATCCTTGTCAACCATCATCTTATCCAGCCCTAGAGACAGTAATGCACAGGACAGTCCTGAGCACAACCAACCATTCAACCACCCACTGACCAATGTACCCACTCACACCCTGGCAACCTGGATAGACCAACTAGAGAAAGCGGAAGCTTCTTTGTGTGGTGTGGTCTGGGTTTTGGGCCACACCAGGTAGTGCTCAGGCACCATAAGGTACTGGACGTCAGACCATTAATGGGTGTCGAGTGCCCATTTCCCGAGGTTCTATTGCTCCAGCACTAAGATAGGAACTTTTGTTTTTGTTTTTTGGTCACAACCGGCAGTGCTCAGGGGTCATTCCTGGCTCTATGCTCAGAAATTGCTCCTGGCAGGCTTGGGGGATCATATGGGATGCCGGGTTTCGAACCAGCATCCTTCTACATGAAAGGCAAACATACTACCTCCATGCTATCTCTCTGGCCCCAGATAGGAACTTCTTAACCAAGTTTCTAGCTCTAGAAGTTTATTCTAGAGAACTGAACATGTAAAACAATGACTTGCATGCAGACAGCTGTACATTAGCTAACAACGAAGAACAGTGGACACAACCCAAAATAGTTTAAACTGCAAACGCAGTGGCAGAAGAAACTATGGCGCTCCACTACAACATTCTTCAAATCAAAGTGACAACCGTGACAGAGAAGACAGTAAAGAAAACATTGAGTAGGAAAAAAAATAGCACTTACACACAGTGCAGCTAAACTCTAAGAGTCTAACAACAGCAAAACATCTTTTTCTTTCTAGATAAGAGCCCATGTTGTTTTTCCTTTATCCAAAGCATACTATACATCTTATTTTCCCCTAAACAGAGCACTTATACTGTTTTTCTTTTTATCTGGCTGGATCCTGTTTTTCAAAGAATCTCTCCACTCACCCGGGATTTGACTTCACCAGCCTCACTTACACATAGGGGATGAGCCCAAGCACCCCAGAAAGTCTGGTTTCACGAGACTATGAAGGATCCTCCCCACAACATTCCTTAAAGGTCAAAAAACTATTTTTATACTTTTATGGCTTAGAATATTTGTTAAAATACAACACACAGGATGGGACACTTACCATTTGGTCCAAGTGAAGTTCTCATGATATTTGCCACAGCCTTGGCTGCCATTATATGGGACTAAATAAAACAGAAAAAGCATAGAGTCAAGTCAGAGGGAAAGGCAGTCACTAGGGCACAGTTGTACAGTCACTAAACCAACAGATGCTTTGCTCTTGAAGGGCCACACTCAAGGGTGCTGGGAAGGCCCAGGATCACTAACTGGGTGGGCAATTCTTTCTTGAAGGCATGCCCGATGGTGCGAGGAACAGAGCTCAGCTTGGTCACATATAGGGCACATGCTCCATCTAGCTATACTCATTCTCAGGCCCTGGCGGGCAATTCTAGGGTAAAGGGGCCTGATCTTGGAAGCCCCAAGTAATTTTTTCTGTCACAAAGTGACCCCGAGTACCAATAGGGATTCAGACGCCCACAGATGGAGACCCACTGGGATCTGCTAGAGCGGCAACACAGAAGGAAGAAGGCATCTTCTGAATCCATACATGGCCACCCTCTTCACCCTCAGGCCCGCCCTCCCCGCGTAGTGGGGTTCTCGGTTCTTTTTTTTTTTTTTTTTTTGGTTTTTGGGCCACACCCGGCGATGCTCAGGGGTTACTCCTGGCTGTCTGCTCAGAAATAGCTCCTGGCAGGCACGGGGGACCATATGGGACACCGGGATTCGAACCAACCACCTTTGGTCCTGGATCGGCTGCTTGCAAGGCAAACGCCGCTGTGCTATCTCTCTGGGCCCGGTTCTCGGTTCTTATGGTCACTTCACACACCAGCACCCCTGCCCCCTTGGGTGGGGGTCACAGCCAAGATGGGATTGGACGGGACGGGATGAGTGGGGGGAAGAGAGAGAGAGAGAGAGAGAGTGTGTGTGTGTGTATGTGGTGTTGCTGCTGCTGCTGCTACTGGCACAGGTGGCAGGAGCCAGGGGCACTGCTGACCAGCTCAGTGGGTCCCCAGATGTCCACTTGCCCAGCATACTTAGCGCTCAGGGCCTACTTCTAGCTCTGAGCTAGGGATCGGGATCGAGTCAGTAGAAAGGCGAACACATCGTCCTAGGGTCCGAGTCTTCTGGAAAATCCCAGGGAAGGAAGGAACAGAAACTAGCAGGTGGCTGTAAGAACCATGACCAGTGGGAAGGACTAAAACAGCTCGACATTGACCGTATAGTCACCCTCACTGAAAATAAAAGCAGCAGAGGTTGTGGCAAGATCTAAGCTAAATGGACAGTCTCCAGGAGGATGTCCTAGTCCTTAAACCAGGAGCAGCCAGGACAGAAAGCAGTGAGAGTGTCAGATCAGTCAGATATCAGGGACTCTTCCAACTAGCTCAAACAAAGGAACCAACCACGCAGCTTCCCTCCCTGCAATTTCTGCCAACATCTGTGTCCCAGGATCTCCCTTCTCTCTGGGACACCTCCAAGTATGTGTCTGGAGGGGGGACAGGACTTCACTTTTTTTCATTCTCTTTGGTCCACTTAAACGCTACCTCTGAAACTTCAAAATTCTGCTCCACTTGTGATAGCCTCTTAATTGATGCCTCTTGCAGTGTTAACAACTTGTCTGAGTTCTGGGGTCATTCCAGAGTTGGGGCACAGAGACAGTAAAACCCCCTTGTCATATCCAGCTGTGCTCTGGACTTACTCCTGGATCTGCACGCTCATGGATCACTTCTGGTGGGGCGTGGAAGAGCCTGTTTTGCACTATGGCTCTGGCCCTAGACAGTCCCATACTTGCCTTGAATGCTGCCAACCCCACTTCAAAACCCCGCAGCATCCCAGCACCATACACTGGGTGTGGCCACCAGCTGCTCCAAAGGGGACCTAGCCTTCTTTCACCCCCATCTCTCCGCATCCCCGGGGAAAGCAGAACGGTCCCCCTGGGGACTCTCATGGCCCTGCCTGTCTAATGGCCACCCTCGAGCCTGCATCCTTGTGCATCCCCTGCTCAAGCGGAGGGAGCTTCCAAAAGTGGTCCTTTCTGCCTTTCCTCTTTTTAAACGCCACACCTCCCCGGGGTATGTATGCAATGCAGAAAAGTGATCAAATTCAACACAAGACCAGGATAAAGATGCCAAAACTGCAAAGAGCTGAGCTGGAGACAAAGAGGCCGTGACCCACACTTTTGGAGAGAGGGGCCTGGTCGCCGGGAAGGAATGATGGAACCACAGGGGGGATCCCTTTGACTAGTGGACATAAGGGGGGTGTCCCTCGGACTGATGGACGAATGGGGGCCCCTCGGCCTGGCAGGAGCATCGGGGCACCGCCGACCCCCAGGGGCTGAAGTCCCTCCCCAGGTCTAGTCCGGAGCCCATGAGGGAGCCCATGAGCGGGCTGCAGGGTGGGGCGCGGGGCTCCCCGAAATTCGACCCGGCCGCACGTGGCTGGAGCGCTCCCAGCCCGCGCATGCGCAGAAGTGCGCGGAGGAGGCGGTCCGGCCGCCACCCCGCCACTCCCTGAGATCCCCGTTACCTTAAGGGCTTCGAGTCCCATAAGACGGGACTTGCGGTCCTGGTCCTTGATGATGAGGAAGGGGCGGCCATACTCGTCGAAGGCGAGGGTCCCCACGGACGTCATGGTGCCGCGCAGCCCAAGTCGTTTCTCCACCCGCAGCAGCAACAGCAGACACCGAACCGGAAGCCAGATTCCACCGGCCTCTCGCGAGAGTACGCCACTTCCTGCGCGCGTGCGCAGTGCCAGACCGGCGCGACTTATTTAGCGCGAAGGGAGTAGTTTCACGCCGGGCCGTACCTTCTGGAAGCGGAGGGCGGGGTGTCTGTGGAAACGTCCGTTAGCCAGAAAGCCGAGGGGGTTGGGGAAAATGCTTGACCCGAACGGGAACCTTTACCCCAAAAACTAAGAAGAGAGAATTTCTATCATTTTTTGAAGAGACATAATCGGAAACTTCTGGTTATGGAGTCCTAACGGGAAAGCCCACTGAATCTGAGCATTCATTTCTACACCTCGGTCCTTTCTAACCCCCGGCTCCGAGAAGATGGTAGAGTCCACTTCCGGCTTGGGAATGAACAGCCAGAAATCTCGCGATTTCTCGCGGGAAGAGGTGAGCCGGCTGGCTGGGCGGCTTGCGAGAGCTCGGGATGGCGCGATGGGTCGCGGGGCCGTGGGGCCGCGGGGGTTGCGAGCGTCTGGCCGGGTCGGGCGGGAGTTGCAGCTGCTGCCGTTGGTCAGACCCGCGTGCTCGGGGCTCGCGCCGTCGGGTTCCCGCGCGGCGGCCCTGTGGCCAGTGTTTGCACCCCGGACCTGAGCGCGCTCCCTGGGGCGTGGGGCCACTTGCTGTGCATGTGCCTGTGCCTGTGCTTGAGCTCGTGGCGTTCTCTGCACCCAGAGGCCGTGATGGCATTGCTCCCCACCGTCTGTGGGTGCTTCACGGAGCATGTGCAATACTGGGGGGCCCCTAGCCCATGTCTCTTGCATCCCAGTGTCTCTCTCTTTTTTTTTTTTTTTTTTGGTTTTTGGACCACACCCGTTTGATGCTCAGGGGTTACTCCTGGCTATGAGCTCAGAAATCGCCCCTGGCTTGGGGAGACCATATGGGACGCCGGGGGATCGAACCGCGGTCTGTCCTACGCTAGCGCTTGTAAGGCAGACACCTTACCTCTAGCGCCACCTTCCCGGCCCCATCCCAGTGTCTCTTAAAGGGTGCCCCAGGGTTGCACAGATGGCCCAGCCAGGACGGGCCCATTGAATCAGGCCGCAAGGTCCTTGGCCACGCCGCTCAGCTCTGCTCCAAGCTGTCTTTACCCTAGGACTAACCCCTGCCACACCCCCAGTCACCCCGACCAGCTCTTCTGTAGCTCCTTCGCCTTTTCTGGCTCAGATTCCCGGGTCTAGAAGGCAAGACTGAAGTTGCCTGTTGCTACGATTCTCGCTTTTCCGTGGGGTTTCCACTTGTGGAAGCTGCATCCTGCACTGCATTTGCCTCTGGAATCCCGGCCTGTGATGAGCAGACACTCGACCAGCTTATTCCCCTGACACCAATGTCCCCAGTGGCCTTCCCACCCCCAGCCTGCTCGTATGACAGACACCTATCTTTTAGAAAATCTTCATTTTAGCTCTTTATTTTATTATTTATTTATTTATTTTTTTTTGGGGGGGGTCACACCCCGGCAGGGGTTAATCCAGGCTCTATGCTCATAAATCACTCCTAGCAGGCTCGGGGTACCAGATGGGATGCCGGGATTCAAAACACCGTCTGTTCTGGACACTGTGCTACTGCTTTGGACCCTTTATTTTAATTTTGAATCTCTAGGGCCTGATTTTCACTGATGAGGAAAGTTACAGTATACTCATATATTGGATTTACATAGGCATTCCTTCAAAAACTCATGGGCAGCTCAGGGAGGGGGGTCAGAGCACTAGCACAGCGGTGGGGTGTTTGCCTTGCACCCGGCCAACCCGGGACGAACCTGGACGAACCCGTGTTCAATGCCCCACCCCCATAAAAATCAACAACGGGAGCCAGAGATATTACGACAGGTAAAGTGCATCCTAGCATGCAGCTGACCTAAGTCAGTCTCCAGCACTCCATCCCCTGAGCACTGCCAGGAGTGAGCCTTGAACATGTTTTGAGTGTGGCCTCAAAACAAATAGCAGAAAACTTGTATAAATCTAGGTCAGACCTGGGTTTGATCCCCGGCATCCCATATGGTCCCCTGAACTACTCAGGAGCGATTTCTGAGCACAGAGCCAGGAATGTCCTCTGAGCACTACCTGGTATGACCTCAAAACCAAAAAAAAAAAAAAAAATGTTGATAGCATGACAGGGAAGGTGTTTGCTTTGCTTGCGGCCTACCTAAATTCAATCCCTAGCATCCCATATGGTCCCCTGAACTACTCAGGAGCGATTTCTGAGCACAGAGTCAGGAATATCCTCTGAGAACTGCCGGGTATGACCTCAAAACCAAAAAAAAAAAAAAAAAAAAATGGTGATAGCATGACAGGGAAGGTGTTCGCTTTGCTTGCGGCCTACCTAGGTTCAATCCCTAGCATCCCATATGGTCCCCCCCCCCCCCCCAACACTACCAGGAGCAATTCCTGAGCACAGAGCCAGGAGTATTCCTGAGCACTGCTGGGTATGTCCTTGAAACAAAAACAAAACAAAACTAAACAAGTAAAAGGGCAATTTGTAGTGCGTGAGTTATAATTATAGATCTTGGGACCCTCAGGCTCCCTGGGCTAGTACCCATAGGAGGAGCCATTGTCAGAGACCCCCTTTTTCAGCCCTGTGTTTCAAGGTGGAGTTCAGCTTCTACTCCCAGTGCCTTTGCTCGGTGGGGTCACCCCTGGTAACACTGGGGGACCTACTGGAGATGAAACCTAGGCCTCTTTTATGCAGTGTTTCGCCTGTGAGTGTTCTCTCTCTCTCTCTCTCTCTCTCTCTCTCTCTCTCTCTCTCTCTCTCTCTCTCTCTCTCCCTCTCTCCCTCTCCCCCACATTCTTTCTACCCCCCCCCCCCTTTCTCCTTTTTTCTCTCTCCCCTCAAAAGCCTAAACCTTCCAGACCAAGAAACCCAGTCTCAGTAGAACAGATTCAAGCACCCCACTGCTGGGTCCATCCAGGGTCTCTGGGGTGTCAGGTTTAAGGCACCTGGGGCAGTTGAGCACCACTAGTTGGTTGTGCTGTGACACATCATTGGAGCTCAGTGCCATGTCTGCAGGGTCCCCACTGGTCAGGGATGGGAAGCAGAGGAAAAGAGAGGGGGCCCCTGCCACAGAATGTGGGGTCACTTGTGCATTTGCCACAGCTGACAGTGGTCAGCTGCATGGGAGGTGAGGGCGGTTGGGTGATTCAGGAACTTTAGGGTCCCCCAATCGCTCATCTCCTCTCCTGCCACCTACCCAGCTTTCAACTCTGGCTGAGAACCAGTAGCAGGAGAGATGTTCCCACCCCTCCATTATTTCATCCTCACTCAGCCTGGATGGGCCATGGACCCTGGGTGAATGATCCCTAGCTGCCCCATGGGCTCTTGGTGCTGTGCACACCCTCAGTTCCAAGATCAAATGGGTAGAAGGGGCCCGAGTGACAGCACAGTGGGGGAGAGAGTTTGCCTTGCACATGGCCAACCCAGGTTTGATCCCTGGCACCTATATGGTACTGTGAGCACTGCAAGGAGGGATTCCTTGAGCGCAGAGCCAGGAGTAACTCCTGAGCACCACAGGGTGTGGCCCCAAAACAAAAAACTGAAAAGGAATAAGACCTTCAAGATCAAAGGGTCTTGGTCTAAAATTCAATGAGTCATTAATGGAGTGTGGGGTATGGCTGGGCCCAGGGAGGTGTGTGTGAGGTTCTGGGCCCCCTAACCAGAAAGGAAGCCGCAAAAATGGAGAAAGCTCCCGAGGAGGACATTCCTGTCTTGAGGGGGATTGGGTCACACCCTGTGATGCTCAGGGACTGCTCCAGGCTCTGTGCTTGGGAACCATGTGTGTACATAGTTCAATAGTGCAGGGGGTCAAACCAGGGTCCACACCTTCCCTGGGCTGTGTCTCCCACAAAGGAGGGGTTATTGATTTAATCACACTCATGATAGATTGATTTAATCAGTTACATGGCACATGATGCATGACACATTGACCTGCTGTCAGATGTTTCCGGTTCTTGGTGGACCCACTTAAGTCTCTTCTTGGGGCTGGAGAAATAGCACAGCGGTAGATCATTTGCCTTGCATGCAGCTGACCCAGGACAGATCGTGGTTCAAATCTCAGCATCCCATATGGTCCCCCGAGCCTGCCAGGAACGATTTCTGAGCACAGAGCAAGGAGTAATCCCTGAGAGCCGCCAGGTGTGAAACCTCCCCTCCCCCCCAAAAGTCTCTATACTGCTTATTGAAGTTTTTTTCTTTTGGCTTTTGGGCCACATCTAACAGTGCTCAAGGGTTACTCCTGGCTCTGCACTCAGAAATCGCTCCTGCCAGGCTTAGGGGACTATGTGGGATGCCAGGAATTGAACAGAAGTTCGTCTGGTGTTGGCCACGTGCAAGGCAAATGCCCTACCGCTGTGCTATTGCTCCAGTCCCAAGATTTTTTTTTTCTTTCTTTTTTTTTTTAAATATGGAACGCTTCATGAATTTGCGTATCATCCTTGCTCAGGGGCCATGCTAATCTTCTCTGTATCGTTCCAATTTTAGTATATGTGCTGCCAAAGCGAGCACTTTTTTTTTTTTTTTAAAATTCTGTCACCTCTCTTGACAGTTTTTTCTGTGGAACTGGCCAATAGGTGCCTGACTGTTTGGAGGTGAAATAAATACATCAAGGGGCCAGAGAGATAGCATGGAGGTAAGGCGTTTGCCTTTCATGCAGAAAGTCATCGGTTCGAATCCTGGCGTCCCATATGGTCCCCCGTGCCTGCCAGGAGCAATTTCTGAGAATGGAGCCAGGAGTAACCCCTGAGCACTGCCGGGTGTGACCCAAAACCCACCAAAAAAAAAAAAAAAAAAAGAAATAAATACATCACTATGAATGAAGCTGGTTAAGGATGAGGCCTTATTCAGGAGGATACCTTCTGAGCCATGAAAAACAGTGTTTGTGTCAATGGACTCTGAACCCAGAATACCAAATTGTTGGACGTCAGCCCCTGAAGAGGTTGACTGATGGAGGGATGCAGGATGAGGTCTTTCCCCTCCAGCTCGGAGCACGCATTTGCCACCCTGTCCAGCCGACGGTTCTGAGGTGAAACGGTGGGTAAACAGCTCACAGACAGTCAGGCTTGTGGAAATATTAGCTTTATTCTGTGGACCAGACTGAAGTCCAAAGTCTCAGCCTCAGTTCCAGCCAAAAGCCCCTCGAGTTCCACAGACCCATGTTTTTATCCCCCAGAATCAGGTACCACCCAATGGTGGAAGCAGAATCAGGTACCACCCTAGGGTGGGGGCAAAATGCCAGGTCACACCCTAGGGTAGGGCACAATCACCGATCAGGGTAGGGTCAGTAACATAATAATTTCATAAAATGTTTACATAACACCAAATAGATTTGGAGACAATGTTTTCTAAGCATAACTCATCGCGATTTAAAGAAAAAATAATAAATTGGAAAGAGGAGCTCTTACACTTCTATTAACGTCAAATCATTCTCTAAAAAAAATCCTTAACTTAGTTGATGGCATTTAGAATTCCCTTTGGTATTTTACTCTGGAGAATATTCAATGAAATCATTTTTATTTATTTACTTTTTGGTTTTGGGTCACACCCCACAATGCTCATGGTTCTGTGCTCTGGAATTATTCCTGAGTGTGGGGGACCATAGGGGACTCTGGGGATCAAACTCGGGTCAGCCTTTTGCAAGGCAAATGCCCTCACTGCTGTGCTGTTGCTCCAGCCCTTAAATCCTTTTGGAATCAGCTTGAGTTTGCCTGTCAGGAATTCAAGAACCTTACTGTTTTAACCCTTTCTGCAGATGTGCTCATGGATCTCAGCTCAGCTGCTCGAACCCTTCCCAGCTTGGACACAATGACCCATCCGAGCTTGGACACAGACACAGATACATGCTCTGAGGAGCCTCTCATAGCCAGCGCTGGGCAGAAGCGCCGCTGGGGCCTCCTGGTCCCTGGGCTCGTGGGAGGCTCGCTGGTGGCCCTGTATGCCCTGGCCACACCGTTTGTCGCCCCGGCCCTCCGAAGGGTCTGCCTGCCCTTCGTGCCTGCCACCCCCCGGCAGGTGGAGAATGTGCTGCGGATGGTGCAGGGCAGGAGCGGGCTGCTGGTGGACGTGGGCAGTGGGGACGGCCGCATTGTGAGTCCCTCTGGATCCTGCAATTTGGGGACTGCAGTCAGGCCAGTCTGTTCTGCCTTAGAACTGCCCCCCTTCAGACTAAATAATAAAGTCTGGGGCACCCAGCTCGGATCCTATCACCCTATCAAGGGCCACTCCCCAGTCTCTCTCTCTCTCTCTCTCTCTCTCTCTCTCTCTCGCTTTCTCTCTCTCTCTCTCTCTCTCTCTCTCTCTCTCGCTCTCTCTCTCTCTCGCTCTTTCTCTCTCTCTCTCATCTCCTCTCCTCATCTCTCTCCTTTCTCTCTTTCCTCTCTTTTCTCTCCCTCCTCTCTCTGTCTCTCTGTCTCTGTCTGTCTGTCTCTCTCTCCATCTCTCATATTTTTGGACCATACCTGGGTTACTCCTGGCTCTGCTCAGGGGATCACTCCTGGTGGTTCTGGGGACCATATTGCTGGAGGATCCAAACCTGGTGGACCATGTGCAAGGCAGAAGCACCCTTTCTGCTGTACTAACTCTGGCCCAGAAAAAGTTGTTGGCCAGAGCAACAGTACAGCTGACCCAGGTTCTATCCCCGGCATCTCATAGGGTCCCCAGAAGTAATTCCCCAGTGTCTACCAGAAATAATTCCTGAGCACAGAGCCAGTAGTAAACTCAGTGCTGCCCAAAACTTTTTTTGGGGGTGGTTTGGGTCACATCCTGCTGCACTCAAGTGTTACTCCTGGCTCTGTGCTCAGGAATTGCTCTTGACATGCGCGGGGGACCATATGGGATGTTGGGGATTGAACCTTGGTCTGTCCTGGGTTGGCCATGTGTAAGGCAAATGCCCTACTGCTGTGCTATCTCTTTGGCCCCTACTTTTTTGTTTTGTTTTGTTTTTTTTTTTTTAAACCAGATCTGTCTCTCCACCAGGAGTGTCTTAAGCCCAGATGGGAGACCTTTGTGGTTTTCCTGAGTTCCCTAAAAGTGGGGACATCCCTAAAAGGTTACACCACAAGTTTGTTTCTCCTTGGAGAGGCTCCTTCAGGTGCTGCCTTGAGCGCTGGCAGGACCGAGGGGGAATAGACCAGGCCAGCCACAGCCCTTTTCTCTCTTTCTTTCTGGCTGGTGCATTCCCTGGAGGCCTTACCTTGTCAGATTCCATTCACCTTTGGCCAGCAGTACTCCTGGCTCTTTTATTTAATATTTTTTAATTTAAACGCTGTGGTTACAAGGTCACAGTACATATTCTTTTTCACAGATAAAGTTGTTCATGATTGAATTTTAATCATAAAATGTCCTACACCCTTTACCAATGTACATTGCCTGCCAGCCCTGTCACCCTCGCATGCTTTCTCCCCTTCCTGTTTCTGGGGGTCATATTCTCTTCCCCCCTCCCCAGTGGGTTCAGGACTATATGGGATGCCTGGGATTGAACCTGTGTCTGTTGTATGCAAGAAAAGCCCCTTACCCACTGTGCTATATATAATTCTGGCTCTGATTTTTATTTTATTTTATTTATTATTTTTTTTTTTTTTGTCTACATGACTATGCACAGGGCTTACTCCTGGCTCTTTGCTCAGGGATCACTCTTGGCATATTATGGGATATGCTTAGGTCATATCCCTTGGGTCATATGGCAGAAATGGAATCTGGCTCAGTCACTTACCAGGCAAACACCTTGCCCTGGAAGGCGGACCATCTTTCCAGCCCTGAGACAGGTTGTTTTCATGGCATTTTATGCCTCTTATTCCTGGGGTGCCTTCTTGGGGGGGGGCATACATCTTCTGTTTTCTCTGATTTGCCCCCAAATTCTCTTCTTCCTTCACCTGGTATTGGTGCTGCCTCTTTCCACAGGTGACAGCGGCTGCCAAGCAGGGCTTCAGGGCCGTGGGATACGAACTGAACCCCTGGCTGGTGTGGTTTTCCCGATACCATGCGTGGCGAGAAGGGGTACAGGACTTGACCACGTTTCACCTTTCAGATCTGTGGAAGGTAAGTCAGGTGGACAGTGACCCTTAGAAGCTGCAGCCAGAAAGCTCCATTTTGTGATGCTCACAACTGAGCACTGAAAAGCATGCACGGGGAGCAGGGTGGTTTGGATGCAAGTGTATGTTTCATCAGATTGGCAGTGGCTCCTTTTTTTTTTTTTAAATTTTTTTTTTGCCACACCCAGTGAAGCTCAGGGGTTACTCCTGGCTATGCGCTCAGAAATTGCTCCTGGCTTGGTGGAACATATGGGATGCTAGGGGATCGAACCGTGGTTCATCTTAGGCTAGCACCGGCAAGGCAGATGCCTTACTGCTCCACACCATTGCTCTGGTCCTAAATTGTTTTTATTTTTAATTTTTTTTTCTATTTTTGATCTTTGTGCCACACCTGGCAGTGCTCAGGGGTTACTCCTGGCTCTGCTCTTAGGAATGACTCCTGGCCGACTTGGGGGATAATATGGGATGCCAGGGAGCAAACTTCTGTTGGCTGCTTGCAGGGCAAAAACACTCCCCACTGTGAAACTGCTTTGGCCCCCATCTGACGATTTCTTTATTCAATGAACACACTTGTTTCGAATGATTACAAAATGAAGAGCTTGAGGGGTGGGGGAAACCCTGCTATTTGGGAATCTTTTTTTTTATTAAGCATTATTCTTTCTTTAACTATTTATTTTTGTTTCTTTGGGCCACACCCAGTGGTGCTCAAGGGTTACTTCTGGCTCTGTGCTTAGAAATCAATCACTCCTGGCAGTGTCGGGGGACAATATGGGATGCTGGGAATTGAATTCAGGTCTGTCCTGATTTGGCTGCATGCAAGGCAAATGCCCTACCGCTGTGCTATCTTTCCAGCTCCTAATTGGGAATCTTTTTTTTTTTTTTGGTTTTTGGGCCACACCTGGTGATGCTCAGGGGTTACTCCTGGCTATGCGCTCAGAATTCACTCCTGGCTTGGGGGACCATATGGGACACGGGGGGGGGGGCGGGGGGGGGGCGGGGGGGGGAATCGAACCACGGTCCATCCAAGTCTAGCACTGTCAAGGCAGGCACCTTACCTCTAGCGCCACCACCCGGCCTAATTGGGAATCTTTTATTTGTAATTTGGTTTTTTTTTTTTTTGTTTTTTTTTTGTTTTGTTTTTGAGCCACACCCGGCAGTGCTCAGGGGTTACTCCTGGCTCTCTGCTCAGAAATAGCTCCTGGCAGGCACGGGGGACCATATGGGACACCGGGATTCGAACCAACCACCTTTGGTTTTGGATCGGCTGCTTGCAAGGCAAACGCCGCTGTGCTATCTCTCCGGGCCCTTTTATTTGTAATTTGGGCATGGCTTGTGAAGACCATTGTGTGTGTTTGTGCTTGTGCGTACATGTGTGCGTGTATTTGTGTGCACACACGTGTGTACACACATGGGTGTAGAAAGGCAGAGAAGGGTGCCAGGTGCAGAAAAGAATCCGTGATGCTTGCGGTCCCAGCCCCTTCCTAAAGCAGAAGAATCTTTCAAGCATGTCTGTGCCTCAGAGGTGCTGTAGGGCCCTCAGGAAAGGCGCCTTAGCAAGAAAGCAAGTCTCAGACATGCTGGGTATCTGGTGCTGGTGGAAGTCCCCTTCCCACAGTGGTCTGGTGTGCTAAGTGCACGGCAGTATCTAGCCTCAAAGGAGCCACCATGTACATCCTCATGAAGAAAGATCTCGAGGGTCAGAGATCTCGGACAGTCATTGGGCTGAGGAGGAAACAGTTGCATCACACTGGCTGCCCTGGGCTACCTGTGCACCCTGAGTCTGTGGAGAGCACAACGGTTCCCCACACAACCAAATGGGCTGCCAGTGTTCTTTTCTGTTTGTTTTTGTCTTGCTATAATGATCTGGCAAAATTGGATGTTGCTGAAATGCCACTATAGAAAGAACTGTTTTGAGTTTTAATTAAACAACAAAGAAAAAACCCCAGCAGGGCTCAGGGGTTGCTCAGGAGATCCTATGGGACGCTGAGGATCAAACCCGGCAAATGCCTCCCTGCTGTACTATTGCTCTGGCCCCAACTTTTGTTTTTGTATTTGGGACACACCTGGCAGCACTCAGGAGTTCTTCAAGCTCTGCACTTAGAAACCACTCCTGGCAAGTTCAAGGGACCATATGGGATGCCAGGGATCGAACCTGGGTTGGCCGTGTGCAATGCAAACCTTTGCTTTACCTGTGCTCTCTCTGGCCCCTGCCTGTGTTGAGTGTGCCCTGTGATGGAGCTTGGAAAGGCTTTATGAAATGCTTTTCCTTAAGTAAGAATTTTCCATTGGAATAGAGTCCTCAGTAACTCCTACAGCTCACTTGAGTTAAGTTTTTCATTTATTTTATGCAGATATATTATATTCACATGAACGATCTCTCTAGAGAGTAAATAAGACTTTTATTGGACAATAAGAATTTTGACTGACAAAGCACTTTCCCCCAGCTTTTCAGCTAAAGAGTATTTCATTGCATTTTTTCTGAATAAACCATTTTAGAGAAGAGGAGGAGAAGCTGAATTTTCAGGAAGGTCTGAGCTGAGTTCTTTGGGCACAGAGGGGGGTGGAGCAGGCCTAGGTGTGGGTGAGGGCACAGGTGGTCCCAGGCCAGCTGGGCTCGGTCATGGCTGAGATGAGTAGCCTGGGTGGGGGTAAAAGCCTGGGAGCCAGTCTTTTAGGTGGAAGTGGTGGGCAGTGAGTGACTATGGAGCACTGAGAACCTGGCTCTCTGAGGGAGGATCCTTCTGGAAAATGGGCCTGGGCCAAGTGGGAAATGGCTAGTTACTGGGAAGGAAGAGTGATATGTTCTGGTTGGCCTGTGGGGGTGACTGGGAATGGGGAGGTAACCATGAAGGTTGAGATCACCGTGTAAGTTGAGGTGACTGAAGGGAAGGTGACCCTGTGAAAGTTGTGGTGACTAAAGGTTGAGGTGAATATGAAGGTTGAGGTGAGTGAGGGGGGGAGTGAATGTGAAAGTTGAAGTGACTGAAGGTTGTGGTGATTGTCAAGGGGGAGGTGACAGTGAAGGTTGAGGTTACTGTGAAAGTTGAAGTGACTGAAAGTTGAGGTGACTGTTAAGGTTGAGGTGACAGAAGGGGGAGGTGACTGAGAAAGGGGAGGTGACCATGATGGAGAAGGTGATGTGGGTTTGGCCTGGAGGTGTGACTGAAGGGGAGGTGACTGTGAAGGTTGAGGTGACCATGAGGGGGGAGGTGATTGAAATTTGAGGTGACTGTGAAAATTGAGGTGAACTCGGGGGGCTCATTTGGGTTTGGCCTATAGGGCTGACCATGACGGGAGGGTCTTTGGATTTGGCCTGTGTGGGTGACCATGAGGGGAGGTTGCTGTGGGTTTGGCTTGTAGGAGTGACTGGGCCTTCTCTCTCTGGCAGGTGAACTTCTCGCAGTACTCGAACGTTGTGATCTTCGGGGTGCCTCAGATGGTGAGTTCTCTGTGTGTCTCCAGGCTCTTCCCTGGGTCTTCCACTCCTGTGCCCACAGAGACGGCCTCATAGTTTGGCAGAGGACTCCAGGACCCATAGTGTTGAACCCTGACTCAGTCTCTGTGTTTGTGTGTGTGTGTGTGTGTGTGTGTGTGTGTGTGTGTGTGTGTGTGTGTGTGTGCGCGCGCGCGCGCGTGTGTTGAGGTCTTCACAGTCCCTGTGTTCATCCGGGAGCAGGAATGAGCTTCTTCCTGAGGCAGCTGAGCCTCATTCTTCACCCCTTCACCATTGGCTGAGGCCTTGGAACTTGCATCCTACACCCTCACAGGAAGAAAAGGCAGCTTGGGCTGAAGATGCCTCTGGCTCTTGCCTGGGGATGGAAGTAGGAGGTGCAGCCTTTTCTGTAAACGTGGGTCCGTGGAGTGTGCAGAGAAATAACGCAGCTTGCTTCAGTCTGTGATTGGAGCCATAATGATCTGGCAAAATTGGTTGTTGCTGAAATGCCACTAAAGAACTGTTTTGAGTTTTAATTAAACAACAACAACAATAACACTGGAGGAGGGGTTGCTAGCATTTTGGGGGGATATTTTTCTCTTATTTGTACCTTACTTTTTGAATAATACATTTATTCTTTTTTTGTTTGTTTTTGTTTTTGTTTTTGGGTCACACCCAGCAGTGCTCAGGTACAACTCCTGGCTCTATGCTCAGAAATCGCTCTGGACAGGCTCGGGGGACCGTATGGAATGCCGGGATTTGAACCACTGTCCTTCTGCATGCAAGGCAAATGCCTTACCTCCATACTATCTCTGGCACAAGACATTTATTCTTAGAAATTTTAGAGCAATGACTTACATTCTTTTCTTTAAGTTGTTTGGTACTCTTTTTTTTTTTTTTTTCTTTTGGTTTTTTGGGCCACACCCGGCGTTGCTCAGGGGTTACTCCTGGCTGTCTGCTCAGAATTAGCTCCTGGCAGGCACGGGGGACCATATGGGACACCGGGATTCGAACCAACCACCTTTGGCCCTGGATCGGCTGCTTGCAAGGCAAACACCGCTGTGCTATCTCTCCGGGCCCTGTTTGGTACTCTTGAGAGTAACATATTTTTTTGTTTTGTTCTTATTTGTATTCATTTATTTTTTAGTTTTTGGGCTATACCTGGTGGTGCTCTCTTTTGCCCTCTTCACTTTTTCTTTTCCGTTTTTGACACTTTGTTCCAGTATTGTTCCTGAAGGGGTATCAATGCTGATCACTCTCTTCTTTCAGTATCCAGTTCTTGAGCAGAGTTATCATTTCCAACTCTCATTGACAGAGTGGTGGTCCCTTCCCTGCCCTAACTGCACTCCCTCCTTGTGGCAAGCTTCCTACCATGGACTGATCCTCCTGGCCCTTGTCTCTGTTGTCTTTGGATATTTATAATAGTAATTTTTTTGGGGGGAATACCTTTGATTTGGAATACAGCGGCTGATTAGTTTCTAGTTTTTTTTAAATAACCAGGAAACCTTACCAGGTCTCCCTGCTGCCCCGTTGAATTCAGAAGCGACTGCAGCCAGGGGCCAGCAGGGGGCAGCAATGGCCTTTGGTGAGTCCCAGGCCTTGGCATGGTCTGGGTGCTCTGGAGCTGTTCACTTCGCTCTGCCTTGTAGTAAGTGCATTCGGGCTGAGTGTCCATTTCTCTTTACTTTGAGATCAGGACCTAGGGATTTCTCATCCTTTCCCAGGGAAGTGTAGCCTGAGCTTCCCTGAGCACTTCCACAGCTGCACGCAGGGTACCCAGTGCTCCAAGATCCAGCTGCTCCAGAAGGGTCCAGAGTCCGGCTTCTTGTTTCCTCTCTCCTTTCCTCTTGCCATCCCTCCTTCCTTCTCTCCCTTCCTTTCTCCTTTCTTCTTTCTGTTTTTCTCTGTTTGTTTGTTCGTTCCTTCCTTCCTCTTTCCTTCTTTCTTCTAACCCTCTCCTCCCTTTCTCTCTCCCTCCCTTTTTTCTTTCCTTCCTTCCTCAGTTCTTCACTCCATGTCCACTGCTCCAGGCTTAGCTTGTCCACAGTACATTGGGATGGTGTGTGTGTGTGTGTGTGTGTGTGTGTGTGTGTGTGTGTGTATGTGTGTGTGTGTGTGTGTGTGTGTGTGTGTGTATCTGTATACACACACATACTCTGCCTCAGGTGGTGTGGACCAGAATGCAAGAGTGTTGGTCTCTATAAGGAAGAACATTCCCACTGGAGGAACAGCCATTGCAAGGGGTGAGAGCTGTGAGATCTAAGACCAGGTGGGAGCTGAGTAGTAGAGGAAGCTGTGAAGGACGGATTTCGGCAGCACTGGTATGCAGGGAGGAGCCAGAGTGAACCTGAATCCTTCAAGGTTCCCTCCTGCCAGTTCCCAGTATGCAGGAAAGCCAGGGAGGTGTCACAGGTGCCTGGAAAAGCCCCTCTGGCAGTCCTAGGGAGGGGTGTCCAGGCCAAGGGGGCAGAGAGGGGGTATTGGGTTTTAGGCCAGGAAAGCCAAGTACTAGGCTATGGAGCTGAGGAACCCAGGCCTAGCTGCTAAGTGTTTCCTGCATGTTTTCTTTTCTTTTCTTTTATCTTTTTTTTTGTTTTTGTTTTTGTTTCATCCAGTGACGTTCAGGGGTTACTCCTGGCTATACTCTCAGAAATTGCTCCTGGCTTGGGAGACTATATGGGATGCCGGGGATCGACTGCAGTCCGTCCTAGGCTAGTGTGTACAAGGCAAACACCTTACTGCTCACGCTACCATTCTGGCCCCTCCTGCATGTTTTCAGTGTATTTCCTGCACATTTCTGGTGTGTTTCCTGTATATTTTCTGTGTTTCCTGCGTATTTCTAGAGTGTTTACTGTTTCCTATGTTTCCTGCATATTTTCTGGGTGTTTCCTGTTTTCTGTGTGCTTACTGAGTTTCTGTGTGTTTACTGAGTGTTTCCTCAGTGTTTCCCATATATTTCCTGAGTGTTTCCTGTGTTTCCTGCATATTTTCTGTGTCTTCCTGAGTGTTTTCTAAGTGTTTCCTCAGTGCTTCCTGTGCGTTTCTGCCTGGAGCAGGGTTTAGGCTGTTTTCGTCTTGAAGGTATCACTTGCTCTCTCTGAGTCCCAGCTGCTGGCTGTATTGTTCTAGATCCTTCCTATATCTCACCACCTTTTTGTCTCAGACCAGTATTTGGTGCATATTTCTGTGTTATTTACTCAGCTAATTTCCACGATTGAAATGGCTCCTTTCATTTTCGGGGTTTATCTTGACTTAGCATATGACAGTTCTAGGGAAAGAAAAGAAACTGTAAAAGAGAAAAGAATAATAGTGGCGGGATAAGTTTCCACGTAGATCCTTTTTATGAACAAAAATTACCATAAGAAAACCCTGATATTTTAGAAAAACACCCATTGTCTCCTTCCTTTGCTTATTTAATTTTCCCTCAGGGAACAAAACTATTTATTTATTTATTTTTGTCAAAGTAATCTTTGAGGGGATGAAAAGGAATAGAAATATTTTCTTCTTAATAGAATTTATTCTTTGTTATTTGAGTATTGAATTTTGTGACAGTTTAGAATTTTGGCTCAATCTAGTTCATATAGGTCCTAACAGGAGTGTTTTTCTTTTATTTTTATGTTTTAAAATAATTTATTTATTTATTTTTCAAATTTGAGCTCAAGAATATTTCCTGGCAGGCTCAGGGAACCCTATGGGATGCCGGGGAGTGAATCTGGGGCAGCTGTGTGCTAGACAAACACTCCCCACCGTGCTATCGCTCTGGCCCCCACTTTTTTAAGTAAATTAAATATAATTCACCTAGATTTTTTTTGTGGCCTGGTGGTGCCCTGTGGCCACCAGGTTGGCTAGCACCCTCCCCCCTCGCTTTAATCTATCTCCCAGCTCCTGCACGTCCCTTCCCCCTGCTCCCTTCACACACACACACACACACACCAGGTCCCTTCCCCCTGCTCCCTTCACACACACACACACACACACACACACACCCTTTATTCCAGGTCCCTTCCTCCTGCTCCCTTCGCACACACATCCCCTTTATTATGGTTGTGGTGGCCACTGTGATGACTGTAGGGGGAATCACATGTTTTTCCTACAAGTGCTTGTAGGGTCTAAGAGCAGGACATGTATACACAATGGGCTTTGTGGATTGTTCTGGAACCTTCCTTAGCAGTGGGGTTGAAGTTTTTCCTCTGCTCTTTTCCTTTCCTTTTTTTTTTTTTTTTTTGGTTTTTCAGGCCACACCCGTTTGATGCTCAGGGGTTACTCCTGGCTAAGTGCTCAGAAATTGCCCCTGGCTTGAGGGGACTATATGGGATGCTGGGGGATCGAACCGCAGTCGAGATCTTTCCTTGGCTAGCACTTTCAAGGCAGACACCTTACCTCTAACGCCACCTCGACAGCCCTTCTGCCCCCTTTCTTGAAAGTCCAAAATCATTTTACAATAACCTAGGAGAGCCAGAACTCTACTTCCATGGGTGTAGATGCTTTTAAATAGGTAACTCTAGGGGCCAGAGAGAGCATGGAGGTAAGGCATTTGCCTTTCATGCAGAAGGACGGTGGTTCGAATCCCGGCATCCCATATGGTCCCCTGTGCCTTCTAGGGGGGATTTCTGAGCCAGGAGTGACCCCTGAGCACTGCCGTGTGTGACCCTCCCAAAAAAATAGGCAACTCTGGTACCTCGAGTGCACCCCAGCACCTCAAGATGACCCCTGTCAGTGCTGCCATGTGTGATCTTCTGATTTCTGGATATTCTGAGCACCACTGACTCAATGGGTGATGAAAGGAGATAAAGTGATGATGCCTTTTCAGCAACAGTACTGCAAGCCATGTTTTGAGAGAGAGAGAGAGAGAGAGAGAGAGAGAGAGAGAGAGGAGAGAGAGAGAGAGAGAGAGAAAAATGAGAATGTTTGAGAGAGAGAAGAAAAATGAGAATGTTTGAGAGAGAGAGACAGAGAGAGAGAGAGAGAGAGAGAGAGAGAGAGAGAGAGAGAGAGAGAGAGAGAGAGAAGAAAAAATGAGAATGTTTGTCCCAGAGACAGGAATGGGGTAGGATGGGAGGGAAACTGGGGACATTGGTGATTGATTGTGGGAAATGTGCACTCACGTTGGACATTGTATGGCTGAAACTCAATCATGAACAACTTTGTAATCGTGAGCAAAATAAAAAAAACCACACACACACACACACAAGTTAAAATAACAAAACAAGATCCACCCCTCTCCCACCCCTCCATGACAAAAGAAAAAATGGAAAAATGTTTGCTGAGGTGAAGGTGGTAATTTATTTATAGAACCTTGGTATACTTATTTTTTTTTAAGTGGCTGCTTATTTGTTGATAAAATCACAATGTCAAGACTTTAGCTAATGATAAAGCTGTTTTCTAGTTAGACTGAGAATAAAACAATAGGTATTTGATAAATAAAAGAGGATTTCACTTTCCATTTGTACTATAGACTATTCAGAAACGAATAATTACGGTAGCATGTGCTGGGAATATTCTGATGGAAGGTCTAGCGACACTTTTGAGTTTCCTGAGTGAGAGTCTGGGACTCCACCCTACAATGCTCAGACC
The DNA here is from genome assembly GCF_024139225.1 of Suncus etruscus. Classification (NCBI taxonomy): domain Eukaryota; kingdom Metazoa; phylum Chordata; class Mammalia; order Eulipotyphla; family Soricidae; genus Suncus; species Suncus etruscus. Next base: position 89,629,300 of record NC_064849.1, read on the forward strand.
TGTGTGAGGGCCCAGAGATGTGGGCCCTGTGTGTCAGGGATAACCTGGCCATACCTCATGGTGCTAGGGACCAGAAGAAGGGTTCCAGGGTCATACTGGGGTACCCTGTGGTGCTGGGGATTGCACTATGCCAGTTGTTTACAAGGCATAAGTGCCTTATGTCCTCTTCTATTGCTCCAGCTTGGACAGGTATGAGATTCTTTAAGTCAGGTTGGCAGAGTGGATGTGATTTTTCACGGTCCAGCTACAGTTTCTCTATTTTTTTGAGTCTGGATATTATTGACTTTGAGATGCACATTGCCATCAGGAAGAAAAAAAATCCTACCAATTATGAGACCATGTCAATGGTAAGATTTCAGAGATGCTAAAAATGTGGGGGGAATTGTCTTTAGTGACTGAGTCAGATTGAAATGTTTAGGTAGAAAAGGAATTTGATCAGTGACATGTCATCATTACAAAATAGATTTGTTTTCAGGTCTGGAACAAGAGCACAGCAGGTAGAGCATTACCTTGCATGAGGTCGATCTGGAATTGATTCCTGGCATCCCATATGGTCCCATGAGCCTGCCAGGAGTGATAAGTGATTACTGAGCACAGAACCAGGAGTAACCTCTGAGCACAGCCGGGTGTGGCCCCAAAACAAAAACAAAAACTATTTGTTTTCTTGGGCTTCACCCAGCTGTGCCCAGGGCTTACTCCTGACTTTGTACTCAGGGGTCATTCGTAGGTCTGTGCTCAGGGGACCATGTAAGGTGCTGAGGATTAAACTTAGCTCACCCAAGTGCAAGGCAAACAACCTATCCTGTCCCATCTCCCCAGCTCCACCACACCATGAACAGCAGGATTAGGAGGTGTGCGTCATCTACCAGATTTCATCACTGGGCCTGGGAGACCTCCCGGCGGTGTCGATGTGTTGGAGCAAATGGACGTTGTCCTTAGGCTCTGGAACAATCTGGGAGTCAGGCGTTTTCCGGGGAGTCCCAGAGCTTTGCCCTGAACTCCTGCCTGTGCTTGTCTGCAGATGCCGTTGCTGGCTGAGAAGCTGGAGCAGGAGCTGGCTGAAGACGCCCGCGTTGTGGCCTGTAGGTTCCCTTTCCCGAGCTGGAAGCCCGACCAGGTGGCCGGGGAGGGGATCGACACTGTGTGGGCCTATGATGCTAGGTCTTTTCGACGGGGCCGGTGAGATGGACTTGGACCCTGACTTTTAGCCCCACCCCCCAATACACACTTACCTCCTGAAATGTTGTGGCCTCTGATTTCCTTTGCAAACAACATGTTTGGGGGTTATTTGGTTTCTACTTCTTGCTTCGTCTCTGGGGGAAAGACGTGAACTCAGACCAGTGGGTAAATTGGCAGGACCCAGATTTGCCAAGGCAAATGTGCTGTCTACCCACTGTGCTCTCTCTCTGCCTCCAATTTTTGGACACTAAAGGAAGCATATTTGGACAGTGTGTTTCTGCCATCATGTGTGAGACCCCTGGTTCCATCCCCTGGCACTGCATATGGGGTTAGGAAAAAGAAAAGAAAAACTTTAAGAGTTACAGATTAGGGCCCGGAGATATAGCATGGAGGTAAGGCGTTTGCCTTTCATGCAGGAGGTCATCGGTTCGAATCCCGGTGTCCCATATGGTCCCCCGTGTCTGCCAGGAGCGATTTCTGAGCCTGGAGCCAGGAATAACCCCTGAGGACTGCCGGGTGTGACCCAAAAACCACAAAAAAAAAAAAAAAAAAAAAAGAGTTACAGATTATTTTTGCCAACTTTTTCTTGGTTTTATTAGAGCAGCCATTTATTTAATATTTCTCATTTACAAGAGGAAACTTGACTGTTTCCGGGAAAGGCACATTACGGGAAACCTTTGAATCTGAGGAGATGAGCTTCATATATCTGAAAAATTGATGTTGAGTAGGGATTTGAATAATCTGCTTTTCACAGAGATCTGGACACCCAGTGAGCAGCATGTCTCATCTGTCTCAGCCTTAGGGGAGCCCTGACATTGTGGGATGGTTTGCACCTTTAAGCCCATGAAATGCAATTTAGTAATTTTTATTTAAAGGAGAAATAGCTGGGCCTTGTTTGCCCTTCAATCTGTCTGTCTAGCTGTCAGTCCATCTACCCTCCCACCCACCTTCCTCTCCATCAATCCACCCATCCATTCATTTATTCACCCATCCACCCATCCATCCATCATATAACCATCACCTACCTATCCATCTACTTACCCATATCCACTTACCCATATATCCACCATCCACCCATCCATCCATCAGTCCATCAACCCATCCACCCACCATCTACCTATACATCTAGCCATCCATCCATTTACCCACCCACTTCATCCATTCATCCATCCATCATCCATCCATTCATTTACCCATCCACCTACTCATCCACCCACCTACCCATCAACCCATCCACCCACCCACCCACCCACTCACCCACCCGCCCATCCATCCATTCATCATCCACCCATCCATCTACCCATCCATCTACCCACCTAAACATCTATCCATCCACCTATCCATCAACTCATCCACCTACACTTCAACCCATCCACGTACCCACTCACCCACCCATCCATCTACCCATTCACCCATCCATCCATCCATCCATCCATCCATCCATCCATCCATCCATCCATCCATTCATCCATCCACTCAAATGCTGTCTCTGCAGAAGCTCGATTCTAATGATGAGTAGACAATGTGTCTCTGACCCCTAGGGTCCTTATATTCTGGAACAAGACAAGCCTCACCCAGAGCACTGCCTGCATTAGCTCTGTACCAGGCAGGGCCAGAGGGGAGGAGGGCTGCTTGAGGAGCCTTGAGAAATTCCCACTGGGTCTCAGAGGCCTCTAGCTCTCGGCACAGTCATAGGGCATCGGCCATTGTGGGGGCATTTCTCCCTAGCTTCCCCTGAATGATGAGGCTGGAGCTAGGAGTAAGTCCTGAGCACTACTGGGTGTGGCTCCAAACAAAAATTAAAAAAATTTTTTAAAGAGTGGGCAGAGAACCTGACTTATACATGACTAGAGTTTGATCCCTGGTACCACATTTGAATGCTTGAGTCCCACTAGGAGTGACTGCTGATTTCAGCAGGATGTGATTCCCTGTAATCCCTCTCCCAACTTCCTGTTTCCCTAACCTCTTTTGTAAAAGTCCACATGGATTACAGGGCCTTCGCCCATCCTGGTGAATGGGGCTCTGGATAATACAGAAAGAGTGCTGGCTTTGGGCGTGGGAGAAAGCACATGATGGATAGGTAGCACATGGCAGAGGCTGCACATGGTAGAGGAAGGCCATGAGGAATAGAGAGCTGATTCCGATGAATATCTTTTCTGACTGCTTGGTGTATTATTTCTCTGCTGCTACCCTGCTTCATCAGATGTGTTGGCCTAAGGGGTTATAAACATGGTGCCTGGGGCCCATCACTCCTGGTGGGCTCATGGACCATATGGGATGCCAGGGATAGAACTGGGTCAACCATGTGAAAGGCAAACACCCTCCCTGCTGTGCTATCATCTTGGTTCCCTGGTCCAACATTTTATACCCCCTTTCCCATCTCTGTCACACACATGTACTTTTTATCTTTTTGTTTGTTTTTGGTTTTTGGGCTACACCTGGCAGCCTTCAGGGGTTACTCCTGGCTCTACACTCAGAAATCACTCCTGGCAGTGTTGGACCATATGAGATGCTGGGATTCGAATCACTGTCCTTCTGCATGCAAGGCAAATGCCCTACCTCAATGCCATCTCTCTGGCCCCTGTACTCTTTATCATTCCATTGTTGTAACAGGTGTTCACTGAATCAAGTACACGGAAACCACCCAAGGCAGGATGATTGATTTTTTTGGGCTGAGTCCAGACTGCTGGGTTACCTAAGAACATTAGCAGAGACCTGTGGGTTTACAAACCAGAAGTAATCCCTGATGTGTGTAATCCCTGCCAGGTGTGGCCCAAATCCTTAAAAAAAAAAAAAAAAAAGAAATTAGATTTGAGGCAGTTTCCTCAGCCATACTGATAAGCTGTCGTGATATGCAAGTACTCCCTAAAGTCCTTGCTGAACTCCTTCCCTCAGTGTAATCAGCTGTTCTTATCCTAGGTGGTCTTCGCTATACTGTAGACCCAATGTCCTTGCTGGACTTGATGCCACAGTGTTCATGAACCCCACCGTGCCAACACTGAGCACGACTCAGAAGGATCTTGCAGAAATGCCCTGCACATTGTGATAGCTGGTTCTGAGCACAGAAATTACTCCTGACATGCAGTGGTGGGAAGGAACCCTATGGGATACTAGAGATCAAACCCGGGTTGGCTGTGTGAAAGGCAAATGCCCTCTGTGCTGTGCTATCCCTCTGGCCCCCAATTTTGTAATTTCCTAGCTTGGACACAACAAGAAACGCAGCCTAAGTGCAGTCAGGGTGGACATCTTTGAAGATTTTCCACTCACAAGCAAACTTACCTCTTTAGAGCGTGTGCTATAAATCGATTTTACAAACAAAGAGATATCATACATTTCAGCATAACACTATGACCTGCCTTTGATGCCTCAGATTTATCAATCTTTTTTGTTTGTTTGTTTTGGGGCCATACCTGGCAGTGACCTGGAATTACTCCTGGCTTTGCACTCAGAGTCCTGTCAGACTCGGGACCATATAGGATGTGGGGGATCAAACCTGCATCTGTCCAGTTCTGCCAAGTGCAAGGCAAACGCCCTACCTCTGTGCTATCACTCCAGTCCAGATCTACCCATCTTAATGGTGGTGGAGCACCTGGCTTCAAACATTGAGGCACACAGGCCTATGAACCAGCATCCACATGATCCACATACAGTGACCCCCAAAGGCTCATCTCCCCCAGAAATTGTTTCCTTGTGTCTCCCATATATTTCCCTTCTTCCCTCAGCTCCCATCATTTTGTTCTTATTGTCTAAAAATCTGTGTCTGCTTTGTTTACTCTGTGCATTAGTTTGTTTTTCTACCAATCTGAGGGGAATCCTGGCATCTTTCCCCACCCAGCCCACTTGACCAAGCCTCCTTGCCTCCATTCCATCCATGTCATGCCAAGTTCAGACCATGCCAAGTAGTAGGATTCCATCTTTTTCAATAACTCAGCAGTGTTCTGAAGTATTGTGATGTCATGTCTTCTATTTTCTTCTGTCCATACATAGGCCCTTGGGGTGGTCCTACTCCTGGCTGTTGTGAATCTGCTGTAGTGAACTGGAAATGTAGAACTCTTTGGATATATAATTTAATTTATTTAAAGATTATGTGTTACGTTGTTGATATAGTTCATCATAATACAGTTGTTTCCAGGTAAGTGGGAATGAAATTATTTTAAAAAAGGAAATAAAATAAAAAGAAGGAAAAAGTACAGTAGCAAGAAAATTTATGAAAATTGTATCTGATAATGAGGTTCTGAAGTCATTGTCAGAAGGATTAATAAGGTTTAGTAAGCTTTTATTGCTAGTTGATCATTTTTGTCACTTGTTTCTTCAGATACACACTGGTGTCTAAATTGGTATGTTCCTCTGAGGATGACAGTAATAAAAAATTGGAGTTATCACATATCTGGATTTGTGGTCCAGTAATTCCAAGTACTATTACTGATACTGCAGCTTTTGTGGGGTATGTTTTTAGCTGCCAGGGCTTCTGGAAATAGGAGAAGAGGGAAGGGTGCCCGCATTCACTCCAAAAAAGTCCTGGTGATGTCAGCCCCAAAATAGGCATAACTGGAGTTTGGTCAGATTGGTGTCTTTGCAGAGAGCCATAGATGAATGGGGTGAGTCAGGGCCATAGGCAAATTGGCGATTGTGGGCGATGGATGTAGCAGGGTGGCTTTGGCAGGGAAGGATTTGGCCCATCTTCTCCTTCCAAGATTTCCAGCTTTCAACTGCATGGCCGATGTACCCATGATTTTTCACAGCTCTGTTTACATCTTTTTCCAGAACAGAGTGAGTCTGTGGAGATGGCCAAATGCAGACATGGACACTGAATCAGCACTTCCGTGTTCTCTGGGTAACATGTCTTGGATTGACACGTGACATGAACTATTGCCATTTTAAAGGGCATTTGCATTTTGTCAGGGAATGCTTTAAATATGGATTTGAGAAAGGCGGGTTCATAGTGGAGGAAAGGCCAGATTCCTGGCCTCCATGTGTCATATCTGTGACAGCTTCGAAAGGCAAACAGGTCTCTCGAACCATCTCTTGCCCTGGAAATGTTAATTAGGGCTGGAAATGTGCTGGCCCGACACTGATGCTGTGGGTCCGCTGCTGTGCTGGCTCTGGTGGGTCATTTATGTACGTTATTTCTAATTCTCACATTAGCACTTCAGTGTAGAGATGATATTTCTCAATTGGACCATTGAAGGCATTTAGGGGGCATCTGAAGACACAATAAGAATGTTACCATGGACTTCTGGCCTCTGGCATTTCTGCTGTAGATGTCTCTAGTCTGTGTCCTTGCACCCCCAGTATTTTCCTCATTTAAAGGGACCTGGGTCTTAATTATGGACCAGAACAGTCCATCACTTCTTTAAAAGTATCACCTTAAAGTACAAGCACATTGGGTGGTCCTGGGACTCACAGCTTCCCCAGAGAGATTCTTAGAGGCAACACACAACTCAGCTCAAAGGAGCATCTTGCTAAATTGAGTGCAATCAACAATCAACAAGCTTTTTTTGTTTGTTTGTTTTGGGTCCACACCCAGTGCTCAGGGATTTCTCCTGGCTTTGCACTCAGAAAACACTCCTGGAAAGCTTGGGGACCATATGAATGCCGGAGATGGGACCCAGGTTGGCTGTGTGCAAGGCAAACGCCTTCCCCACTGTGCTATCTATTGCTTGGGCCCATCAATAGATTTCTGAAGTACTGGCTGGACTTGGCAATGGTGTGTCTGTTGGGCAAGTACATTTTGGGAGTCCCTGTATGGAGTGAAAAAGGACCCCCAGAGGCCCATTGACTCTCACACAGCAGCAAGAGAGCATGTACATTCTGTGTGTTAGTCCCAGCCTTGGGGAATACAGGGTTCATGGGGACCACAAACAGCTCTGAACCCTGAGGCTATAATGATCATGAGGAAATTCCGGGATTTCAGTAAGGAAGGGATTTTTGGAGGTCACCCCTGAGCTTTGTCTTCCACCCCCTTCTTCAGAAGCACCCAGGGAGAGGCTGCTGGTTGAGTGTGAAGCCCTGAGCTCCAGACAACATGAGTCAGACCTGCCTGCTTGTGGGCTTCATCATACCTTGCACAGATCTGTCCTTTTCCAAGGCAAATCATGAACCGGGTATTTGCTTTCTGTGCCTCCTTCACTCGCTCACGTTTTCTGGACTCCCCATGGCAGGAGCTCTGCACTGAGAGTAGCTTCTCTCCTCACTGGACATGCCAATTTTGCACATTAAATTCACAGCTTAGCTCCTTCTCACAGCCAAATCTTGGGGGTGTGGAGAGCTGGCTCAGCTGCAGAGTACTTGCCTTCCTGCGTGAGGCCCTGGGTTTGGGCCAGGAGGCTTAGTGGCGGTTGAGATGATACAAGTAGGTGGCTTTGCAAAGGTTTGAAAATGTTTTTGCATTTTTCTTAAAATCATACTCGTGACTTTTGCACGGTGCTAATTTGTACCAGTTCACATGCACAAATAGCTCACCCTTCCTTCCTTCCTTCCTTCCTTCCTTCCTTCCTTCCTTCCTTCCTTCCTTCCTTCCTTCCTTCCTTCCTTCCTTCCTTCCTTCCTTCCTTCCTTCCTTCCTTCCTTCCTTCCTTCCTTCCTTCCTCCCTCCCTCCCTCCCTCCCTCCCCCCCTCCCTCCCTCCCTCCCTCCCTCCTTCCTTCCTTCCTTCCTTCCTTCCTTCCTTCCTTCCTTCCTTCCTTCCTTCCTTCCTTCCTTCCTCCCTCCCTCCCTCCCTCTCTCTCTCCCTCCCTCCCTTCCTTCTTCCCTCCCTCCCTCCCTCCCACTCTCCCTCCCTCCCTCCCTCCCTCCTACTCTCCCTCCCTCCCTCCCTTCTTTCCTTCCACTTTTCTTTTCGAGGAGAGGGCTACATCTGTGGTACTCAGGGTTTGCCTCTGACTCTGAGCTCAGGAATAGGTTCTGGTGGGATTAAAGCCAGTGTGTTACCTGCTGTGCTATCCACCCAGCATTTGTTTATATCTGTGACAGTCTTGGAATTTTCTGGTGGCCCCCCCACAGGGGTCATCAGATCCTCAATTGAAATGCTGGTTTATAGCAACTGCAGAAACAGCAGCGTAGAGTGAACAGGTATGTAATCAGCCTGTTACTGCAAAGGCTCATAATAATCTCTTAGGGATCTTATACAAGGTTATAGGTGAAGAATACCACGGGAAATCACTGACTACAACCGAAGTATTTAAAAATAATAGGTGTTAATGCCTTAAGCTTAATATATTTAAAGTAACCTCTCAGCTTTTCTGTCCACAGGCATTCTTGGATACAAAGGATGGACAACCTAAGATGGCATCTCAGAGCTAAGCCACATGAGATACCATACCCAGGTTGCGTTACAAAAATGTTTGGACAAACTTTTTAACACTCTCTTTATCTCTAGGGTATATCTCTAGGACCTGAAGCATATGACCAGCTAGACCACCAAAGCAGCAATGATGACCTGCAGACTTATACTACGGGGCCTACTCATCGAACATATCCAAGCAGAATAACATGCCCCCGCTCTTTTCACCTCTCTTCTCACTACTCCCTCTTCCTTTTTTTTTTTTCTCCCATATTTAATCTTATTTTCCCCTTTCTTCCTTTCTGCCCCTCCCAAATACTCTCCCCTATCCCCTTCCAGGAATTCGACTACCCCTTCACCCCTCAATCCCATCCAGATTTTCCAATTTATTAAAACTCTTCACCCTCAGTTCTTAATCTATTACGCATCAAGACTGACCTCCTACCCCAACGAACCAGTACCCAGCACCTGAGTGAAGGGACATCCATTCAAACCCACACCTCATCCCCGGCAGGAAAAGACAACCAACACCCCTACTGACTCATGCTGTGTGGCTCTCCCTACCAACTTATCCTAATGTGGACTGTTGCTGGATACCAGACTTAACCCTAAAAGGACTCCCATTGCAAGAACTTTACACAAGACCCCCCCCCCCAATCTTTTACTAATCTCAGGAAGGGCAGGGTGTGCGATGAAAAGGGACCTGGGAACCCACACCCCACAAGAAAATCTCAAAAGGCAATGGGGAAACCTATACTTCCATCATAAGTATAAGACCTGTATAACACTACCTCTTTATTTTTTATTTCATTTTACTTAAAACCATTTTTCACTATACATATGTGAGCAAACATATATTTTTTTATTTCTATTTTTATGTTTTTTGGGTGTGTGACTTGTTTCTCTGTTCTTTTCACCCCCAAATGCACCGGCAGTATAATGAAGCACCATTTCTTCCTGCAAAGGCACACTAAAAAAGGGGAAATCCCACGTATATAAACAAGCTCTTATCTACTAGGGATAAGAACTCATACTTATTTACAATACCGGGGAATCTCCCACCTTGAAAATATGTCATGTGTGTAGCAGGACAGCCCCTGAAGAGGTTGACTGATGGAGGGATGGAGAATGAGGCCCTTTTCTTCCAGCTCGGAGCACGTGTCTGCCACCCTGTCTAGCCCACGGTTCTGAGGTGAAACGGCGGGTAAACAGCTCGCAGACAATCAGGCTCGTGGAAATATTTGCTTTATTCGGATGGACAAAACTGAAGTCCAAAGACTCAGATTCAGTTCCAGCCAGCAAAAGCCTCTCGCCTTCCACAGACCCTTGCTCTTATAGTCCAGAGTCAGGTCCCACCCAATGGTGGGATCAGATACCAACCAATGGTGGAAGCAGAATCAGGTCCTACCCTAGGGTGGGGGCAGAATGCCAGGTCACACCCTAGGGTAGGGCACAATCACCTAATCAGATTAGGGTGAGCAACATAGTAATCCCCCAAAATATTTACATACACAACAATGTGGATCCATCTTAGACGCCAAAAGATTATACACCGACCATCCAGACTTGAATCCTGAACCCCAGACATAGAATTGACACAGTTTTTCACAACAGCTACAGGAATCAAAGCCCACCTGGGACATCCTGAATACTATTTGATCTCCAACATGTGCCAGTTCTAATACAGTATCCTGACAACAAGGAAATTGGGAACAAATGGACATAAGAACAGGTTATCCTACCTTACCAACTAATGATAAAACAAAATCAGAAGACTTACCATACTGTGGGCTGTGCAAAAGCCAAGAACGTGATCTACAGATGACCGGCTGATAGAACCATGACCAGGCAGTATTCTGGGACCAACAAGAAAGCCCTAGTCTAGGGTTTGGTCTACGTCCTGCATAACAATCATGACCTCCAATTCCAGAGTCCTGACTGAGGCAATTGCAACTGAATGGGTCTTCGGGAAACCTAACGAAAGACGATATCCCAGGATCCATTCAAATTTCAGCGCAAGGGCCAAGACCACTAACCACAGAAGACAGAGTAAAATGACGTCGAGGAAACAGAACTTCTAAAATCACAAAGAAAGTCTTCATCATAAGTTCTACTCCTTGACCTGTGCACAGACTGAGACCTCTAGATTAGAGGTCTGTCTTTATCATCCAGATCGGAGCAGAAGTCTTCCATACAGCACAGAAACACCAAGGGGAGAGTAAATGAATGTGAAAGGAGTCAATAGATAATCCCATGACAATATATTCCAAGGGTAGAGAAACCCTATATCTCATAGGCCAAGGGGATTCCCGTTACGGATGACCCCAAATATATATATATATATATATATATATATATATATATATATATATATATATATATATAGGTTTTGGGCCACACCCGGCGGTGCTCAGGAGTTACTCCTGGCTGTCTGCTCAGAAACAGCTCCTGGCAGGCACGGGGGACCACATGGGACACTGGGATTCGAACCAACCACCTTAGGTCCTGGATCGGCTGCTTGCAAGGCAAACGCCACTGTGCTATCTCTCCGGGCCCGGATGACCCCAATATTTACTGTGCCTATGCAGGGTGGGGGGGAAAGAGACAAAAAACACTAAATAATCCTTTTTTATTTTTATTTTTATTATTTTTTTAATCTAGTTTTTGTTGATTTCTTTGTTTTGGGGTAGATATTGAAGTAGCTGTCCATTTTTTAAAATTATATATTTACTTTTTCTTCTTTTCTCTTCTTCCTCTTTGCGCCTTGTCATATTTCCTATCTCAAGACCATGGCAACTATGTGGTGCATATTTTTATTACTGCAGTGCTCACTGGATATCTTATTTGATTCTTCTTTTTGAACTGCTGTGGTGTTTCACCTTCTTCTTTTCCCCATCGTCCCTCAAACCAAGGATGAGAGCCTCTAGAATGACTCTGCTCATAGTCGGCATAGTAGATTTTTACCCCATTATATTACCTTTCTCTTCCTCAAACAAAACCACATAACTTGATCTTTCTAGTTCTGCCTCCCAACTAGAGGGGACAGTAATGGAGGCACCAAGACCAAACAGTTATAAGACCACTAAGTAATAAACTAGTCACAGAAGGGACCACACATTCTAGCAGCCCCTGGGGGGGAGAGTGGAGGATATGGGAGGCAGGATGGGAGCGGTTGTGGGAGGACAATTCGGTGGTGGGAATTCCCCTGATTCAATGTAAATATGTACCTGGAATATTACTGTGAACAATATGTAAGCCACTATAATTAAAATAAAAAAATTATATTAAAAAATTGGGCCCAGAGAGATAGCACAGCGGCGTTTGCCTTGCAAGCAGCCGATCTAGGACCAAAGGTGGTTGGTTCGAATCCCGGTGTCCCATATGGTCCCCGTGCCTGCCAGGAGCTATTTCTGAGCAGACAGCCAGGAGTAAGCCCTGAGCACCGCCGGGTGTGGCCCAAAAACCCCCCCAAAAAAAATTATATTAAAAAAAATTTCAAAAAAAAAAAAAAGAAATACTGGTTTAGACTAATTTTTTTTTTTTTTTTGGTTTTTGGGTCACACCGGGCAATGCTCAGGGGTTTACTCCTGGCATTATGCTCAGAAATCGCTATTGGCAGGCTCGGGGAACCATATGGGATGTTGGGATTCGAACCACCTTTCTTCTGCATGCAAGGCAAATGCTCTACCTCCATGCTATCTTTCCAGCCCCATGGTTTAGACCAGTGTTTCTCAATTATTTTTTGTCATGCCCCCCCTAGGAAGAAGAAAACATTTTTTGCACCCCCATGTGACTGTAAATAATATATTAAAAAAACTTTAACCTGCAAATATATATATATATATATATATATATATATATATATATTAATTTGAGCTGATTTTTGAATCAGAGGTGATGTCTGAATTAATGGCTACGACGACCACGTTTTGCAATGCCTAGCTTTTCGAAGTGGGGTTTGAAGCAGGACACAGCAACTCTCAGTTCCAGAGACATACAGAGACATAATTACGGGGCTTAGCTTGTTCTGACAGTGTTTGCCAAGGTAAAACACTCCCCACTTTACAGAGCCTCACGCCCCCCTGGGGGCGTGCCCCACTACTTGAGAAGCACTGGTTTAGACTAATTTTTAAAGTTAGGGGTAATCCTTCATTCCCTCTTAAGACTCACACAAGTATTTGTACTGGGTCAAAGATCTCTGCTCCCATTCTCCATCTGCTCTTCAATGTTCCTGGAGTTGGTCTATCTCCTCTACACTGATTCACCATCTATTATTGAGGTTCTGGGGCTGAATTGAACCCAGGGCCTCACATGCACCATATACATGTTTGCCCTACATCCTGACCCTTAATTGTGTCAAAACAGTACAATTCTTTATTTTTCCTCACATCCAGTGGGACTCAGTGCTTCCTTTTGGCTCTGTGCTCAGGGATCATGCTTGATGATGAGGCTTGGGCAAGAGACTATATTGGGTGCCAGGACTTGATCCCTGGTCTGCAGTGGTCAAGGAAAACTCCCTACTCTCTGTTGTACTTTCTGGGCCTCAACAGAAGAATTTCTTAGTTTTTGTAGCTGGGATGTCTGCTAGCTTGGGCTCAATCACTCTCCTGTTAGTTTTTAAGATTTTTTTTTTAAGTTTTATAAAATTAATACCTTTATTTAAGCACCATGATTACAAACATGTTTGTATTTGGGTTTCAGTTATTAATAAAAACACCCCTCTTCACCAGTGCAACCTTCCCACCACCACTGCCTCCCATCTCCTCCTCCACCCCCTGACTTCGAAATGAGCAATCTATTTCTCTCACTCAATACCATTGTCATGATAGTTGTTAGTGTAGTAAGCTTCATATCATGAGCTGGACCTTCCAGCCCTCATCTCTATTGTCTCTGGGTATTATTACAATAATATTATTACAATAATTATTATAATAATGCCTTTTCTTTTTCTTTCTTTTTTTTTTTTTTTTTGGTTTTTTGGGTCACACCCGGCGTTGCTCAGGGGTTACTCCTGGCTGTCTGCTCAGAAATAGCTCCTGGCAGGCACGGGGGACCATATGGGACACCGGGATTCGAACCAACCACCTTTGGTCCTGGACCGGCTGCTTGCAAGGCAAACGCCGATGTGCTATCTCTCCGGGCCCCCTTTTATTTTTCTTAAAATCCATAGATGAGTGGGACTATTCTATGTCTCTCTCTCCCTTTGACTTATTTCACTCAGAATAATAGTTTTTATCCAGGTATAGGAAAATTTTATGTCTTCATCTCTTCTGATGGCTTCATAATATTCCATTGTATATATGTACCACAGTTTCTTTTTTTTGGGGGGTCACATCTGGGAGTGCTCAGGGGTTACTCCTGGCTCTATGCTCAGAAATCGTTCCTGACAGGCTCGGGGGGCCATATAGGATGCCGGGATTCGAACCACTGTCTTTCTGTATGCAAGGCAAACTCTCTGCTTCTGTGCTATCTCTTTGGCCCCATACCACAGTTTCTTTAGCCATTCATCTGTTGAAGGGCATCTTGGTTATTTCCAGATTCTGTCTATTGTAAATAGTGCTGCAATGAATATAGGTGTGCAGAAGGCATTTTTGTATTGTGTTTTTGCGTTCCTAGTGTATGCCCCTAGACACTCTCCTGTTCCTCTTTCTCTTACTGCTGTATGATGAGCTTCACACACACAACACACACACACACACACACACACACACACACACACACACACACACACACTGGGTTGGATTCTTGCTCTCTTACTTTCTTGGTGGTAGCCCTCCTGGGGTTGCAGGCTTTGCTTACAGTATTCACACACCTGGCTGTGGTGTGTGTAGAAAATGTAGCCATCCCTGGGTTGTTACAGATAGAAGAGCTAGTAGGTAGAGACAGCAGAGCAATGATAGGATGGAACTTTGTGCTTTCATGGCCATTGGGGGGTGATTCTCTGTCTCAGGCTCACAGGCAGGTGCTTTAAGCCACAGAATTTTATCCTTCAAAGATAGATTCACTGGTCTTGGTTCACCTATGATTGCTCCTGTGGATTGTAGACATATTTAAATAGACATATTCTACCATCTTTTCTGTTTTTAAGAGCTTTTTATTAGTTTAATTATTTTTGTTGTGTTTTGGGGCTACATTCAACAGTGTGTAAGATAGCTTACTCTTAGCCCTGCATTTAGAGATCATTCCTGGCCAGCTCTGGGGACCATATGTGACGCTGGGGATGGAACCCAGGTCAGCCTTATGCAAAATTTATGCTTTACCATCTCTCTAGCCCCTCTTCCTGCTTTTTAGGACTAAAAGTCTCACAGAAGTAGAATGCCTGTCTCGAATACAAGCAAGGGGTGGGGAAAGAGGGAGATAGGGGGCATTGGTGGTGGGAATGTTGCACTGGTGAAGGGGGGTGTTCTTTTTTATGACTGAAACCCAACTACAAACATGTTTGTAACATGGTGCTTAAATAAAGGTATTATTAAAAAAGATACAACAAGGGGCCGGCGAGGTGGCGCTGGAGGTAAGGTTTCTGCCTTGCAAGCGCTAGCCAAGGAAGAAACGCAGTTCGATCCCCTGGCATTCCATATGGGCCCCCCAAGCCAGGGGTGATTTCTGAGCACTTAGCCAGGAGTAACCCCTGAGCATCAAATGGGTGTGGCCCGAAAAACAAAAACAAAAACAAAAAAAGATACAAAAAAGAAGATACAACAAAATGAGAACTTCTTACAAGCTAGTTTCTTTTTGTTGAGCAAATGAGGCATTTTTTTAATGAAAAAGTATTCTCTTAGCATAATCATTCATTTCTCTCTACAACAACTTTTTATTTATAATATGACATTTGTAATTTGACTGGGAGAATGACAGGTGGCTTCCAATATAGAACAATGACATTCACATTTACCATATGCTCCTCCTATTTACCAATTATTTCCCATTTAGTAGGTTCCTCCTCTCCTCCTCTCTCCTCATTGCTTTTCTTTGTTTCTCTGTTTCTGGTTCTGTCTGTGGGTCTGAAATGTGCCTCAGATCCTTGAGGGAGTTTAAGATCTTTCTTTTCCACACTGGATATTTTTCTTCAATTTTGATGGCCAAATTCTTGCCTGAATGAAGCCTCTTGTCTTTTTGTTTTATGCACATCAAAATAGGTATCATCTTTGATTCGATTTGATTTTTTTTAAATGTTTTATTTTGTGACCTATTTGCTGATACAGCATTGCTGTTGTTTCCAGTCTATGAAAGAAAAACATCACCCTCCACTTAGCAGTTAAGACGAAGGGAAGGAAAAAGCTTGAGTGCTCAGCAGTTCTTGGAGAAGAGATAAGTAACTGATGGATTTACATTTGCTTCAGTTCGCATGTTGACATTTCATATCTTCAATAGTTTGGTGTTTATGTGCTTAGATGGTTCTCAGTGCTTTTAAAGAACGCATTTTTTAATGCATTCAGATTCTATAAAAACAGTTTTCAGGAAAACAGAAGGTTCTGATTTCCCCACACCCCGGCATAAAGAATTACTTTGCCTCAGAACACAATGGATTATGTTAAGACTGATAAGAAGAAACAAATATTTCAAATTATCCATAGGACTGTTGGCCAAAGCCTGTCAACTGCTCGCAAACATGGAAATCATTCAGACTGATCGTGATGAACTATTGCTGGAATTCATACAAGAGGCAGGATTTCAGGGCTCAGATTGTCTGAGAAGAGATTAAGGACAGAGCAGACTATGTCCAAATTGACCCCTTTTCCTCTAGCAGGGGAGAGTGTCAAAGTTGCCAAGTGCCTTTGAGAGATTTTTTGTTCTGTTTTCAGGCTTTGGTTCAGAAAAAGGAATATTTGGATTAAGCAAGTAGGCAGATACTAGGAGGAAGCCAAATGACCTCACACATCATGTTAAGTGTAATTCCATTATGATTATGTATTATGTAAGTTCTATGCAGAAATGTTTCAATCCAATATTTGTAGGCGTTAAACCTTACAGTTGTCAAAGTGTTCAAAGAGGCACATGTGCTCTGGGGCTTGTAAACCTGGTCCTTGCATATATCTGTGGCCCACATCTCCCTTTCTGAGCTGTGAAATTTCTTACTTCCATCCTGGGTTGTGTAATGAGTCTCTTTCCACCTTTGGAGAAGTCCACGTTCTCTCTTATGCACATTACTCTCTCCTTTTCTTATCCTCTCTCTCCCTTTCCTCAGTACCTTAAAATAAAGCCTGTTTTATATCAAGAAACAAAAACAAACCAAAAAAAAAAAAAGAGCAAAAACACTTTAAGAGAAATTGAGGCATTATTTTACATTAAGAGAATTTCTCCCTATTTTTTTTTTTTTTTTTTTTTGTTTTTGGTTTTTGGGTCACACCCAGCGGTGCTCAGAGGCTACTCCTGGCTGTCTGCTCAGAAATAGCTCCTGGCAGGCACGGGGGGCCATATGGGACACCGGGATTCGAACAAACCACCTTTGGTCCTGGATCGGCTGCTTGCAAGGCAAACGCCGCTGTACTATCTCTCCGGGCCCCAATTTCTTCAAATTCCCCAAGTTCTCTGAACTTACCAGAATGTGGGGTCTTGAAAAATGGGCAAATCATAGCCTCAGCACATATTATAGATTCTGTCACCTACTCCTCCTTGTCCCTAATTCCCTGGTCACCCTTTCCAATTCAACTTTCTGGCAGTCACCAGACTTTACTCATTTATTTGCCTTTTCCAGAATGTTGTCTGGATTTATGAGGATAGATGCCCTAGAGCCTGGCCCCTGCTTTGGCACAATGCATTGTGGATTCACATGATGTGTACCTTGCCCTTTAGGACTGGGGCCCCCAGCAGGGTTGCCTTTGACTTTGCTGACTGTTCACGTGTAGACGAATGTTTTGATTTTTTCCCCTCCAACTCTTGATGATTCTGAAGATCATTGTGATGCATATTTACATCCTGACTCTCATTGGTCAGTGTGAATCCTCGTTGACTGGGTGACTCCTCTGATGTTTGGGTATTCACTGGTTTGCTGTTAACTCCAAGAGAACCCAATCTGTTGATGTAATGGCAGTTGGACTTGACATGCCCTTTGGATAACTCCACTGTAATGATAGTTGAATCTGAACATGCCCCTTGGACATGCCCCTGTCATGCCTGGTATAAAATGGAAAACTTGGACCTTTGCAGGGGGTCAGGATAGTGACCAGAGTAGTGGCTGCCAGCTTATGGGGGATGGCTGGAAATAAAGCATCAGTGAGATACTGCCTTCTTTATAGTTATCCTTCTCTCTCTTGAACTTGTGCCTCCCCTAGTCACCTCTGGCTGATGAATCTCTCTCTCTCTCTCTCTCTCTCTCTCTCTCTCTCTCTCTCTCTCTCTCTCTCTCTCTCTCTCTGTCTCTCATCTATCATCACCCCCCCCCCCCCTCTGAAACCCCAGGATACAATAGGCCTCAGACTCTAGGAGGAATAGAAAAGGATACTTTTTTTTTTTTTTTTAGGGTGGGCACACCTAGCTGCACTCAGGTTACTCCTGGCTCTGCACTCAGAAATTGTTTCTGGCAGGCTCGAGGACCATATGGGATACCGGGAATTGAAACCCAGGTCCGTCCTGGGTCTGCCGTATGCAAGGCGAACACTCTACCGCTGTGCTATCTCTCAGGCCCCAGATACTTGGTTTCTATACCTCTCTGTCTTCTGTCAGTTTTGAGTGAGAGGTCACTACACTTGCAGACTCAGCCTTGGTACTTTCCTGACAGACTGTGAGCTCCAGTGGCCTCACATCCTTGTTGCAACTTTCTTTGGTCCCCCCCATCCTATGGTTTCTTGCTGGTTCTTAACAAGGTATCCTTCATGTTTCCTGGAGCTTCTTTTACTAACCTATTTGTGACTCATGTATCTTCTTTGGTGAAATATCTGTTTACATCTTTTTTGTTTTTTTTATTTTGGGGCCAAAGAATAAAATCAGGGATTACTCTTGTCTCTGTGCTGATGTGCTCGGGACCATATGGGATGCCAAGGATTGAACCTGGGGCAGCAGAGTGCAAGGCAAATGTCCTATCCATTGTGCTATCACTCAGGCTCTAACTGGTCACATCTTTTGAAGATCTGAAAAAGAACACTTGGTTGATTTTGTCTATATTGTTGAGTATCAATTTTCTTTGTACAGTTGTAACAGAGATTCTTGCATTTTTGGGTAGTTGGAGAGAAATACACGTGTTTGGAGAATATCTTTTCCTAATTATTTTCTTTCTTATTTCTTTTGGTTTTTGGGTCACACCCCGCAGCGCTCAGGGGTTACTCCTGGTTATATTCTCAGAAATCGTTCCTGGCAGGCTCAGGGGAGCATATGGGATGCTGGGATTCGAACCATCGACCTTCTGCATGCGAGGCAAACACCTTACCTCCATGCTATTTCTCTGCCCCCTGGCTCTTTTCTTTTACATTCATTTAAGAGTTTCTTTTGCAAAATGGGTCTTACATTTGATCAAGCCTGTTAGTTAATAACTAAATTGTGCATTAGGCTGAGAAAATCTTGGCCAAGTTCATCAAGTGTTTCTCCTCTGTTTACCTTTACAAGTTTTGTAGGTTTAGGCTTTTACTGTTAGTCTAAGATCTGTTAGGGATTAAATTCTCTAGGACAGGTATAAATTAAGTTTTATTTTATTTTATTTTTTTACTTTTCCAGCAGCATTTCTATTCAATTGTTTTCAGCTACATTTGTTAAAAAGATAATTTATTGCCCATAGAATTGCCACTATATTTGGGTTGAAAATCAATGGATAAAATATATGTTAGTCTGTCTGGACTGTATATTTTGTTCCATTGATCTGTAAGTGTACTTTTTCTTCAGTACTGTATAGCTTTAAGTGCTATGTTATATAGTCAGTTGCAGAATTGACAGCAAGTTCTCCAATTTTGTTATTCCTAAAAATTGTTTTGGATGTTATAGATCTTTTGCCTATCAATGAGTTTTAGGTTCAACTTGTCAATTTTTGTTTTTGATTTTGAGTCAGATACAGCAGTGCTCAGGGGTTACTCCTGGCTTTTTGCTCAGAAATTACTTCTAGGGCTGGAGTGGTAACACAGTGGTAGGGCATTTGCCTTACATGAGGCTGACCCAGGTCAGATGTGGGTTTGAACCCTGACATTCCATATGGTCCCCAGAGCCATGAATGATTTCTGAGCAAAGAGCCAGGAGTAACCCCTGAGTACCACTGGGTGTGGCCCAAAAACCAAACCAAACCAAACCAACCAAACAAAAGAAACAAAAAGAAATTACTGCTGGCTGGCAGAGGGAATCCTATGGGATGTTGGGAATCAAACCTTGCTGTGGGCAAGGCAGACATCCTACTTACTGTACTATCATTCCAGTCTCCTAAGTTTACCTGTTTTGTTGTTTCTTGTTTGTTTGTTTTTGGGTCACAACCAGCAGTGCTCAGGGGTTACTCCTGGCTCTGTGCTCAGAAATTGCACCTGGCAAGCTCTGGGGATCATATGGAATGCCGGGATCAAAACCCAGATCTGTCCTGGGTCAGCAGTGTGCAAGGCAAATGCCCTCCCCAAATGCCCTATCAGTGTGCTATCACTTCTGCCCCAGCTTGTCATGTTTTAACACAAAAATCTATTGGAAATTTGAGAGGGTAGGCCTTAAATCTCTGGATTAAATTGGGAAATTGGTATATTAACATTGTTCAGTGTTTTAAATTATAAACACACTTTATCTCATATTCACCTGTCATTTTAATGTTTTTATAGTTTTTTTAATATATATTATAGATTTTAGCATCCAGATCTGGCATATGTTTTTGTAAGATTTACACTTTAGAGGTTCATGATTTGGAGTATTATTGTAAATGATATTTTAAAGTATCAACTATGACTAGTAGATAGAATAAGAACAGTCTTTTGGGGCCGGAGAGATAGCATGGAAGTAGGGCATTTGCTTTGCATGCAGAAGGATAGTGGTTCAAATTCCAGAATCCCATATGGTCCCCCGAGCCTTCCAGGAGTGATTTCTGAGCTTAGAGCCAGAAGTAACCCCTGAGCGCTGCTGGGTGTGACCCAAAAACCAAACCAAACCAAACCAAAAAAAAAAAAAAACAAAAAAAAAGAAAGAATAGTCTTTTTAAATGTTGACCTTGTTAGTTTAAGTCACTCTGTCGTTGTCTCTGGAATTTTTTTCTTCTTTCAGTGGTGGTAGGGCATCCCTTGTGGTTCTCAGGGGATCATGCTTTGTTATCAATCTTGGGACTCCTACAAGCAAAAGAAATGCCTTCCCCCAACCAGCCTTTTGGGCTATTTCCTTAACCCAATTCTTCAGAATTTTTTGGACCCCCCCATCATTCTTCAGAATTTTTAATATGTTCAGCCTTCTTCTTTATAAATTGTCTCTTTTTTTCCCCATGTGATAGATAATATTTTTTGCATGGTTGTGGCTGGGATCTACACTTGATGTTAAAAAGAACCACGTGACAACTTTTTCTTTTTATGTATCAGGGAGAGAATGTTTGGTTTCAGCATTCTGCATTTAGACTAGTTGTCAACATTATGTTAGATGTAGACTTTTTAAAGTCTGAGCTTTGGCAACTTAAATAAATTATTGTAGATTTCTAGTTTTCTAAACTCTTTTGTTTATCTTTTTATTTGGGGTTCCAGACTCAGAGATGCTGGGGTCTATTCCTGACTCTGTGCTTAAGGATCACTCTTTTTTCTTTTTATTTGGGTATTTGGGTCACACCCGGTAGCACTCAGGTTACTTCTAACTCTGAGGTCAGAAATCACTCCTGGCAGTGCTCAGGGGACCATATGGGATGTCAGAGATGAAACCTGGATTGGTTGCGTACAAGGCAAATTTCTTCCCTGTTGTATTCTTTCTCCAGTTCCCCTTACTGAAATTTGAAAATAATGAGTGACATGGAGTTTGTAAGTGTCTAGTCTGCTTTTGTTGGATGATCATCTATTGTCTTCCTCAGTTGTTTCTTGCTCTACTGAAGGTCTATAGTTCTTTTGAATGTTGTAATAGCCTGCTGTTCCCAAGACAAATGGCACACAACCATAATGCATAATCACTCCCATAAGTTTGTTTATTCAATTTGTGAATATATTTCATGGTGACTTTTGTATCCTGTATTCATAAGGGATAGTGATCTGTAGTTTCTTTCTCTGTAGTGTCTTTCTTTTGTTTTGGTAAAAAGATAATGTTTGGAAATGTTTGCTCATCACATTTGCTTTTTTTTTGACTGAGTTGTGTAGAGCTTAATAGAGCAATGGCATTATTCTTTCCTTAAATACTTGCTAGAATTCACCAGTGAAGCCATTTATATTTGGATAATTTATTTATTTATTTATTATTTTTGTCACATTATTTTTTGTGCTTACTTCTGCTTACTACCCAGGCCTACTGCTGGCTCTGCACTTAGGAATTACTCCTGCTAGTGCTTGGGGGCCATAGAGGATGCTTGGAAGCAATGCCAGATTGTGGTGTGCAAGGCAAGTGTCCACCTGCTATACTATCTCCCCACCTCAAACAATACTTTTTTTGGGGGGAATTGGCAATGTTCAGGAGTCATGCCTGATTCTACTCTTTTTTTTTTTTTTTTTTTGGTTTTTGGGTCACACCCGGCAGTGCTCAGGGGTTACTCCTGGCTGTCTGCTCAGAAATAGCTCCTGGCAGGCACAGGGGACCATATGGGACACCAGGATTTGAACCAACCACCTTAGGTCCTGGATCGGCTGCTTGCAAGGCAAACGCCGCTGTGCTATCTCTCCGGGCCCCTGATTCTACTCTTAAGAATCATTCCTGGCAGTGTTCAAGGAAGCAGAAGGGATGATGAGGATTGAAACCAGGTTGGTCATGTGCAGGGCAAGTGGCTTAACCACAAAGTACTCTTTTTGAACCCTATACTTGGAAAATTTAATAAAAGTATTGGATTAAGGTGTGGAGAACAAAAATGTGAAAATGAGGTAAAGAAAGGAGTAAAAAGAATCAGATATAAAGTGGTTAACTTTCAGAAGTGACCATGCAGATGCAATGTATGTGTGAGTGTAGAGGAGAGAGAGGAGGAGAAGAAGAAGAAAGAGGAAGAGAGGGGGTGGAAGAAGGGGGGGGTGGAGGAGGGACAAAGGAGACACCCTGCTTCTCTTGCACATATCTACTATTAAGAATGTATTTAAAAAGAGGATGAATTAAATTATGATCCAAGATTAAGACAAATACAACAATGAAATAAAACAAATACTTGAGGGCCTTCAAAATAGTACAGAGGATAAGGCTTCTGCCTTGCATGTGGTAGACAATAACTTGATCCTTGGCCTTTCCTAGGGTCTTCGAGCAGCACCAGGAATTACCCACAGCACAGGAAAAAAATCATGAGCACCACTAGATGTGACTCCATCTGTTGGATTACTGTGTCCTACTCTACATAGTATTCCTTCTCTACCCTAGGGTGTAATCTGGTGTTGGATTACTGGGCCCCTCTCTACTTAGTATTTGTTCTCCATCCTAGGGTGTAGCCTGATTTTTGCTAATAAAAGCCCAGGTTTCAAGAAGTCAGGACACTTATTCTTCTATCTTCCTCCACTAAGCCGCCTTCCTTCTTATGTATGGAAAGCTGTGCATTGAAATTTCTGGCTTGAGTTTTTTAATTCCTGATCCTGTCCTTTCCCCCTTTTCACTGTGTGGATTATTCCTGCATTGGTGTTTGCTTTAAGACCTACGTCTCTCCAGGTCCTGGTTTTGGACCCTGAGGTTTCATTCACATCCACTTAAAACTATAGATTATGAAGATTTTTGTTTTATTTTATTTTTTGGGGAGGCCACGCCCATTTGATGCTCAGGGGTTACTTCTGGCTAAGTGCTCAGAAATCGCCCCTGGCTTGGGGGACCATATGGGACGCCAGGGGATCGAACCTCGGTCCTTCCTTGGCTAGTGCTTGCAAGGCAGACACCTTACCTTTAGCGCCACCTCGCCAGCTCAAAGATTTTTATTTTTATTTTTAAATAAGAACCAACAAGTCTGAATATTAAAATCCTCCTGAGTATGCCTGGGTAATAGACTAGAATAATATACTCAGGCAATGACAAGATTTTGTAAAATGATCAGCATATAGACGAAGAAAAAAAATTCTGAGATGATTCAGGCAAAATAACAAAATAGCGGGCCCGGAGAGATAGCACAGCGGCGTTTGCCTTGCAAGCAGCCAATCCAGGACCAAAGGTGGTTGGTTCGAATCCCGGTGTCCCATATGGTCCTCCGTGCCTGCCTGGAGCTATTTCTGAGCAGACAGCCAGGAGTAACCCATGAGCACTGCCGGGAGTGGCCCAAAAAACCCCCCCCCCCAAAAAAAAAACAAACCAAAAAAAAACAAAATAGCAACAAAAAGATAGTATTACTTACAAGAAAATTAGGCTTACATTAGATTCCTCAAGAGCAACATAACATAGCAAAAAGTGACAGTAAAGGTAGTACATTAAAGACTTTCTTTGGAGGGGCCAGAGTGATAGCACTGTGGGGAGGGTGTTTGCCTTGTATATGGCTGACCTAGGTTCGATCCTCGGGACCCCATAGGGTTCCCTGAGAGCCTGACAGGAGTAACCCCTGAGTGCATTCGGGTGTGGCCTATAGACAAAAAAAGAAAAAAGAAAAAAGAAAGAACCTCTTTGGACAGAAAGGAGAGTTTCAGGCTATGAGTTTGATATCCAACCTGGCTGTTTTTCAAGAGTCTCTGTGGGCAAGGACTCTGATACTGTCCTGAGGTGTGGTTAGGTCAGGGGTCTCAAACTCGTGGCCCATGGGCCATTTGCGGCCCTCTGTACAACATTTTGTGGCCCGTGGCCGGACTTCAAATATCGCAGTATTCACAATTATTTGCTTACCAAATAATCGCAATAAAAATCGCATTAGTAAGAAAAAATTGCATTAAACATTCGTATACCCCGAGCAGTTTCATTCAGGGTATGCAAATGTTTAATGCAAGTTTTTGCGATCTTTTTCTTACTAATACGATTTATTATTGCGAATATTTGGTAAGCGAATAATCGCGAATACTTTGCGCCTAGCACAGACATCATTTCCACTGCTCCAGCCCGCTGTCCTTTGCATTATCAGAGGCCTAAGGAAGAGAAGGGAGAGAAGTTTATTACAGAACTAGAGTTTGTCATACCTTCATCATGACTTCATCAAAGCCTGCAGTGAAGAGAAAGATTGATGACGAGCACAGACATTTCAGGAAAAGTGAGAGACACAGTATTTCTTTGTTGAGCACAGGGACATCCCCACATGTCTTATTTGCTCAGAGAAAGTTGCAGCGCACAAGGAATACAGCTTGAAACGCCATTTTTCAACTAAACATGCTGAGGAATGTGCAAAATATCAAGGAAATGAGAGAGCCAAGTGGGTTGCCAGTCTTAAAGCATGTCTAATGAGGCAACCAGATTTCTTCAAGAAAGCAACCAAAGAGAATGTTGCATCAGTCGAAGCTAGTTATATGGTTAGTGAGATAATTGCTAAGGCAGGGAAACCATTCACAGAAGGAGAGTTTGTTAAAAAAAAAATGCATGTTACAGGCTGCAAGTATTATCTGTCTGGAAAAGAAAGGTCAGTGTAGCAAAATCAGCCTTTCTGCCAACACTGTGGCAGAGCACATTTCTGACATGTTAAGTGACATTTATCATCAACTGTGTGAGAAAGCCAAAAGTTTTGATGCATACTCAATTGCTCTTGACGAGGGCACAGATATAACAGACACTGCGCAGCTCACAATTTATATCCATGGTGTTGATTGCAATTTTGAATTGACAGAGGAGCTGCTCACAATAATTCCAATGCATGGCCAGACCACCGCTAATGAGATATCTTGGCATCTGTGTGATGCCCTTGAGAATGCAGGTTTGCCATGGAAGAGGTTTGTTGGAATAATAACCGATGGAGTGCCATGGATGACAGGGAGGAAAAATGGACTGGTGGCACTTGTTCAAAAAAAAAAAAAACTTGAAGAGGAGGGTGTAGAGAAGGCCATTGCTCTTCACTGCATTATCCATCAGCAGGCCCTATGCAGTAAATGCCTGCCCTGTGACAATGTGATGTCTGTTGTTATGAAATGCATCAACCAAATCAGATCCAGAGGCTTAAAGCACAGGAGGTTCTGTGCTTTTTTAGAGGAAATGGAATGAGAATGTGGAGATGTGCTCTATTTCACTGAGGTACATTGGCTAAGCAGGGGAAATGTCCTGAAAAGATTTTTTGAGTTGAGAGAAGTAGTGAAAGCCTTCATGGAGAAGGATGGGAATGCTGTTTCTGAGTTGAGTGATCACAAATGGCTCATGGACTTAGCTTTTCTTGTTGACATCACACATAAGCTGAATGTACTAAACAAGATGTTACAAGGCCCAGGGCAGCTTATCAGTGATGCCTATGACAACGTGAGAGCATTCTCCACAAAACTTGTGTTATGGAAATCCCAGCTCTCTCAGACAAACCTTTACCATTTCTCAGCCTGCAAGGAACTTGTGGATGCAGGCATACCATTCAGTGGTGAGAAATATGTTGATGCTATTTTTAAGCTAGAGAAGGAATTTGATCACAGATTTGCAGGCTTCAAAAAGCACAGAGTCACTTTCCAAATTTTTGTGGACCCCTTTTCCTTTGATGTGCAAGATGCCCCTCCTGTGCTTCAAATGGAGCTCATTGACCTGCAATGCAACTCTGATCTCAAAGCCAAGTTCAGGGAGATTAGTGGAAAAGCAGACATGCATGGGCAATTTTTGAGAGAATTGCCCCCCAGCTTCCCTGAGCTTTCCTGAATGTTCAAGTGCACCATGTGCCTTTTTGGGAGCACATATTTGTGTGAAAAGCTATTCTCCACATTGAACTTCAATAAGTCAAAGTACAGGTCTAGACTTAATGATGATCATCTTCAAGCCATACTGAGGGTCTCAACTGCTTCCTCTCTAAAGCCAAATGTGGTTCAGATTTGTGAGAAGAAGTGCTGTCAAGTCTCTGGCAGCAAGGAATAGGCAAAATATTCCATGTTCAGAAGAACTGTTCATGATTTTCACTCAATGTTCTATTCATGTTCAGAAGAAATAATTAAAACTGTTAAGAATGACATTTGAGGGCTTTTTTTTTTTTTTTTGAAATCTTTTATGCGGCCCTGCCTCATCCCAACTTTGCCTCCTGCGGCTTCCAGGTAAATTGAGTTTGAGACTCCTGGTTTAGGTGATGAGTTTCAGCAAACCAAACAGAGCTTTTGAGCAAAAAGGCTGATGGTGACTGGTTAATATTCCCAACAGCATTTTTTTTTTTTTTTTTGGTTTTTGGGCCACACCCGGCGGTGCTCAGGGGTTACTCCTGGCTGTCTGCTCAGAAATAGCTCCTGGCAGGCACGGGGGACCATATGGGACACCGGGATTCGAACCAACCACCTTTGGTCCTGGATTGGCTGCTTGCAAGGCAAACACCGCTGTGCTATCTCTCCGGGCCCCTCCCAACCGCATTTTAAACATAAGGGAAAAACTGTAGGGAAATTGGGCAAGGAAAATTATTAGACATGTGATATTTTCTTTTTTTCCCTTTCTTTATTGGGGGGGCACACCTAGCAGTGCTCAGGATTTACTCCTGGCTCTACACTCAGGGATCACTCAGGCATCCTGGAGGTGCATGGGGTATTCTATGGGATGCCTGGAAACCAATCTGGGTTGGCTGTATGCAAGGTAAATGCTGTACTCATTGTATTATTACTCTAGCCAATGTCATATTTTCTTCTTTTTTTAATTTTATTTTTGTGTCACACCTGGCTGTGCTCAGGAGTTACTCCTGGCTCTATGCTCAGAAGTTGCTCCTGGCATGCTCGGGACCATATGGGATGCCAGGATTTGAACCACTGACCTTTTGCATGCAAAGCAAACGCTTTACCTCCATGCTATCTCTCCGGCCCTCCAATGTCATATTTTCTAAGCAAACTGAAAAAATGATTACTGATGAATAGAAGACTTGAGAAAGTCAGAAATAGTGTGAGGTTATGGGCTATTATAGTTAATTATTTTATTTTCTGCTTCATATTTTTTTCTTTTTTAAAAAATACCTTCTTTTGGGGACAGAGCAGTGTCGCAGCTCCAGGGCGTGTTTGCTTCACACACACTAAGCTAGGACAGACTTCGATTTGATTCCTCGGTGTCCCATATGATCCCCCAAGCAGAAGCGATTTTTGAGCGCATAGTCAGAAGTAAACCCTAAATGTGACCAGGTGTAGCCCAAAAACCAAAAAAAAATCATTTAAACACCATATTACAAACATGTTTGTAGTTGGTTTTCAGTCATAGAAAGAATACATGCCTTCACCAGTGCAACATTTCCACCACCAATACCCCTATTTATCTTCCTCCCTCATCCTTGCCTGTATTCAAGTCAGGCCTTATACTATTTCACTCATTATCATTGTCATGATAGAGTTAATAATTTAGCGTCAAACAGACCATTTAGGGGTTGGAGAGCTGATATAGTACGAATTGAGGCATTTGCCTGGCAACAATGACACCTAGTTCCACCCCCAATACCAGAAATGTTTTCCTGAGCACTAGCAAGAGTGATCCCTGGGCACAGAGCCAGAAATAAGTCATGAGTATAGTTGGGGGGTGACCCCTTCAAAAACAAACAAACAAACAAACAAACATTTTGCACAGCAAAAACAAATTTAGTAAAGGATAAAGGATTTTCATATCAGAACTGGTGCAAGTTGTTGCCAGAGTGGTATTAGGAATTTCCCAGGGAGGAGTTTGGCTCCTGGTACTGTTGACCAGCCCTTACTTTTTTTTTTTTTTTTTGGTTTTTGGGTCACACCCAGCAACGCTCAGGGGTTCCTCCTGGCTCTACGCTCAGAAATCACCTCTGGCAGGCACGGGGGACCATATGGGATGCTGGGATTTGAACCATCGTCCTGCATGAAAGGCAAACGCCTTACCTCCATGCTATCTCACTGGTCCCACTTTTATAATTTTTAAGGTTTACTCCTGTCTTTTTTTTTTTGGTTTTGGGTCACACCTGGCGGTGCTCAGGGATTACTCCTGGCTGTCTGCTCAGAAAATAGCTCCTGGCAGGCACGGGGGACCATATGGGACACTGGGATTCGAACCAACCACCTTTCGTCCTGGATAGGCTGCTTGCAAGGCAAACACCGCTGTGCTATCTCTCCAGGTCCCTACTCCTGTCTTAATAAGAATTAAATTGTAGTCATTTCCTCAACTTGGTTAGCATTGCTTTTCCAAAGTTGCACGCACACTTATATACATGATACTTTGAAAAGGACTGTGGTGAAATTCTTAAATATCAATGAATGGTAGGTGCAAGGTACAAAAACTAAGGACTAATTATCAAGCATTGGAAATGCTGCTCTTGATGTCATAGGGCTTTATTTAAATTTTATTTTAATTTTTTTTGGGTAAGATGGTAACATATATGGAAAAAGGGAGAAAGTGGACCATAATGAATGAATGTGATTTACCTCCTGTTGAAAAAATTGCTAAATATTTTAGTATAGTTTACTTATTGAAAGTGAAACTGACTTATTTCAAGGTTATTTTATTAGTTATTACCCTATAGAAATCTATCTTTAATATGTCATGTTTTTACATTTATATTTTATGGAGTATAAAAACAAAACAGCCTTTTTTGGTTTAAGGAAACTAGATTAACTTAAAGCAAATATTATAATCTTAGTGTTTCCATTTAGATTTTAAATAAAGTTACTTTTAATGTTATTTTGGGAATAGACTCAGATTTTGATGTTAGTTTTTTTTTTAAATCTGGTGCTTTAAGGAGTATTTAAAAGGTAAAATTTAAAGTGTTCAATTTGGGGGGCCGGAGAGATAGCATGGAGGTGAGGTGTTTGCCTTGCATGCAGAAGGACGGTGGTTCGAATCCCAGCATCCCATATGGTCCCCCGAGCCTGCTTGGAGTGATTTCTGAGTGTAGAACCAGGAGGAACCCCTGAGCACTGCTGGGTGTGACCCCAAAACAAAAAACAAACAAAAGTGTCCAATTTGGAACCAAAGTGGTAGTGCAGTGGTAGGGTGTTTGCCTTGCATGCGGCTGACCCAGGAAGAACCTGGGTTTGATCCCTGTCATCCCATATGGTCCCCCAAGTCCATCAGGAATGATTTCTGAGTGCAGAGCCATGAGTAATGCCTGGTGTGGCCCAAAAGCTAATTAAAAGGTGTCCAATTTATTGGCTTTTGTAATCATTAAGTAGAAAGTTAGTAATTATTTGATATAATTCTCTTCCCTATCTAATGTTAGAACACTTCCTACAAGCACCCGTACCCCAATAAATCTGTAATAATACCCCTAACCCCCATCCCCAATAAATATGTATCCTCTATCAGAAACATTTAATTTTTTATCCCCCCTAACTGTGAAACCATGAATGCATTTTGTCTCTAGGAATTTATCAATTCTGGAAATTTCATCTGAATAGAATCATGTGATATGTGACTGTTTATGTTTGGCTTTTTCTACTCACATGCTTTTATGCAGTTGTCTATTTGGGCCATACCAAGCAGTTCTCAGGGTTTACTCCTGGTTCTGTGCTCAGGGATCACTCTGGTTAGGGCTTGGGGACCTCGATGGGATGCCAGGGATAGAACCTGCGCTATCTGCATGCAAGACAAGTGCCCTGCTGCTGTATTGTTGCTCCAACCCCACTCGTGGATTTTCTTTTACTATTTATTCATGTTTGCCACAATGAAATAATTCCACTTTATTATTTTTATGACTGATGCTTGGATGTGCCTGATCCAAAACATCCATCGATGGACATTTGGTCTGTTAACCACTTTTGGCAACAGTAAAATGTGCTGTTGTACAGTTGTAAATACTCATGTACATGTTTCTGTGAGAACATTTGCTTTTAATGTTCATGTGGAGGCACACAAACTTAACTTTTTGAGGATCTTCATTACACTCTAGATTCCAAAGTGTCTGCACCTTTCTCCATCCTCACAGATGATGGAGGAGGGCTTCATTCTTCTCCATCCTCAGCAGCTTTTGATTAAAGTGACCCAAATGTGTATGGTGATATTTCGTTGTTTTAATTTTGTTCTTTTTTTAAGTCACACCAGTAAAACAGAGGATTTAGTCCTGACTCTGTGCTCAGGGATCATTCTGGACTCAGGGGACCATCTGGGATGCCAGGGATTAAACCCTGGACAGCTTATGCAAGGCAAATGCCTTCCCCACTGTACTCTCACTCCAGCCATTCTGTTTCATTGTGTTTTTGGTTTGTATTTCTCTAATAAGTGATATGGAATGCCCTCTTAACTCATCATTATTACTTGTATATATTCTTTGTGCAAGTATCCATTCAAATACTTTGTCTCTTGAATAAGCTTGGTCATTTATCTTTTTATTAGAGAAGAGTTTTTGGAGTTTTCAAAAACTCATTTTGGAAACTAGACTTCCTTTCTTCTGTTGTATGTATGCTAATCATCTTCTCTCATTCTTGGGATTCACTTTGTACTTTCAAAAATAAGTTATTGGCCCCAGAGTATAGTGAGAAGTAAAGTAACTGAGTGGAAGAGGAGAAACACAAATATGAAAGGATGGGGCCAGGGGCCAAGCAGTCTCAGGCGCACTGTTGGTGTTAAAAAAGGACAGAACTAAATATCCAAGCCAAAGGCAACACAAGAGACTCAAAGTTTAACAATCTAAACTTAAAGTGGGCCTGTTATTCTGGCTGGATGGAGGATAGGGATGGTGGTGGTATGGGATGCACTTGGGGAGCATTTGTGAAGTGAGGTGGATACTGGTGGTGGGACTGGCCCTGATTCATTGAATGTTTGAAACCCAACTATGAAGAACTTTGTATATCACAATGGTTTCAATAAAATTAAAATTAAAAAAAGTTCTTGTATGGACCACACCTGTCAGTGGTTAGAAGACATCAAGAGCACACTTAGTGGTGCTATAATAAGCAGTTAGTTCTAGGGATCAACCCAAGGCCTTCTGTACTTAACCCCTGTCTGGAACCTGTAGTTTCACTTGATTGATGTTTTTTTTTTTTCTGAAAAGGGTTGGAGAGAATCTTCTAGAAAGTGCTCAGGGAGCCCAAAGAGCACTCATCATGATTCTTAGCCCACTGTAGATCGATGGGTCCATTCTTGGTGATGTGCCACTGTTGGGTCATTGGTACTTGAGAAGCATCAGCGTTCCGGGGACCATAGAGTGCTGAGGCCAGAAACCAGGGCTTCATACATGCCATGCACATGCTCTTGTCCTGTGAACTTTCTCCATGGCCCTTGACAATGCTCTCCAAAACACAGACATTTTTCAGTTTTGATGAGCTTCCCTTTATTTTTCATTGCTCATGCTTTTAGTGTTTTTGTTTGCTAAAGAAAAAGATCATCCATGATCATAAATATTTACTCCTGTGTTTTCTTCCAAGAGTTTCATAGTATTGTATATACTATGAAATATATACTATATAATACAATATATATACATATATATGTACAATACAATATATAGTATGTATTGTATATATATTATATATACAATATATATTATATATACAATATATATTATATATACAATACAATGCTATGTATATTATGGATATATAGTATTATATTTGGGCTTTGTTTTGTTTTGTGGCCACACCAGGTGGTGCTCAGGACCACTCCTGGCTCTGTGTTCAGGGATCACTCCTGGATGGGCTCAGGGAAATGAAATGTGGAACTGGGGATGGAACCCAGGTTGGCTGCGTGCAAGACAAGTTTTGTATTGTTTTTTGTGTGGATGCTTTATGGTCCCAGCATGATTGAAGACTGTTCTTTGCTTAATAAATTGCCATGACATTCTTTGTCAAAGCTCAGCTGGTCACATATGTGTAGTTTCATTTCTGGATTCTCAGCTTTATCTCATTGATTGTAAAGTATATTCTTATTTCATCACCACAGTTTCCATTGCTATCACTTTGTAAGTAAGGTTTGAAATTGGTGTCACTCTTCTTACCCTCCCTCCCTCCCTCCCTCCCTCCCTCCCTCCCTCCCTCCCTCCCTCCCTCCCTCCCTCCCTCCCTTCCTTCCTTCCTTCCTTCCTTCCTTCCTTCCTTCCTTCCTTCCTTCCTCCTTCCCTCCTTCCCTCCTTCCTTCCTTCCTTCCTTCCTTCCTTCCTTCCTTCCTTCCTTCCTTCCTTCCTTCCTTCCTTCCTTCCTTCCTTCCTTCCTTCCTTCCTTCCTTCCTTCCTTCCTTCCTTCCTTCCTTCCTTCCTTCCTTCCTTCCTTCCCTCCTTCTTTCTTTTTTTTGGTTTTTGGGTCACACCCGGCAGCGCTCAGGGATTATTCCTGGCTTTAAGCTCAGAAATCGCTCCTGGCAGGCTCGGGGGGGATCCTATGGGATGCTGGGATTTGAACCAACGACCTTCTGCATGCAAGGAAAATGCCTTACCCTCCATGTTACCTCTTCGGCTCCACTTTTTTTTTTTTGAATTTTGGGCCACACCCGTTTGATGCTCAGGGGTTACTTCTGGCTAAGCGCTCAGAAATTGCCCCTGGCTTGGGGGGGACCATATGGGACACCAGGGGATCGAACCGTGGTCCTTCCTTGGCTAGCGCATTCAAGGCAGACACCTTACCTCTAGCGCCACCTCACCGGCTCCAGTATTTTTTTTTTTTTGTGGCTCCACTTTTTATTTCCTAGATTGTTTTGTTTAATGAATTTCCACATGAATTTGAGGATCAGTTTTTCACTTTTGTGAAAAAAGTTTTGGGATTTAGAGAGGTTGTGTTGATATTCTGAAGGCCAGTTTGTGAAATATTGCAGTGTGGATCTCTCAAATTATAATATTAAGTCTTCATTTGATTGAAGATGGGATCTTATTTCATTGTATCGATCTTCATTCTCCTGCAGCAATGTTTTTGTAGTTTTTTGTTTTTTTTTTTTTTGTTTTTGGGTCACACCCGGCAGTGCTCAGGGGTTACTCCTGGCTGTCTGCTCAGAAATAGCTCCTGGCAGGCACAGGGGACCATATGGGACACCGGGATTCGAACCAACCACCTTTGGTCCTGGATCGGCTGCTTGCAAGGCAAACGCCGCTGTGCTATCTCTCCGGGCCCGTTTTTGTAGTTTTTAATATTTAGTTTTTGCACTGCTTTTGTTAAGTATATTCTAAATACCTGGTTCTTTTCTCTGCAATTGTAAATAGATGTTTTTTGAATTTCACTTTCAGATTGCTTGTTATTCTTCAGTGATGTATTTGATTCTTGTATTGGGATCTCCTAACTACAACCTTTCTAAATTGGTCTTTTAACTCCCATAGTGTATTTTTGGATCAATTAGATTTTTTTCTAACATATAAGAGCATACTATGGGTAATTTTATTTCTTTTTCTTGTATATTTACCTTGACTACAACTTTCAGTACAATGCTGAAGTGATGAAAATGGACATTTTTAGTAAAAGAGGGATTTAGCAAAAGAGCTTTCAGTGTATCAACACTGCATAGTATGTTACCTGTATTTCTTTTTGCATGTGAGAGATTCCTTCTGATTTTAATTTATTTTTATTGAATGTTGTTCTAATGAAATGATATGTACTTTATTAAATAACTTTTTTTTTTTGGGTCACACTCAGCACAGCTCATGGGTTACTCCTGGCTCTATGCTCAGAAATTGCTCCTGGCAGGCTCGGGGGACTATATGGGATGCTAGGATTCGAGTCACCGTCCTTCCTTCAGCATCTACCGCTGTGCTATCTCTCCGGCCCCAAATAACTTATTTTTTAATTGCTGGGTTTTTTTTTGTTTGTTTGTTTGTTTTTTAGTCACACCCGGAAGCGCTCAGGGGTTACTCCTGGATCTATGCTCCAAAATCAATTCTGGCAGGCTCAGGGGACCATATGGGATGCTGGGATTTGAACCATCGACCTTCTGCAGGCAAGGCAAACACCTTACCTCCATGCTATTTCTCCGGTCCCTAATTGTTGGGTTTTGTTCCACACCTGGCAGTGCTCAGGGGTTACTCCTGCCTCTGTGCTCAGGGGTTATTTCTGGCAGTGCTTGGAGGACCTCTGGGATTCTTGGGATTGAACCCAGTTGGTTGTGTACAAAGCAAATGACCTGCCAGTTCTGCTAAAGCTCTGGCACCCCTTTATTGTATCTTTTATTTTTGGTGTCACATCCTGCAGTGCTCAGGGGTTACTCCTGACTCCGCATTCAGGAATTACTCCTGGTAGATTTGGGATACCATATGGGATGCTAGCATTTGAACCCCGTTTGGTTGTGTGGAAGACAATCATCTACCCACTATATTATCTCTTTGGCTCCACATTTTTGTATCTTTTTATTCTGTTATGCTATGTTCCATTGATTGGTTTTTATATACTGAACAAGCTTTGGGTTCCTGGAATAAATCTCATTTTGTTATTGTAACTAAAATTGTGTGATTGGATCCAATTTATTTAGTATTTTGTTGATAATTTTTGTGCCTATTCTAAGGGGTGATGTTTTTTCTTGTGAGGTTTTCTATGTATGTATGTTTTTTGGGTGACACCTGGTGGCTTTCAGGGATTACTCCTGACTCTGTGTTCAGAAATCATTCCTGGCAGGCTTGGGGCACAGTTTGGGATGTCAGGAATCGAACCCGGGTCTGTCTCAGGTTGGCCACATGCAAGGCAAAACCCTAACTAATGTTTCTGAACATTAGGTGGCTTTGAATCACATTGACGTCTAAATTGGTATGTTCCTATTGGGATGACAGTATTGAAAAAAATTGGAGTTGTTCTGATTGTGTATGTGGCCACACATTCCCAAAATTTCAAGCTATGTGGATTTTGTAGGGCATGGTATTGGCTGCCAAGGCTTTCAACATAGGTAGCATTTTTTTTTTTTTTGGGGGGTCACACCCGGCAGCGCTCAGAAGTTACTTCTGGATCTATGCTCAGAAATTGCTCCTGGCAGGCTCGGGGGACCATATGGGAATGCCGGGCTTCGAACCAACATCCTTCTGGATGGAAGACAAATTCTCTAACTTTGTGCTATCTCTTTGCCCCCAGGTAGCATTTTTGATCATCTAAAATAATTGTTCATTTAAGAATATACTTTTATATATAATTTTTAAAACTTAATTGACTTTATTTAAAGAACATGTTTTACATAGTTGACATATCTTATCATAAAATATTTGTTTCCAGGTAAGTGGGAGTGAAATCATTATAAAAAGAAAAAAGAAAAAGAAAGAATGAAAAGAAAAAGGAAAAGAAAAAAGAGTATACTACAAGCAAATTTTAGAAAATGATTATATCTCTAATGATATTATTAAGTAACTGTCAGAAGGTTTATAGTAAGCTCTTGTTGCTATTTGAACGTTCTGTTACTTCTTTTTCTTTTCATTTGTTTTTGAACACAGGTGGCTTCAAATACACATTGGCATCTAAATTAGTTTTCCTTTGGGGGTGACAGTATCAAACAGAAGTGGTATTGTTATACAGCCATAAATGTAGCCCAGGAATTAGGGCACCATGGCTGATAATGCAACTTTTATGGGGTGTAATTTTGGCTGCCAGGGCTTCTGAAAGTACGGGAAGGTGGGGGCAGGATGCCTGTACTCACTCAAAAAAGCCCACGTGATATCAGCCCAAATACCTGCATACATGGAGTTTGGTTAGATTGGTGTCTCTGCAGAGAACTGCAGAGGAGTGGTAAAGTAGGTCCATTGGTGAAGGGCGATTGTAATTGATGGGTGCAGCAGGCATGGCATCAGCAGTGTGAGGTCTTGGCCCACCCTCTCCACCCACGTTGCCAGTGTTTAGCTGCATGGCTGGTGTACTTGTGATTTTTTTCCACAGCTTGACTGACACCTCTTTCAAAATTAAAGTGATTTAATGGAGCTGGCTGGGTGCAGATATGGTAACTTTAGCTATAATTTTTACCTTGGCATACCATTAATCTTTTATTGGGTATTTTAAAATTATTTCTTAAAAATAACTGATCACTAGTTTCCTCTTAATTTTATTTTTAGAAAAATATGCTTCAAATGTCTATTATCTCAGTATATAAAACCAAAACAGTTTCATTTAAGACATTGTGCTTTAAAGCATAAGGATCTAATAATAGAGATGATCTCAAACATGCCTATACAGTTGTTTCTAAGAGACTTGCTACTGCCATGGATCAAGGAAGGCGAACATGAAAATCAGATCTGAAGAAAACTTTCTCCTTTAAACAAAATATGCTTTTGAGGGTTCTTAACATGTCCTTTCATATACTTTTAAAAAGTCTCACAATGGCTAAAAGGTTTAATTTTTATAGCCCCAGTTCAGAGAACTCCAAAGCATTCCTCCATCTAAAGGAGATTCTTAGAGGTGGAAAGAAAGGAAATTGAGCTACTGCAAAGCAAATGAAAGTCTCAAAGTAAAGAATGTGTGGCAAGATGACTTGTCAATCACTCTTCAAGGTCTAATTCTTCCTATTGAATTTCCTTCTTTTGGCCCCGTGACATATTCAGTGAAGGATCATGATTTTATACAATTAATTCCATGACTCTAAGTACTGAAAAAAGAGAGGTTATTAAAACTCGAGAGACTTCTGAATTCTAGCAGAATCATTAAGAAGGAACTAATATGATAATAAAATGAAAAGCAATTCAAAACTTATCAGCCTAATAAAGACTATTACCAAATATCTTACCATAATAAAAATCTTTGAAAATGAAACAGAGGGGAAAAAAAGACCCCATCAGCTCAAATTAACAATCTGCTGTGATGAATTTGGCCCTCATTAAGCCAGCCATGGTATCTTGAAGAGGATATTTAATTACCTCATGATTTGTAACCCAGTTTATGGGGGAATCAGAGAAATAACGGAAACATTTTGACATCGACCTGCCACCCATAAAGTCTAGTCACAGACATTGTGTGAACTTTGCTTCTGACTGGTCTTTTCTGTGATGAAATCGGAAGCCCTTGTTTCCTCTCCAAGGCAGCAAGTTGCATGTATTTTGTGTTGAAATAAACACCATTCAACCAAGAAGCACAAAATATTTCATCAATATGAAGGAAATCTGATGACAAGAAACACAATTGTGGCAGAGGGCAATATGTGTACAAGTCTCCCTTCTCCATCTTTATGGTCTTGAAGGGAATGAAGATTAAGTGCTGAACCTTGGACTGTAATTCCTAACTACAGAAGAGAGGCCAGTTTTCCAGAGTGGATTTTTTTTTTTGCCTGTTCTGTTCTTATTTCTACCCAGGATTGTAGAGCACACAGAATTTAGATTTTTCAATCATCAGAAATCATAAGTAGGGACAGCCAGCAAAATTCAAGTGATAAAAATCACCCAAATGCCAGGTTCTGTTCCCACTTTAATGTTCCTCAAAGGTTCTCTTTCAGGATTCTATTTCTGCTTAGGGTCCTTCTCTCTCACTCTTTGGTCCCCCTTGGCCCCCCTTAGATATGTCTGGGTGCCTGTTGGAGTCTTGGAAATTCTATTGTTTTGAATTCTCTTGTCCACAGATTGTGCTTTTGAAAGGCAAATTTTTCCATAATAATGATAACAATGAAATGAAATTAAAAAAAATTTGTCCATGAGGGCTGGAGCAATAGCAGAGTGGCTAGGGTATTTGCCTTGCATGTGGCTGATCCAGGTTCAATCCCTGCCATCCTATATGGTTATTTAAGCCTGCCAAGAGTAGCTTCTGAGCTCAGAGCTAGGAGCAAGCTATGAACACTGCTGCGTGTGGCCCAATACCCCAAAAAAGTTTTGTTCATCTTAATTAAATTAGATGAGGGGTAACTGAAGATGGAAAGTTCCCAGGTCATATCAAGCAACAACAACAACAACAATAACAGAACAACAACGACTCCAAACCAAAAACTATGGCTAGACTGAAACAAGAAGACTGCTGTTTTTGGACCTTGCTAAATGCTGGAGAATGCGGTTCCCATTAGGCTGGCTAGTAGCCAGCATTGAAGTATTGTTGAGTCTCTAAGGCAGGGGCCTTAAAGTCAATTTACTGGGGGCTGCAGGAGGCAAAGTCAGGGTGAGGCAGGGCCGCATAAGGGATTTCACACACACACACACACACACACACACACACACACACACACACACACACACACAAAAAAAGTCCTCAAACTTCATTATTAACAGTTTTAATTATTTCTTCTGAACATGAATAGAACATTGAGTGAAGATCATGAGCAGTTTTTCTGAACATGGCATCTTTTGCCTATTCCTTGCTGCCAGAGACTTGACAACGCTTCTTCTCACAAATCTGAACCACATTTGGCTTTAGAGAGGAAGCAGTTGAAACCCTCAGTATAGCTTGAAGATGATCATCATTAAGTCTAGATCTGTACTTTGACTTATTGAAGTTCAATGTGGAGAATAACTTTTCACACAAATATGTGCTCCCAAAAAGGCATATGGTGCACTTGAACATTCGGGAAAGCTCAGGGAAGCTGGGGGGCAATTCTCTCAAAAATTGCCCATGCATGTCTGCTTTTCCACTAATTTCTCTGAACTTGGCTTTGAGATCAGAGTTGCATTGTAGGTCAATGAGCTCCATTTGAAGCACAGGAGGGGCATCTTGCACATCAAAGGAAAAGGGGTCCACAAAAATTTGGAAAGTGGCTCTGTGCTTTTTGAAGCCTGAAAATCTGTGATCAAATTCCTTCTCTAGCTTAAAAATAGCATCAACATATTTCTCACCACTGAATGGTATACCTGCATCCACAAGTTCCTTGCAGGCTGAGAAATGGCAAAGGTTTGTCTGAGAGAGCTGGGATTTCCATAACACAAGTTTTGTGGAGAATGCTCTCACGTTGTCATAGG
This sequence comes from Suncus etruscus, assembly GCF_024139225.1. Lineage (NCBI taxonomy): Eukaryota > Metazoa > Chordata > Mammalia > Eulipotyphla > Soricidae > Suncus > Suncus etruscus. Next base: position 89,668,541 of record NC_064849.1, read on the forward strand.
CAGCACTGATAAGCTGCCCTGGGCCTTGTAACATCTTGTTTAGTACATTCAGCTTATGTATTATGTCAACAAGAAAAGCTAAGTCCATGAGCCATTTGTGATCACTCAACTCAGAAACAGCATTCCCATCCTTCTCCATGAAGGCTTTCACTTCTTCTCTCAACTCAAAAAATCTTTTCAGGACATTTCCCCTGCTGAGCCAATGTACCTCAGTGAAATAGAGCACATCTCCACATTCTCATTCCATTTCCTCTAAGAAAGCACAGAACCTCCTGTGCTTTAAGCCTCTGGATCTGATTTGGTTGATGCATTTCACAACAACAGACATCACATTGTCACACGGCAGGCATTTACTGCATAGGGCCTGCTGATGGATAATGCAGTGAAGAGCAATGGCCTTCTCTACACTCTCCTCTTCAAGTTTTTTTGAACAAGTGCCACCAGTCCATTTTTCCTCCCTGTCATTCATGGCGCTCCATCGGTTATTATTCCAACAAACCTCTTCCATGGCAAACCTGCATTCTCAAGGGCATCACACAGATGCCGAGATATCTCATTAGCGGTGATCTGGCCATGCATTGGAATTATTGTGAGCAGCTCCTCTGTCAATTCAAAATTGCAATCAACACCACGGATATAAATTGTGAGCTGCGCAGTGTCTGTTATATCTGTGCCCTCATCAAGAGCAACTGAGTATGCATCAAAACTTTTGGCTTTCTCACACAGTTGATGATAAATGTCACTTGACATGTCAGAAATGCGCTCTGCCACAGTGTTGGCAGAAAGGCTGATTTTGCTAAACTGACCTTTCTTTTCCAGACAGATAATACTTGCAGCCTGTAACATGCATTTTTTAACAAACACTCCTTCTGTAAATGGTTTCCCTGCCTTAGCAATCATCTCACTAACCATGTAACTAGCTTCGACTGATGCAACATTCTCTTTGATTGCTTTCTTGAAGAAATCTTGTTGCCTCATTAGACATGCTTTAAGACTGGCAACCCACTTGGCTCTCTCATTTTCTTGATATTTTGCGCATTCCTCAGCATGTTTAGTTGAATAATGGTGTTTCAAGTTGTACTCCTTGTGCATTGCAACTTTCTCTGAGCAAATAAGACATGTGGGGATGCCCCTGTGCTCAACAAAAAAATACTGCATCTCCCACTTTTCCTGAAATGTCTGTGCTCATCATCAATCTTTCTCTTCACTGCAGGCTTTGATGA